>NC_040904.2:209526963-209873782 GCF_004126475.2 Phyllostomus discolor
AGGGCCTGGGTGGCGGAGTGGAGGGGACACCCGGCCAGCACCCCTGCCACCCCTCTCACAGCTGAGGACCCTGAGCTCAGAGGGGGGAGGGGGTGGTGTTTGTGGAGACGCTGCCTGTGCCAGGAGCTTTCTGTGAGGTCTCCAGACAGCTCGCTGCGTACAAGTCACTGTGCCTGTTTTACAGTGAGACCCTTGAGCCCCAGAGTCGCCCACCCAAGGGTGTAGAACAGGAGGAAAGGAGGGTGGTGAGGGTCCCCGACCCACAGGAGTCGTCCCACACTGAGATGACCTCTGCAGGGCCAGGTCTCCTCAAATCTTGGCTCTGGCACCCAGAAGCCCTGAGACCTGCACTAAGGGACTTCTCCTTCTCTGTGCCTCAGTTTTGTCATCTGTAAAATGGGACACAGCAAGACCAGGGCGGGGGAGTCCGACCTTGCCCCCGACGCCCAGCCCGCACGGGCCACCTTAGCACACAGCACAGGCAGCTGCACACTCTCGCGTGCGGACACGCGCAGGGTTAAAGCCAGACGCCTGCCTCCACCCAGTCCTGATCCCTGCCGACGCTGCTCCCCTCCCTCCGGTGGCTATTCTGGGACAACGAGGGCAGCAGATGGCCTGCTCCCACCACTCGACCCTCGGACTCGGGAACAACTCACGAATCTGCGGCTGCTTCTAAAAGCAGGCTGGCAGGCAGCCTTCCATGTACTGAGTGGGGAGGACACCACACCACCCCCAGGGGCTGCGGGGCCAGGGGCCGCTCCTCCTCCTCCTCGGCTCACATCCCACCAACCCGGCATCTGGTCAGCCCAGAAAGGAGGGAGGCCGTGGAAGAGCCCGAGCACTCTGGCTCGGCATCCGACCTGCCGCGCACACAGCCACCAGCGCACAGTGGGCCCTCGCGGGGCTGAAGTGCCGGTGCTCAGGGGTGGCAGACAGAGCTGCAGGAGGGGAGGGGCAAGGCCCTCCGAGGTCTGGGGGGTGCGCTCGGAAGCAGCCCCCCCTCCCTCCCTTAGGCTGTCTCCTCCCTCCTCCCCCAGCCCAGAGCCCCACTGGGACCCTGACTGCCCCCATCACCAGGCAAGATGTGAGTGGGGAGGAGACCTCCCACCCCTAGCCCTCCCGGACCACGCACCACCCGGCCTGAAATTTCCCCATGATCACCTCATTCATTCACCCAACTCCCTGGGACCTGAAATGCTGAAGGCACTTGCATGTATCCAGCTCCTACCCTGGCTGTCGAATCGCCCCTTTATCCAACACCAGAGGCCGAATCCCCCAGCTCTGAGTCTCCATTCTGCCCCCCCAATTCTCTGGCCACCCACAACTCAGGCCCTGCGGGCAGAGAAGTGGAGGAATAGGTCCCGCACACCTCAAGGCACATGCATACCCACACATGTGTACCTATACACACGTGTGTGACAGGGCGTACACACCCCACACACAAGCCTTATGCACAGACACGTGTAGAAGGGTACATGCCACACTCATTCCTTGTCACACCAGGACTCTCACACACTGAAGGCAGTCACCATTCACTGGGCCAGGCGCCTTCCTCTACACCAGGCTCCGTGCTGTGCCCTACAAACACAGTCCCGTCTCTTCCAGGTGCCAACCCATGGAGAAAGTATTCTTTTTCTCAGCTGCAAGGACGGGAACATCTGGCCAAACAGGCCAGAGGGGCCAAGGGGGCTCCTCAAGGTCACACAGCCAGCGAGGGCCGAGCAAGGCTCCAGAGCTGGGGACCCATGTGTAACAAAAAATACCGCTGGGCCGAGAGAGGCTTGAACAAATAGGGGTTTAATTTCCTCCCAGGCCCAGACGCTAGACAAGACAGGTGTGGGTGACGGTCTTGGCCTTTCCTTCACGGCAGCGAGGCGGCTGCCCTGGGTCCAGACGTCACACCCACATTCACAGCAGAAAGACGGAGCATTGGGGCTGCAGAACTTCCCCAGAATCCTCTCTGGCGGGCAGCTGTGGCTCCAGGCAGAGCTGGGGCGAGGCGTGGTAGCTCCCAGCAGCGAGGGAAGCTGGGCAAGGGGGCGAGGAGCGAACAGAGCCAGGTTCCACTGGCCAGGGGTACAGGGCAAGGAGCTGGAGACCGGGCAGTAACGACAGTACCTGCACAGGCCCCGCCTTCGGTCCCTGTTCTGCCTATGTCCCCTCGGTGCTTGGGGACCCAGCCACGGGACTCAGGAGGTGGATGGCCCAGTGCTTGAGCCTAGGGGGACGACTGAGAGGCTGGGGCTGGTGGAGACCCAGGGCCCGTGGGAGCCCAGCCCCTGGGGCCTGTTTGACCTTCACCTGGCCCCCGGCCCCCACCTCCCAGGAGTCTGCGATGACCCTACCCCCACCATCACTGCTCCAGGGCTTGCCCACCACTCGGAGGCCCTGCCAGGGACCGCTCAGCCCCAGGCCCTTGCCAAGGGCCCCCTGGGCTGCCTTGAGAGCGAGGGACAACCAGAGGCTCAGCCGCACAGTGGCCCAGCAGTGCAGGGTTCATCGGGCCGCCTGCTGCGGGCACCAAGGAGTGTCCGGGTAGAGGAGACAATGCAGAGAACGGAACCTGCGGAAAGAGCAGAAACGGACAGGGCGGTCGGTCACCCCGTTCCCATGCACACCACCCTGGGCCCCTAGGGGGTGCACGTCACAGAGATGGCTTGAGCAGGCCCTCTCCACCTCAGCCCTCTCCATCTCTGGGGCCTGCTCATTCTTCGAGGAGGGCTGCCCCGTCCCTTGCAGGACGCTGAGCGGCATCCCTAGACCCTGCCCACTAGACGCCAGCAGCATCCACCTGAGACCTAACTCTCAAAAACTTCTCCTGACGTTGCCACGTGTCCTCAGGGGGCAAAGTGGGCCCTGGCTGAGACCCGCTGGTTCAGAGAGACTTCGAAGGCCAGCAAAGACGTAAAGAGGCCTCAGCTGGGACTGGACCATCCAACCCTACAGAGCTGAGCCTGCAGCTGGCTTCAGCCCCATGGGCAGAAACCCAGGGAGGCTAGGGTCCCCAGGCTTAGAGAACTTAACATCAATCTTAAGCCTCTTGGCAGGAGAGCCACGGCTGGCACCCCTCCCCCGATGGGGAGCTCACCCCATTAGAAGGCAGCTCCCTGGCCCCACAGCCCTCGGACAGCTGTGAGCCCTCTGCTCCCAGACAGACAGTTCTGCAGAGCGTAAGGGCCAGGGGTCCTGCCCTCCCCCACCTCCTCCATGCTTCAGAGAAACCCAGAGTCCAGACATGAAGCCGTGGGAGGAGGGGGAATCCCTCAGGACTTCCCCGAATGAATCTGATGCCCCTCTCCTGCCTCCTCCCTCCGTCCAGTCACACTGTCTTCCTTCGCTTCCGTGAACCGTCTGGTCCCCTCCTGCCACCGTGCATCACGGGCTGTGCTCTCAGCTGCTCTACGGTGATCAGGGGCGGAGCTGAACGGCCCCAGTCAACCTGTGGCCAGTTTGGGGGCAGAACCAGGCGCCCAGGTGACACCTCAGCCCCCATTCCGACCCTCCACCCACCGAAAATAACCATTTTGAAGAGCATCGGGGAAATGAAGAGCCTACCGAAGGTCACAGCAACTGGAACAGGAACAGAATCAGAAACAGAGATCATCACATGGAGGGTTATCAGTGGGGAGGGGAGGGGAGGTTGAGATGGGAGAAAGGGTACAGGGAATAAGAAGCATAAATGGTGGGTACAAAATAGACAGGGGAGGTTAAGAATAGTATAGGAAATGGAGAAGCCAAAGAACTTATATGTGTGACCCATGGACATGAACAAGGGGGGCAGGGAATGCTGGAGGGCGAGGGGTACAGGGCGGAGGGGATAAAGGGGAGAAAAAGTTGGGACAATTGTAATAGCATAATCAATGAAATATACTTTAAAAAATAAAAACAAGTTAAAAAAAAAGAAGATCAGATAAAAGTTCTCCATCGCCCTGGCTGGCATAGCTCAGTGGATTGAGCACAGGCTGCGAACCAGGCATCGCAGGTTCAATTCCCAATCAGGGCACATGCCTGGGTTGCAGGCCATGGTCCCCGGCAACCGCACATTGATGTTTCTCTCTCTCTCTCTCTCTCTCTCTCTCTCTCTCTCTCTCTCTCTCTCTCTCCCCCCCTTCTCCCTCCCTTCCCTCTCTAAAAATAAATAAATAAAATCTTTAAAAAAATAAAAGTTCTCCATCAAGCCCTGGAGGTCCCCCATTCGAGCAGCCCCTTACCCAGCAAAGACATTCCTGTCCTCTGGGGGCTCCTGAGGAATCCCACAGGGTCAGAGCTGGGGGAGCCCTTCAGATCCACAATGTTCAGCCTCCTTGTATTACACAATGTGGAGACTGTGGCCCAGAGAGGCCAAGGCACTTGCCCAAGATCACACAGCAAGCCAGCAGTGGAGCGGGGACCGCAATCCATGCCCTTCCCTCCCAGCTCTGTGCTGTCAGCCCCGGGGTCTCTCTCACACCCATCCCTCCTGGTTCCCCCACCTTTGGGGTCCCAGGCTCAGCGCCTGCTCCTCCCATTCCACAGTTTCAGCCCCAGACCCACCTGGAAGGGTCCTCCTCGGGGGAGAAGGGGCCCTGTAGCTTAATCACGTTGAGCTTCCCCTCAAAAGTGCCGTAGCTGAGGGTGACCTGGGCAGGGAGAAGCAGAGAAGAGTGGGAAGCATTGGGGGCGATCCACTGGGGGATCCCACAAGAGGGCAGAATTGGGGGGAGCAGGCAGGCACACAAGGCATCCTGAGGGCGCAGAAAGCCTGCCTCTGCGCCTGGAACCCCATCAGCAGTGGGCGCCCCACCGGGAAGCCCAGCCCGCCCCCCAGGACTTTAAGCTTCCAGAGCACCTTCGGGCCCAGACCCCATTTGGGCCCCCAGCAGCCCGGTCACATGGGAGGCTGCAAAGACCCTTCACCCACCCCTTCCCGAGCCTGACACTGCACTTGAGCATCCTCACCTTAGACCTGGCCCTTCCCAGTAACAACTGGGTGGGAAGAGAAAGCACCGAGCAGGAAAGCTCTGACAGAGGGAGGGGCTGCTGACCCGCAAAGTTGGAGGGATGCGGGGAGGGTGGACGATCGAAGGAAGGAGAGAGGGACAGGAGGTAGCAGGTTGGGAGCAAGGTTATCTGAACCCGAAGGCCACCTCATCTCGCCTGCCCAGGCCCTCCAGCTGGCACTTGGGGACCAGCTCACAGAAGGCTAGCATCACAGCCTTGAGGTCTGAAGGTGGAGAGTCACTCTATGCCCTCCAGGGGACCTTGTCAGGAGGGATAGCCCGGCACACGAACACCCCCCCGCAGGGCCACCTGCGCCGAGGCCGCTCACCTGCTCCGGGAGCTGGGCGGCGCCCAGCAGCTGCAGGGTCTCCAGGTGGGAGTGGAAGAGCGGGCTGGGCTGCAGGCGGCCCCCCAGCTTGCACTCCACTATGTAGCCCACGGTGCAGTCGTCGGGCAGCCGGATGCGCGCGGAGGTGTCCACGAAGTGGCGGCCGCTGGGGACAGAGCGAGCTGTGGCCGCCGGCCTGCACCCTCGACACCTAGCGGCCTCCCGCCGCCCAGAAGGCCCTCCTCGGGGGCTGGCTGGCGGAGCAGGGCTCAGCTCTGGCGTCCGCCTCCTCCTGCCTGCTCTGGGACCTCCTGAGCTTTCGCTCAGGTCCCTGCTGCTGCCAAGTCCTCACACACAAGTCCCCACCTGCTCTCAGCACCCCCCACCCCCCCTCCCCCACCCACCTGGGGTCTCTGCTTACCTGGCCCACGGGGCCATCTTCAAAGCCAGTTTGTGGTTGATGCAGAAGCCGGCGCCCCCGGTGGCGAACCAGAACTGCACCAGCCTCTGGGGGAGAGGAGGGGAGAGGTGTAGAGTGAGCCTGGGGTGGGGAGGGTGGGGGGTGGGGCAACCGGGCCACCCCTCACCTCCAGCTAGCCTGGCTGCAAAGCTTTTTATTTCATCCTGCCCCAGAGTCTTTCTATGGCCTAACATTAGTGTGCCCGTTTTACAGACAAGGAGACCGAGGCCCAAAGTCACCTAGCTAATTAAGAGTGACGGGGACACCCATTAGACCCCAATCTGGCGGGGTTCTGGTTGAGGGGGCATGCGTGCTGTCTGACGGTCCTGCCCGCCTCACCCTGTCCCCCAGAGAAATGCCTTACCTTAGCCCGAGTGGTTCAGGAGGGGCTGCCACACAGCACCTGCTCCCCCAGGCCACAGAGGTGGGCAGGTGCACCAGAAATGACCCCAGGGCTACCCACACCCCGTGACCCCGTGACTGGCTCAGGAACAGGCACATGACTTAGGCCAGCCAATCAGAGTCCCTTCCTGAGCTCTCTAGGCTAGCTGGGAGGGAGCGAGGTTCCCAGCAGGCTCACAGCTACAGTCCGGATGCCACCCACATGGGGACACATACATTGACTGTCCTGCCAGTCGTAACTCCTGGGGGCCAGCACATCTCAATCTCAGGGACCAATAACACCCCTCCGGGATTTAAAACACTTTCTGTGCCTGCCCAGTACCACCAAGGCCTCTTCTGGCTCCTCTTTGAGGCTGGTGAACTCGGCCACCAATCTCCCTGGGGCGTCCGAGGAACCCCGCACCCTTTCAGCTGTCCCGTCTCGTGGTCACACGAGCTCCCTGCGGTCACCTTCTCCCCAGCTCGCAGCTGTCACCTCAATGACGCTCGTTGCATCGGGCTGCACCTCCCACAATGCAGCGGAGAGGAGAACCCTCGGCAGGCAGTTGGGCAGCCTGGTGCTGGGTCCCCCGCTCCCTTCACTTTGAGAAAGTCATGCCCCACTCTGGGCCTGAGCTGTCACCTGCGAGGGCAGCACTGGCCCCAGGTTCTGAAATCAGATGGTTCCCCTGGCCCGGAGGTGTCCTGCTGCTGAGAACCTCTACAGGCTTGGTTCCGGAAGCTCTGCCTCTTAGGGAGGGGTCGGGGCTCAGTGGGGCAGAAGGAATGGCTTCTCCAGCACCCAGCACCCAGCAGGTGTCGGATGAACATGGCTCAGTGACCTAACGAGTGCTTGGCTTCCGTCCCCAGATCAACACAGTGACTGCGGCAGGGACAACGGAGCCGCCCCACCCTTCGCTAAGGACCGAGCAGCAGACAGGGGGCCCAGACACACAGAAGTGAGGCCACTTGCCTGAGGCCCCAGAGCCGGGACTGACCCCAAGGCAGGGCTCCAGGGCTCTTGCCCTTTTTCCTGGGCCACCCTGGAGGGCCCCGGGGTCTGACAGGGCTGGGACACCCTGGGGCAGAGTCCTGGCATCCCGCTGGGGCGGGGGGGTGCCATCTATGGGCACTGTGCAGGAGCCGGCCTGGGTGTGCCCTGCAGGGAAGAACAGGGCCCGGAGGCGAAGGCTGAGCCGGGGCGGGACTGGTTGCTAATTCTTCTAGCGCCTGTTACATAGCAGGTCCCGCTCCAAGCACTTGGCTACATGCCACTTAACTGTTTCTCTTTCTGCTCACGGCCACCCTATGAGGAAGGGGCTATTGCCGCCCATTTCACAGGTGAGAAAACTGAGGCACAGAGAGGGGAGGTGACTTCCACCCAAGTCACAGAGCTAAGGGGTGGCGGCGCTGGAGTGTGACCCCAGGGCATCTGGCTCCGGAGCGGAGCTCGCCGTCTGCAAGGTCAGGAGGGGTGAGGCGGTGTGCAAGCCCGGGGGACCCCTCCGCTCACCTGAAATCCACTCACAGACTCACACCCTGGGGCCCAGGAAGATTTAATTAGGACTCAGAGGCTCATTAGCTGCTGGTAATTAAGGTTTGTGTTTCCTGCTCTCTTGGTTTCTCTAATGAGGCAGATGGTGACCTAGGGAGGGGGCAGCCCCACCGCGTGCCCAGCTCCTGCGGCGGGCAATGCCTCCAGACACGCCCCCCTTCCCGGGCCTGCCTTCTCCAGGGGGCGGAGGGAGCCCTAGAGGCCTGGCCCCCCAACACCCAAAGCCCGGTGGCGTCCAGGGGACAGGTGGGGAACCACGCGACACACTCGTACTGAGAAGCTCCTTGTTCATCTGAGAGTCACATTCAACAGGTACCCTGGGGTTTGTTTACTGGTTTTCTAAACCCGGCCCCCCTGACCGGCGCCCACCCGGGTCTGGGGCGGAAACTGGCCCCGGGGCCCTGCTGTGCCGGGTGCCAGGTCCTCGGGGCTGGTCGGTGAGGTCTGGAGGGAGCGGGGGTTGCCTAGGGGAGGGCAGTGTCCGGGCACTTGAGTCCAAGGCAGCGAACAGCTGGCCCAGCGGTGTCCAGCCCTGTGACCCCCTTCACAACTACAGGACACAGCAGGTGGCCGGGAGCCCTGCTGTGGTATCAGGAAGCCTCAGCCCGTCCCCACCCTCCCTGTATGACCAGGACAAGCCATGGCTCCTCAAGGACCGAGGCCCTGCTCCGTGACAGTCTCTCTGCCTGACTGACATCATCTCAGTCTCCCCTTCCACAGGGGAGGGAGCGGAGGGTCAGAGGCAAAGCCACCGGCCCAAACACACAGCCGTGAGGCTAAATCCTAGACCCAGAGGACCCACCAGCTCCTCCTCAGCCCTGGCCCAGCCCAGCCCCAAACCCGCCCAGTGTGGGCCGGCCCCAGCCCGTGGCCACTGCCCCAGGCTGCCAGGAGGGACCGACCGAGCGATTGCGCGGCTGCGGCTCCGAGGCGTGGATGGGCCGGTTCAGGCTGGGCCGGCCTATGTAGACATCGAGGGCCTGCGGGAGGGTCCTCAGCAGCTTCAGCAGCGCCCTCGCGTTCACGTAGTTGTCATCGTCCACGTGGCAGAACCACCTGTGGGGGCGGGAGGGGGGCAGTGAGCTCGGAGGGGGCCTCCCCGGGGCTGCCGGCCACCGCGCCCCCATAACCGATGCATGTGCAGCTACAGGGCTCTCGATGAGGGTCACTGTTCATGCCCAGCAGTGAGTACACCCTTGTGTACGCCCTTGAAGAAGATGCGCCCGTTCAGCCCGGGGGGAACTGAGACTCAGAAAGGCCCGGACACTCGCCCCAGGCAACACAGCCAGTGAAGGGCAGGATCTGAACCCCGACAGTCTGCCCAGAGACGAACCACAGGAGGCCCTACATGACGACATTCGCAGGACCCAGCCACTTCCCCTTTTCCCCTCTCTCAATATAGCACCCCGTTCAGGAAGTGGCCTGAGGCAAAGGTCACACCTGCCCCCGGAGACCCAGCGGCTGCACTCACCTCAGCCCGCTGGCCAAGAAGGCATCGAACTCAGCAGCCATCTTGCAGGACAGGGCTGGGTGGCTGTGCTCCGCAGAGCAGTTGGTGACCACGAGGTGGGGCCCTGGATGAGCAAGGACAAGTCAGAGGGCCTGGAGCAGTCCACACACTCCCAGTGCACACACGGGGAAATTGAAGTCAGGGAGGGCTGACCTGCCCGGGCCCCTGGAGCCGATGGACAGTGGGCTGCGCTGGGACCCGGGTGTCCTGGGTCTTGCCTGCCACGGCCCTGCCCCGCCCCACCCCACACCCACTTCCAGGGAAGAAGCTTGCTCTCCCCCTGGGTGAAGGGGAATCCCCACATGCTGAGCGTAAGCGGCCTTGTTTTTGCAGGGGACTCCCAAGCAAGGGGACAGCCACCCCACCCAGGCCAAGCAGTTACCCAGTCTCTCCTGGAGGCCTTCATCCGAGCTGTCAGTGAAGACAAATGTCTGGGGAGGAGAGAGGGGGGTCAGCACTGGGCTCGCCAAGGGCAGTGGTGTGGTGGGAGGGGAGCCCCCAGAAACACCACACACACACACACACACACCCGTCCAGACACATGCACACCCAGCAGGCCTCTGCCGCCCTTCGAAGACAGACACACACCCTCTCACAGACACACACTCCCTTGGGACATCTTGCCTTTCTCAGCCACGCCCCCACCCGCATAAAGCACGCACACGTGCACGCACACATACACAACGGTGGCACTAAAAATTGCTATGCTAATACCCTTCCCCCCACCTTCTAACTTCTTCTCACTGGGCTGCCAACCAAATTAACTGAGACAGCCCTGGCTGGTGTAGCTCAGTGGATTGAGCACGGGCTGCGAACCAAAGCATCGCAGGTTCAATTCCCAGTCAGGGTACATGCCTGGATTGCAGGCCATGGCCCCCAGCAACCGCACATTGATGTTTCTCTCTCTCTCCCTCTCTCTCTCTCTTTCTCCCTCCCTTCCCTCTCTAAAAATAAATAAATAAAATCTTTTAAAAAATTAACCAAGACAGAGCAACGGGAGAAAATCAAAATTTTAATCCACGCGTGTGGGAAGTCCACACAGGCGTGCAAGTTCCAGAGACAGGGAGGCCAGGCTGGGCACAGGTGACTTTTGGACGGAGCAGAGAGCGGGGGATGGGCTCGGGAGTTCGGAAGTGAGACCCGCGGTCTGTGGGTAGTGGATGCAGAGCGAAACCCACGGGGCAGGAAGATCCCCGTCTGGGCAGCTCGGCAGCAGCAGTGGGCCCGAGGCGTCTAGCTAAGAGCTTGGGTTCCTCCTTGGAGGAGGGCGAAGATCCTTAAGGTGATTAAGCCCAGGCTTCTCGGAGAGCAGGCTTCTCTCCCAGGGAAGGGGGAGGGTCCAAGGCTCCCTCTGAGCCTCGTTTCTTCACAAACAGCTTCAAATCAATATCCCAGACTGCAGCTTCCGGGGGGTAAGGCTTCGGTTCCCTTCGCAACCCAGCTGTTGTTGACACACACAACTGGCCGTGTGCTGCACGCCAGCCCACACCCGCTCGCTGAGCCGGCCCAGGGCGCCTGTCGGTCACACGGCCTCGGCGGAGTCTCCCCTCCCCTCCACGCCCCCGCCCTCTCCACAGAGTCCCATCTGGCTCCTTCGCTACCACACAGACCGGACCCTACGCGCTGGCAGGAGACCAGGAGACAGAGTGTGAAAGGACCCCCACGCTGGGACCCCGCACGGCTTCGGGAGACAGCCACAACCCCCAGAGCAGGGCCCCGACGCAGCAGAAATCTCACCTCCCGACCCGGTCCTGCTCTCCCAGGCTGGGCAGGCACCGGCCGTGTGCGCCCTCCTGCTCCCTGACAAACTCACGGAGCACGGACACAGGTGCCCGTCCCTGACGGCAAAGCTGAAGCTGAGTGACGGGCCAAGGCCGTGCAGCTGGAGAGTGCAGTGCTGAGCTGAGGTTCCAACCCACAGGCCTGGGCCCTCTCCCTTGCCCTCCAATCCCCCCATCGTCATGACACCCCACCCACGGGGGGCTCCTCAGACTCGAGCCTCAAGACCAAGCTCCCCACTCGCCCAGACCTGCACTTCCTCTCAGTCTCCCCATCTTGAGGGGGCCCAACACCTCGGGGTCATCATGCCTCCTCTCTCCTCCCCCTCCCCCCACATCCAGTCTGCCAGCAAATCCTGTCCAGCCAACCTGTAAATGACCTAGGATACAACCTCTCCCCACTGGCCTCCACGGCCACGCTGCGGCCCAGCCCGCCCAAGTCACCTCCTGCCTGCTTTGCTGGCAGTCACCTCTTCCCTGGGCTCTGTCCGGCCCCCAACGGCATGTCTGTTTCAACACAGCCCCCAAGGGAGCCAGTAAAATACGTCAGGCCTTCCTTCCCCCACTCCCTGACGAACTTTTACCACCAAACTGCCTCCAGATGGAGGAACTTTCTAGAGTTTGGAGCAGGAGCCAAATGGGCCAGGGAATGTTTGTTGATGGGCCAGTAAGCCAGAGTGAACCGGTGGGGGGAGCAGGAAAGGAGGGGTCCCACAGCAGGGTGTGGGGGCTGGGCAGGGTGCATGGGAATCCTGAGGTTGGCACGGAGCAGTGGGCAGTGTCCTCTGAGCAAGGTTTACATGCGATTTGTTTAAAGAGGGGCCCCTGACAATGGTGAAAACTTTGCAGGAAAACAAAGAGCCAGGCAGCCTTGGGGGGAGGGGGCGGGGTTGGCTGGAGGGCCATCTGCTCCAGAGCAGGGAAGGCACAGGGCGCCCACTCCCCCATCCTCCCACCCCAGCCCCGCCCCAGCCCTCCCCAGCCCTGGAGGGGACCGTGGGGAAGAGAAAGCCTCCTCTCGGATCACAAAACACGGGCCTCCTCCTGCAGCCCACCCCCTCTGCCGGGGACAAAGGCCCGCACGCGAGCTCCAGCCCACTGCCACAAAGGCCCACCTGCCACCAGGCCGCCCTTAACCAGCTGGGGCGGGCACGCGGCCCCGGAGTTAACCAGCTCAGGCCCCGTCCTGACGGCACAGCTGAGAGAGGCTCCAAGACCCGACTCTCCCGCACAGATGGGGAAACTGAGAGCCAAAGTCAGAGACAGATGAGCCAAAGGCGGAGACGGAGGGGGCCCAGATGTGGCGGCACACGTGGGTCCCCCTGGGCCCCTCCTCTTTCTCCCCTTGAGGATCCTTCCTTATTTCAACTCTGCCTCCAAAGACAAGATTCTAGCCCCCACCCCTCGCACTGGGGGGTGAGGGCGGGTGTCCAGCTGAGTGAATTCACGTCCTACCTCTGCTTGCTTAACTGTGCTCGGTTTTCCCGCCTGTGAGATGGGCAGAGCGAGAGTGTCAGTGAAGGACACTCTCCCCTCACTGCCCCCCGTTCCCCTGCCTGGTCGGTGGTTCAAAGGACACACAGCAGATTAACAGGAGAAAATCGAATTTTAATACCTGCACGCAGGGAGCTCCCATGAGCAGGGAAACTCCAAAAAATAGGGAGACTTCTGGACTAAAAAGGGGGGGACAGGCAATTCACAGGTGGATGAGGAGGAGGGAGCATTTGGTAAACAGATCCCCGCGGGGCCACCCAGAAAGAGTGGGGCGGAAGGGGGGATCCAGAGAACAGACAGTGCTCGAACCCCCCCTGCCTGTCACGCTCCATTCGGAGGTGCTGAGGAGGCCGGGCCACTAAGCCAGGGCCCCTTCCTGAAGCAGGCTCTTCTGCCTGAAGCCCTTTAGGCAGGAAAGGCAGAGGTCTGAGCCTCTTCCTGAGCCTGCTGGCTTTCGCTGTTTCCCGTCTGAAATGACCTGCACACCGGGGCGGCACGTTCCGGGGAGACAAGAATGCACCGCCAACCGGGTAATGGCCGCCACTCAGGGTCATCGAGAGGGTTCAGCAGAGCCCTGCCCTGGGACTCGCAGGCCCCCCCCTCTGGCTGCCTGGCTGGCATCTGGGATTGGATCCGGGACTCCAAGGGGCCGGCCGCTGGCCTGTCCTCTGCTAGCTGAGTCCTGCCAGGCCCGCCACCCAGACTGTCGTCCCCAGGCAGCTCGGGACCCCGGGTCTCAGCGGAGGAGGAGAGTACTTCCTCCTCCCGGGCCTCGGTTTCCTCATCCAGGGCCAGGGCACTGCCCTGGCGCCCGAGACGAGACAGGAAAGGGCCTCAGACCACGTGAGGCCATGCTCCCGGGCACAACAGACACAGCGCCATAAACAGGAAGGTCTGTGGGGAGGGCTGGGCTCGGCGACTTCCGCAAGCAACACCAGATCGCCCTGCAAGGAGAAGCTGTGGGAGGGGTGCCCGGGGAAGAGCCCGGAGTGGCTGCTGGGGGCCTGGCAGGGAAAGGGTTAACCCAGGGTGCTAGGACATCGGGGCCAGGAAGCCGCTACAGGGAGGTGCCCTCGTCCCAGAGGGCCTAGGCATCACCCCGCCCCATCCTTGGTCTCCGGGAGTCCCTAACCCCCTCTAGAGGCACAGTCACTTCCTTTCCTGAGCCACCCGCCAAAGTGTGGGGACAGCGTGTGTGTGTGCGTGGGTGCACATGCGTGTGTGTGTGTGTGTGTGTGTGTGTGTGTGATACTCCCCCTCCAACTCCCCCAGAGGCGATGATCCCCAGTACCCCCAAGTCACTGACTTGGCTGGAGGAGGCACTGGGAGCAGGTGGGAGAAGAGACAGACCCAGCGTGTCAGAGCCACCTCTGGAGAGACAGGAGCCACGAGCCCCGGTCACCCTCCTGCCTCCCGTCGGCGTGTCCAGCACCACCACTTCGGCTCCACGCACGTGCACACACACACACCCAGTCCCACCCGCCAGGCAGGCCCTGCCCCGACCTCCTGCCCATGTCCGCCTCAGCCACCAAGTCACAACACACACCCTTCCTTCCTCCCTCCCTCGGACCCGGCGCCACGGGGCACGAGCACAGGAACCGAGGTGGCACTCCCCTGGCACACCCTGGCACCAGAGTCATGAGGGCAGGGGCTGTAGGAACTCTGAAAGGACACCCCCTACTCCGGCCCCCTCCCCAGCAGGCCCCTCCCTAGACTGTCCCCTCCTCAGGGGCTCAGGGGCTCACAGCACCCAGGGCCTGAACGGGGGGGCACCCCAGTGGGGGTCATGTCAGCCAGGACTCCTTCGAGGCCTCTGCCCCAGCTGCCCACCATTGATGACCCCCCAACGCCAAGCTGGCTCAGGCTGCGCAGGAGTGACGCCCGCACCGGAACAAGCAGGGAAGAGAGGAATCCCCAGGAGGGACCCGGAAGCCTGGGGCAGGAGCCCAGCCTGGCGCCTAAAACAGCCAGAGCAGCAGGCCCCAGGAGCAGCGTCTCCGGGGCCAGGGGGGCACGACCAGGGCCACGGGATTCCCTGGATCCTGGAGGAAGGGGGAGAGTGGGCGGGCAGCCACTTCTCCCTCGAGACTGCCAGGGACCCCAACCCAGCAGAAAGGCCTGCAGGAGTCCCCCAGGCCCGGCGCCACGCCTGGGGCCCGCTGGGACCAGCGTGTCACCTGTTCCCTGGTCCTGGAGACCCACGTGTCGAGCAGCAGCTCCAGGCGAGAGCGGTGGAAGGCGCCGGTCGTCTTGACAGCGATGAACACGTCCTGCAGCTGCAGCTCGTGGAACCGAGGGCTCGGTGGGCTCAACCCGGGGGTCTCCACGCTCTTCCGGGACAGGCGCAGATGGTACCGGAGGGAGAGGAGCCCCATGCACAGGAGGGTGAGGAGGGCTCCCGCCAGGCCCCTGAGGAGCCGGCACTGCATTGGCTCTGAGACGCCCCCCCTCCCCAGCCCCACAGCTCAGCCCCCAAATCCCAACTGGACGGGGCGGGCAGGGAGGCAGGTCAGGCAGGGCCCCCGCCAAAGGCAAACGTCTGGCAGGCACCAGGGGCCAACGAGGAGGGGACAGGTGGGAACTGGTGCTCTGGCCCCAAAGGCGGAGCCATGGCAGCCCCTCCGCCTCCACCTCCTGCCACCAGCCAGCCCTCCACCTGCTCTGGCTGCCCTCCCACGGCAGCCCAGCGGGCTCTGGGGCTCCTGGCCCCGCCCCTCCCTCCAGCACAGCCCAAGAGGCGGGGCCGGCTCCAGGGAGCCCCAGAGGTGGCTGAAAAAGAGGCAGCTGAAGGGACAGCCCCATCCCTGCCAGCAGCTGCAGTGGGGGCTGGGGCAACGACAAACCCTCCAAGTCCAATGGAAGGGACGGAGCCCCCTCTTTCCCACTCCCCAAAGACTGGCAGCTTAGCTCCGCCAACCCCCCGTTATTTGATGGTGTCCTGGTATCCGGACTCGCAGCTTTTGCTCACACGGTTCCTCCTCCCGGATGCTCTCCCCATCCCCTGCCACCCCCATTCACGTTCCCACCACCAGGCTTAATTCTCTTTGGACTTTCAGGCTCAGTTCAAGGGTTTCCTCCTCCAGGAAGCCTTCTCTGATGCCCCCTGCCACAACTCTCAGGGCTCCCAAGTAGTTGGCTCAGTTCCTTTGGTCTTCGCCACAGCACTAGGATCGCTCTTCCCAGGTCAGAGCTGAACACGGAAGGCTCAGAACAGTCTAGAATGGTCCAGCAGCTCCTTCACAGAGCCACGAGGGGCCTGGGGCCCTGGCCCCCAGGAGGCTCCCTGAGGCCGCCCGCCTGTCCTGCTGTGGCCTGCTGTGGCCTGCCGTACCCCACCTCACTCAGCGGTCACTATTGCTGCCTCTCCCCACCAGGCCAGTGGACAGACAGGGGGCTTCTCCTTCCCCCGCCCCCACCTAGTGTTGCACAGGGTCACTCCCATTTCATCTTTCCCCTGCTAGAACCCTGCGCCGGCTTCCCTCTCCCTCTTGGAACAAAAGCCAAAGACCACAGACCCCTGCAGGTCCGTTGTGAGCTGGCCCCTCACTACTTCCAGCCCCACCTCTTCCTACCACCCTCCCCTTGCCCCCTCCTCCCCGGCCACACTGGGCTTCTGGCCAGTCGGGGCACTCACCCACCTCAGGACCTTTGCACACGCTGCACTGTTCCCGCCAGCACCTCTCCCTCCAGAGCCACACATCCCACTCCCCCGCCTCCCTCAGGTCTCGACACGAACGTCACCTTGACCCCGAGGCCTTCCCTGGCTGCTTTGTTTAAAGTGTGACGCCTTCTCTCCAGCCAGGTCCCAGGCCCCCCAGCCTGTCCTTCCCACGCCCCCTTCCCGACCGTGTCCCCTCCACAGCACTTTCCATCTCCGGGCACCCTGTGGGGTCTCCTTCTCCGCTGTCCATCTTCCTCCCGCAGATACCAGGGCAGAGGTTTCTTCTGTTTGCACCTACTGACTCCTGGCACATGGAACAGTGCCTGGCACACCGTGGGAGCTCAATAAATACTTGTTAGTGAAACACAACTGCAGTGGGGGCAGACTGGACCGGGCCCGCTGTGGCCCACCCCTACATCAGGACTGTGGGACCCAGCGCTGAGCCGCTGGGTTCCCACATTGTCATCCGGACACACGGGTCCTTGGACCACGGACTGGACACACAGCAAGGAGGGGAGGGGTGCACTCACTCAAGTGAGGAGGACCCAGTCGCCTCACCCAAGGAGCCCAGCGCCACCCCCAGTGACCTGCCTTCCTGCCACAGGCAGGGCGTGGCATGGCCAAGAGGTCCCAAGGGCCGAGAGAAGCAAGCAGGCTCCAAGGAGGGGGTGACCAAGACAGACCTCAAAAGGCCCTGAGAATAAGGCAGCCCCCGCCCCTGAACTTCCCGGCCTTGTCTCCTCCTACTTCCCGGTGGCCAAATGCAGCCCACGTTCTGCCTCTGAGCCTTTGCTCTTGAGGTTTCCTCCACCCAGGGACCCACTCCCCCAGCACCTCCCAGGGGACTGCCCAAGTTCATTACCATTACCAAGAACAGTCATAGGAGGACTCACAACAGCACATAGGCACCCAGGGTCAATAAATGCTTCTTGAAGAAAGGAATCTCAGACCCCAAGCTCAAGTGGCACCTCCTCCAGTAAGCCTGCCTGGATTTCTCCCACTGGAGGTGACCCTCCTCTCCCTGGAGGAAGGAGCTCTCGGGGACCTGGCTGCACACTGATGGTTTGCTCTTGGTCTCCTGGACTCAGCAGCCGGGCCCCTGACACCCCAGACCACCCCCCGCTGGCCTCCGTGTCCCCACCCCAGGGAACACTCCTTTGATGTCAGACGCAGCCGGCTAACTGTGGGGGTGGCCTACCCGTGGGGCCCTCCTCTGGTCATTCAGGGGCAGGTAAGGTGATGCCGGCCCAGATGGCGGGCGGCTGTGGGATGAGCAGGAGTGAAATCTGACCCTCCCCAAGGGTGAGCGGGGACCTGAAAGGTGGTATCAGCCTGCGCTGGGGGCGGGGGGACAAGTGAGGGGAGGGAAGAGGGACGGCAGACCGGGGACGCAAGCGAGCAAAAGGCCAGCGACTTCTATGACAAACTGTTTAATGTTCCATAATGTGCAGCTTCTGAGTGAGAAGGGCCCGTGCAACACCCACGAGCCGTACATTCTGGTGACGGAGCAGCCAGGCCCCTCCCCGCCTCTCCCTCCGAACGGGGGCAGGGCAGGGGGTGGGCGCCGTGAGAACATGGTCCTGGTGTGCTCACTGGGAACACACTCGTGTTAGTGCCCGAGTATCATGGGGGTGGGGGACAGGACATCTACACAGGAGAGAGAACCACGGACGTGTGTGACGACGAGACACAAGGGGCACAGGTGACCGTGGACAAGGGCGGCTACGACGCCCACGTGTGGACATATATACAAGAAATGTGAGCCGGACAGGCGGGAGTCACGAAGGGCGGGCCCGGGGCTCCCGTGAGCAGAACAGGCTGAGAGCCCAGCGCCCTGCTGTGCCCGGGGGGGGCCGACAGGAGCCTGCCCCTTGAGAACGTGGGCATGTAAAACTGTACACAGGAGTGAGAACTCAGACGCCCCAGGGTGAGCAATGACAGGGGGACACGGACCCACGAGTGGGGACACGGAGACATGGGAACACACAGGAAGGCCCAGAGCAGCAAGTTTGGGGCAGGCAGGTGGAAGGTCCACCCGAGGGCTCCGGCAGGATCACTCGGAGAGAACCCCGGGCCAAGGCCAAGGGCCGGAGGAGGCTCAGGACAGGGCGGACCCAACTCCTCCACAGAGACACCAGGGTCCCCGCTGGTGGCTTCCAAGGTGTGTGAGGAAGCCACGGGCATCCGAAAGGGCCCCTCAGGCCTCGCTGCTGCCGCAGCCTCGGCCGCTGCCGCACTCTGCCCACACGAGGCGGGCCTGCTCCTGCAGGATCCGGCCGCGCACGACCTTGGCCAGCTCCTCCGAGTGGCCCCACTCGTGGGCGGGCACCTGCACCCAGGAGCACGGCAGCCCCCAGAGCGCCTGCTCGGAGCTGCGGCACTGCCGGAGCAGCTCCGAGTCCCGCCAGCCCGGCCGGCCCAGCAGGCTCCTGCCAAGAGAAGAGAGTGGGCAGTGAGCAGGGTGGGGGATGGGCGGACAGACAGACAGACAAAGATGGAGAGTCAGAGAGAAAGGACGAACGTGGAGGAAGGCGGAAAGAGACGGACGGCAGAGAGAGACGGGGAAGAGACAGAGAAACAGAGGCAGGCGTCCACAGAAAGGAGGGGGCCCTGGGGTCCCGCCTCACCTGACTTCCCGAACGTTCTTCTCGGTCACCTCCACGTGGATGACGATGGGGTAGATCTCGTTCTGGGCCAGCTCCCGCACGCCCCGAGTGCCCAGCTCCAACAGGCAGTGCTTCTTCTCGGGGGCGGGGGGGGGCGGGCAAGGCTGCATTTTACTTCTGGCCCAGAGACACTAAGCTCCCTGCCTCTCACTCCCACTGCACCCCCCATCCCTCTGCCACACCCCAACCCCGACTCTGGGGCCCCATAGCAAGCACAGCCCCCTCCAGGGTCCCTCTTCCCCATCCAGGGAGACCTTGGCAGCGAGGGAAGAGCCCAAAGGGAAGGCAGGAGACCTGGGGAAATCAGTCACTCTTCCCCTCCAGACCTCAGCCTCCCCATCTGTAGGATGGAATTAGCCCCACCCCCCTGCCTGCACCCCCCACAGTCCCTGCCAGCTCCCAAGAAAGAGGAGAGTTTGAGGACAAGGAGGCAAAAAGGCGAAAGGTTTCAGCCAAACACCTCAAGGGTGAGAGCCACACAAAGCCAGCCGCCCAGCCCACCCGTTTCAGGGAAGGGAAGCCCCAGAAGGAAAGGGACTGGCCCAGAGCAGCACACGCCGGCGCTCAGACGGGTGCTCAGGCCCAGAAGGGCGGCCCCACCCCAGCCCCTACCTTCCCGACAGACTCCTGGATGGCACGGATCCTGCTGCCCAGCCCAGGGGTGGCAGGCCGGGCCTTGGGGGCTCCGGGCGCTGAGGGTGCGCCCTGTTCCTCCCCAGAGAGACTTTCTGCAGAGCCGGAGGAAGCCAGATCAGAGGACCAGTGGTCCTGGCTGTCCCGGATCTGCCACCCTGCCTCCCCCTCTCCGGGCACAAAGGCTCACCTGCCGGGCACACCTGGAAGTCCAGCCGGGAGTTGGGCAGGTCCAGCAGGTTCCGGATGAGCCGGGACGCCAGGCACTCGGGCAAGAGCACCACGGGCCGCAGGGAGGGCACCAGCAGCGGCCGCACCAGGCTGTAGGGCCTGGGGCTCCACTCCGGCTCTGTGGCAGGGGAGGGGTGCCGAGGACGTGAGGGTGCAGGCAGGGCCCCAGCTCCTCTTCCCTGGGGCGGCCAGCCCCCTCAATACCTGCAGCCCCACCAGCTCCTCTCAAGTCCCCCCACCTTCTTTCCCATTAATTCCTGCGGCTGCTCTCCCTACACACACACACACAGACACACAGCAAAACTGCCCACCCTGAGGTTGATCCAGGAGGTTCCTCCCTGACCTCTGCCTCTCTCTTGCCCCCTACAGGCCACTCTCCACTCTGCAGCCAGAGAGAGGTTTTCAAACTAATCTTGTAACTCCCCTGCTTTCAATGCACCAGTGACTTCCCACGACTCTCAGGGAGAAGGCCACATCTTCCACGTGGGTGCCCCAGCCCTGCCGGAGCCCGGGAGCAGCCAGCCTCAGGCCCCAGCACAGGCTCTACTGCTGCCTCCAGCCACAGGGCCTGCTCGGCCCCAGCCTGGCACCCAGGTCTCCATTACCAGTGCCTCCACCACGAGCTGGGGGGTGGGGGGAACCACTGTGCCCTCTGGACCGGGAACAAAGCACGACAGAGCTGGCACTGGATACCCACTTGCTGCGCTCGAGGGCCTTTGCACTGGGCCGCCTTCTGCCTGCAGCAAGCTGCTCTTCATCCTCGACGGCCCCAGTTCAGTCAATCTCCCTTCCTACACGGCTTCCCTCACCGCCCTCTCCTCCCCGCCCCTCGGAATTACTCCTCCCCCATCTGGGCTCTCCCAGCCCCCTAGCCCTGATCCAGCCCAAAGCCTCAGCCTACTGCCCCCAGGAGCCCACTCTGGGATCGCCACGCAGCTGTACACGCTCTGCCAGACAAGACAGGCCGGAGCCCACGCGCACCCTACGCTCGCACAGACTCCTGAACACACCTGGACATGTGCACCTGCCCCGCTGAGTGGCTCCCTCAACCCCGGAGGCCTGTCCCCACCCAGGGGAGCCGTGTTTCCCAGGCCCCTGGCACGGGCCCCGCCCCACCGGAACTCCCAAAACAGACCCTTCCAGGCCAAAGGTGCACCCAGAGGTGCACTCCTGAGCTCCACGGCAGCGCTGGCCGCACCTTCACGCCTGCGCACTCACCTGAGCAGGGCTCCAGCAGCAGCTGCTCCGGGGGGTCCCCTGCGGCGGGCCCAGCATGCTTGGGCTTCACCAGCCGCAGCTGATCCAGGGCTCGCTTCTTCAGCTGGGGAGGGCAGAGGGAAAGAGGGGCGCCTGTGAGCTGCGCCCCACCCCACCCTCGGGGTGGGGGCAGAGTGAACGGGACCCCAGGCACAGGGGGCCCCCGTGCCACCACTGCTCGGGCACCATGCAAGAGCCCCTTCCCATGGCGCCTTCTCCTGTGCCCCCACCCCCAGGCCAACACTGCTCCCCGGACAGGCAAGGACAACTATCCCTAAGGGCCCAGGGAAGCGAGCCTGTCAACCAGCTAGAGCTGGGGGAGCCTTAGGTCTGCCCTCCCCCACTTTATAGGTGGGTGAACTGAGGTCCAGAGACCAGAGGAACCTAAGGTCACAGAAGAGACACACGTTGGGGTCTCTTCCAATGACTTCACCGCGTGGCCTGGGGGAGGAAGCGTAACGGAACCAGTAATGGCAGCGTTCATTATACCGATAGCTGGCAGGTTCTGGGTGCCCGCAACGTGACAGACACTAATGAGGCCCCAGACATGCAGGAACCACTGCGGCCTCCTACGCCAAGGGGCCAGGCAGACAGTGTCACTCCCTGTTGCACAGATGAGGACACAGAGCCTCCAGGGAGGGTCAGGCAGTTGTCCGAGGACACACGGCTGAGGCAGTGGCAGAGCTGGGACGCAGCCCCAGGCTGGCCCCAGCCCCTCCCCAGAGCTGCAGCCTCACTCTGCCCAGGAGGACGGCCCGGCCCAGTCCTCGCCCAGAGACCGGAAAAGGGGGTGTGACTGTTGTTCTGTCAAGGGCTTACCGTGGGCCAGGCGTGGCCCTGAGCACTAGGCACTCGGTCTCACTTAACAGCTCAACTACCCTGGTCCCGCGCCCTGCTAATTCTATTTGCTGGTGCCCAGACAATCCACTGAGTCCAGGTGAGGGGGACAAGGTGGGGGTGTCCTTCCTCCCCTCCCCCAGGGCCTCCAGAAAATGAAGCCTGGCCTCTCCCTCTTGGACCCCAGCCTGGCAGCCGCCCTCCCCAGACCCGCGCCCAGCTGGTGCAGCCCTGCTTACGTTACTGCGGGACCCTCGGTGCCGGCTGGCCGACAGGCACT
Source organism: Phyllostomus discolor (assembly GCF_004126475.2). Taxonomy (NCBI): domain Eukaryota; kingdom Metazoa; phylum Chordata; class Mammalia; order Chiroptera; family Phyllostomidae; genus Phyllostomus; species Phyllostomus discolor. The sequence goes on from NC_040904.2 coordinate 209,549,015, forward strand.
TCTCCTGAACTTCCAGAAGCTGCTGGGCTCTGGGGGAGCAGGGGGACGTCACGTCGTATGTTTGTAGAAGACAGGGAGCCCCTCACCTCCTCTTCTCTAGCCCCGCCCCTCTGCATCCTGTTCCAGAGGATGGTGAAGGATGGCAGAGGGAGAAAGGGGCCCCACCCTGTCCCCAGGCTCCCAGTGCGACCCGTCCCCAGGCTCCTAGCCCTGGGTCACCTCTGGTAATTGGGCACCGTGCCCCGGTCCAGGTCCCGCAGCGTGAGGGGGTCGACCCGTGTGCAGAACCACTCCTGCCGCCGCTTGTACACGGGGTCCACCAGCCGCAGGATCTCTCGGGCTTTCACGCACAGGGCATGGGGGTCCGCCCGTTCGGGCAGGGGGAAGTTGGCTCGAATGTAGAAGGGCTCGGCGCCCATTCCCTTCACCCACGCGTCTAGGGCCTCGTGGAAGGACTGGCAAGCTGGGCGTGGACAGGGCAGGGGGCAGCAGGGAGAGCAAGAAGAGGATAAAGTCAGGGACCGGATGTGGCCCTCCCAAAGCCCAGGCTGCCAGCATCCCACCTTCCACTCTTTTTTTTTTAAAGATTTTATTTATTTATTTTTAGAGAGGGGAGGGAGGGAGAAAGAGAGGGAGAGAGAAACATCAATGTGCAGTTGCTGGGAGTCATGGCCTGCAACCCAGGCATGTACCCTGGCTGGGAATCGAACCTGCGACACTTTGGTTTGCAGCCCGCACTCAATCCACTGAGCTACGCCAGCCAGGGCTCCACCTTCCACTCTTTAAAGGGACACTCCGAGACCCAGAGAGAGCAGGACTTGCCCCGGGCCACCGAGCCCACTAGGCACAGGAGTAGGACTCGAACCCAAGAGTCTGGACTACTGGCCAGTGTGCCTTTCACTACTCGCTGCTAGCGGAGGACAGAGGGAGGGCACGGGAACAGACAGCCAGCACAAGGCGGCGACACGGGACAGGGGCTCAGCCGAGAGTCAGGAGATGGAGCGTCTCCCATTCGGGCCTCAGCTGCCCCACCTCCACAGACTGGAGGAGCCCTCCCGTGGGCCCTCAGCCATAGCTCTGACCCTCTAGGACTGGTGAGTTCCCGGTCCCTCCCCCCAGGCCAGACTTACCCTTCGAGTCCAGCAGGAAGGGGAGTGTGGACACCGGGTTCCAGAGCAAGGTTCTCTGCTGGGCTTCACCTTCCAGACCTGCCCCCTCCAGACCAGCAGCCTCTGCCCTTGGCTGGGAGAAAACCCAGGCAGGAAGGGAGAAAAGTCAGCTTCCCAAGCAAGGCAGGGCAGCCCTGGCTCTGGCCTGGCTCTGACGGAAGACGGAGTGGGACTGACCATGCCCCACGATTCAGATGTCCACCTCAGCGGGCAGGCAGACTGCCCCCTTCAACAGGGTTCTCCACCCGGCGGGTTTATCCAGGTCCTTCCCATATTTAAAAGCAGGATTCTGTCAAGGTGCTGTCATTCTGCTCCACCTCCCAAGCCCTGCCCAATCAGATTTCACTTAATGCTGGCTGGGGCGCGGCAACCAGCGGTTAATCAGTGAGCCTGCCTCCTCTCTGACCAATCCCCAGTAACTCCGCCCAGTGACCTAGATCCACCAATCAGAAGGCATCCAGCCCTGGCTAGAGCACTAACCCCGCCCCCAGCCTGGAGTAGAAGAGCGGCCTCACCTCTCTCGGTTCCACCCTGGCAGACCCGGGCCCAGAGAGCACCCTGCGCACCACAGCCCCAGACAAGCTGTCCCCAGGAAACGGCAGGCCATCTGGGCCTCTGTCCTGGGATTCGGGTCCCCCAGGGGGGCTCCGGCCAGACACGTGGATAGCCAGAGACCTGAGAAGAGAGAAGGGGGATGGAAATCAGAGTTCAGTCAGCGTTTTGCTTCAGTTCCACATTCTTGGAAAATGATAGCAACTCCCCAAGTATGCCACGACTCCCATCCCCTGCCCAAGGCACCTGCCGTGCCACTGCCTGGAATGCACTCCCCCGCCCCTGCACCGGCAAACTTTGCTCATCCTCCAGGGCTCAGGCCAAAAGCAACCCTGCAAAGGGCGAGGTGGGGCTTCCTGCACCCCACCTGCACCTCGAAGGTCGCCTTTCGTTGCCTCCATCAGGAAGGACGCCCTCGGAGCCAGGCGGCTCCCACACTCCACTCCGGATCCCTAGCACCAAACCCAGCACCTGGCACATAGTAGGTGACAAATCAAACCTTGCTGCGCTCACAGACTAGGAAGGAAGGTCGCCATCAGAACACAGTGCAGATCAGAGATGGCCCCAGCCAGCAGCCGGAGCACACAGGGTGTGGCTTCCCAGAGGAAGCGGCAGCTGGGCCGCACCACGGTCAAGAATAGAAGCACTTCAGTAACAGGAGAGACGGTGTTCCAGGCTGGGGGCGGGGGGGTGGGGGGGGCGGGCACGATGAGCAAAGGTGCAGGGACAGAACAGCAGGTCGTGGCCGTGGCAGAATTTCATGACAACAATGATAACAATAGCAGCCGACTCATCCTGGGGGCTTCCCACGTGCCAGACACCACCCGGAGCTCCATGCCCTCCTTAACCACTCATGCCTCCTGGGAAACAGCGCCCAGGAAAGGCGAGCTGCAGCCGGCCTACACAGGGCGCAGCGGCTGGCCTTGCTTTCGTGGACAGCAGGAGATACTGATGGTTGAGACAAAGAGTCACCAAGGTGCCCAGCGTGGCAGGGCTCTCTGCCTGTCCCTGGGTGAGAACGGGTGAGGCCTGATGGCCAGGCTCACAGACCCCCTGGCCCCAGGACTGGGAAAGGGAGAAGCCAGGGTCAGCGGGTGGGCCCCAGCGGAAGAAGTGGCCCAGGGCAGGGCCCAGGCATGCACCCACCTCCCCACCCACCCTCCAGCTGCAGCACACAGCCATACTGCCCCCTGCTGCCAGCCTGGGGGTCAGCAACGCTACAAGGACCTTAACCCAATCAGCACCCAAGCGGGTGGGGGTGGGGGGGAGGACTTTGGCCCTGGGGAGTCTATCTTGGCTCCTGCCCCCTCTGTCAAAACCAAGAGCCAGGCCCAGGGGGCCTGGGGGCTGGACATGGGTGCTGGAGACATCAGAGCCGCCATCACAGGTTCCTTCGGCCCTGGGGCTGTCCCACGGCATCGAGGTGGCGTGGAACGGCCTGTGCAGACCCGGGAGGCCGAGGCCGGGCCTGGCTACACTGCCCGCTGGCCTTATGGCTGGAGCAACACAGTCCAGTTTCGAGCCCTAGTGTTCACTGTGCCGGTGAGCTGGCCGCCTGATTCCCAGCCACTGCGTCCATGAAGCAAGGACAGGGACAGCACCTGTCTCCCACTCTGCGTGTGAGGGCAGATGAATGGAAAGAGGGTGCAGGGGTGGGGCAGAGGCTATACTGCAGGCCTGTTCCTAAGTAGGAAGTGAAATTCTGGTTTTTAACGCCATGGAACAGACGATGTAAGCCTGTCTCCCTTCGAGTAAACCCAACTCCTGTCTCACACCCGTGTGTCTCCGCCGTGTGTGTAATGGGGTCTCCCTCACCACGGGCTGCGGACGGAAGAGTTTCGGAAATGTGGCCTGGAGGGTGCCGGCAGGAACCCCGGGGCCAGGCGGCCTGGCGACTGACCCTCCAGTCCTCAGCGGCCCCTCTGCCTCTACCTGTCCCACCGCACGACGCAGGGAGACGAGACAGGGGGCGCTCCCAGAGCAGCGCCCAGTAAGAACCAAGTACCCGTGGAAGTTAGACAGCCACTGTTCTAAGGTGTCATTCAGGACACATCACCCCGGGGCGGGGGGTGCCGCTTCCCCACCTGTTTTGAACCCATCGCTGCTTCCCCAGACCAGGGCTCCACACCCCTGCCCCAGCACGGCCCTCCCCTCCCTGCCATCCCAACGTCAGGGCAACAGGACCCTCCAAACCCAAAGTTTTCCGGCTTATTGCCGACTCCTGCCACTTCCTGAAGACGCGGCTCAGGCGGCCCCCTCCAGGGCCCTCCTTTCCCGCCTCCCCGAGGGACCCAGCAACTTCCCTGAGGCTCCCAGCCTCCCACTTCCAACTCCCAGCACCTGGAGGCCTGACAAGGGCAGGGTCCCCATCAAGTCCCTCTCTGTCCCAGGCCTCAGTGGACAAACAGGAAGTAGGGGACAGAGACTTCCTGGGACTCCCGGGTCTCCAGCAACACAATCCTACGGACCCCCGACCCTGCCTGCAGGCAGCATCAAGGACAAGGTAACCTGCCCAGCAGGTGAGGGCTCCCAGCTCCCCTCCCCAGTATGGGGCCAGGAGATCAGGCCACAGGGAAACAGGGGGAATGGGGTGGTCCTTCACTCTGCCAGTTCGGAGCAGGGACAGCCCGAGGGACCTGGGTGAGGGCCCCAACCCCACCCCAGGGCGCCGTGGGAGACCGCTAGGCAGTGCAGACTGCTGTGTCCCAGGCCAGAGACCTCTGCGGCAGGGACTGGAGCAAGCCACACATATTACCTCATGTAATCCTCCCAGCAACCCTACGGAGGAGACATCTGTTATTCCTTCACGTGAGAGAACAGGGGAACTGCGGCCAGGGGAAGTTATAATGTAACAAGGGCTGCACGGCTGCTAGGGGTGGAGTCAGGCAACGGGCTATTCAAACCCCTGGGCGAGGACGAGGCCACCAGAGGTCCTGAGTCTGCGTGAATAGGGGCGGGTCCTGCCAGAGCCACAGCCCCTGATGCTGTCCCCACACCACTCAGCACCTCACTGTTGCCCAGCCCGTCCACCTGTCCGTCTGTCCTTCAGCCTACTCCAGCACCCCCACCAACCATCTCCCCTGCCCCGCCCCAAGGCCCTGCGAAACCAGCAGGGGAGGCAGGGGCTGAAAACACCCGGTACGTCGTGAGTACTGAACACAAGTGTGAGGGTCAAAGTGACTCAGATGGGCCCTGGCCAGGTGGCCCAGTTGGTTGAGCATCGTCCTGAACACCAAGAAGTTGCAGGTTTGATCCTGGTCGGGGCCCATACCTAGGCTGTGGGTTTGACCCACAGGCAGGGTGCATACGGGAGGTAACCGATCGATGTTTCTCTCTCTCTCTCTCCCTTCCTCTCTCTATAATAAATTCTTTTTTTAAAGTGACTTAGACGGGAGGAAGGCACTGTGGAATCCCCAACCGCACCCTGAACTGGCCTTGGGACAGATTCCTGACACTCCGAGCCGCATTCCCCTTATCTGAGTGACACGGCTGAAAATGCCAGCCTTGCAGGCTACTCGGGGCTGAGCAACAATATTCGCTATGCGCTCACTTTCCCCCTCGTGCTGAGCCGGGCGCAGCTCCAAGCACTCCACAGGAATGCCCCCGCAATGACTGAGGGGCCAGGCACCACTGTGGCCCCATTGCACAGAGCAGGAAACTGAAGCACCGGGAAACTGAGTGACGTGCCCAAGATTCCAGAGTAGCAAGGGACAGAGCCGGGACTGCAGCTGACTCCCACAGTCCGTCTTCCCCACTGTGCTGTCCCACGGCCCCAGGACACGCGCTCCGGCTCCTCGCCTCCCTCCCTGCCGGGCCCTTGGCCTCTTTCTCTCCCCGTCCACCACCCCTGCGTCCCCCCACATCTGTGTTCTCCCCATCCCCCTCCTCCCCAGGTGCAGTATGGGCTGCAGAGCTGGTCCCGGGATCACACGGCTTCTGCCCCTCCGCCACATCCCGGAGCCCCCTGGACAACAGCCAAGACCCCTTTCGCAGGCCTGAGCTGCAAGGAGGAAGGGCCCAGTCAGGCAGGAAGGGAGGAGCCTCCACCCCTTCCCCCCAAGCACGTCCTGCACAAGGAGAAACAATGTCACACTGGGCCCGATGCCGCCGGGGGTGCGGGTGGGGGCAGGGCCCTGGCCGCGGGCCTGGCCAAGCTGCTTCCAGGAGGTGGGAGGCCCCTGGTGCTGCTCTGCCCCGATTTCCTGATGACCTGCTCCCTATCTCTGGCATCCCCACTCTCCAGCTCTGACATCAGTGCTTCCTACGCCCTTTCCAAAGCCCAAGTCCGATCAGGTCAGCGTGGACTTAGGCCAGGGCACTCTCCAGCTGTGTGACCCCGGGCAAGCCCCTTTGCCTCTCTGAGCCTCGGACTCTTCCTCTGCGGAACAGGGATGGTCACCCCGCTGCCTGCCTCCCAGGACGGAGAGAGGGCTCCATGGCAGCCGGCAGCAGCGGGCCTGCAGTCAGGGACAGCTCAGCCCTCGCAGGCTTCCCAGAGGGCACCAGCCCAAGTCCGTGCTCTGCCTGCCTGACTCACACAGCCTGCTGTGCTCGGCCCCCCAGCCTTCCCCCGCGTGCTCCGGTCAAGGCCACACTCCAAGCCCATGGCTAGACAGCCTCTGCGCTCTCTTCCAGTCCTCCAGCGGCCCTCCCTCCCCACCAGCTCTCTCGCCAGGGCTGAGTTCAAAGGTCACATGCTCGGCCCTGCCTTCTCCCTCTCCCCCGCGGAGGTCTGAGGTCCGCAGGGAGCCTGGCGGGAGAGGAGGCCACCCATGGACCAACACGCAGAGCTCCCGGCCCGCAGCGCAGTCTGAGCCAGTGTGTTCCGTGACTGCCATCGCGGGGCTGTGTGCAGCCCTGGCCGAGGGGGCCCCACCCCGCTCAGCGCAGCACGAGGCTCTGCTGGGCGGGGCAGTCTCCCGGGGGGCTCAGAGGGGGGCTCAGAGCCGGGAGGACAGGCAGAGTCTCGGTGTTGGTGGGAGTAACAACCACCATTTCCTAAGCACCTACTATGTGCCCAGCAAAACTAGGTGTTTCACTGACATGAGTCCTGGGCCCCAAACATCCACGTGCAGAAGCAGCGAATTGCTGTCCCCTCCAGCCGATGCGGAGACCGAGGCGCAGAGAGGTGAAGTGGCCGGTCACACGGACACTAAACGGTGGTGGCAGGGTTGGACCCAAGGTTGGCCTGTGTCTGAAAACCTGGCCATTCTGACAGCGCAGAAAGCGAAAGCCCGGCTTGCTGCTCCCTCCCCCGTTGCCCCCCAGCGCCCCCCTCGGCGCCCTCCACGCAGCTTTGGTACCTGCTGAAAAAGTCCAGGCCGCCACCTGGTCTGGACTGGAGACCGTCCGGCTTGCCCAAAGGCCACACGCTGTCGGAGGACGAGGACGAGGAGAGGCCGGGGGACCAGGGCTTCAGCGTTACGCTGTCTGAGGGGAAGGGGTGCGGGTCAGGGGTGCTGGACTGAGAAACGGGGGAGGACCAAGGACAACTCGGGGCCCAGAGGCCAGCGGTGGCCTTGGCAGGCCTGAGGCTCCAAGAACACTCTGGACTCCCCGGGCTAAGGGCCGGCCTGGGCCTGCCAGGGTGACTGTTCAGTTCCCTCGAAGAGGGCGAAGGGTGGGCCAGAGCTGAGGAGGAGCCCCGCACAGCCTGGCCAGGACCAGGGCTGAGCTCTGAGCTCAGGGTACAGCAGCCCCCACCCCAAGGTCCCCTGAGCAGAGCCTTCTGCCTGGCCAGGGCATGGCAGCGCCTCGGGGAGGGGGACACAGGCCAAGAGCAGAGCGGGCAGCAGAGGGCTCAGGGGAGCTGAACAGCTACCCCCGGGTGGGCCCACCCCATGGGGTCCCGGGGGGCCTCACCTGTGATGTCTGACATGCTGCTGAAGGACCTGGGAGGAGAGAGGGCGGGGAGGGGCAGGAGCTGAGGCTCAGCGGGTGTCTGCCCCACTCCCTCCTCCTGCCCCCATGCCGCCAAAAGCTCCCACAGCCCCCGAGCAAATGCAGGCTCGACCCGAGGTGGGGGCCCAGGCACCGGGCACTCAGGCCACATGGCTCCCCCAAACCCACAGGGCAAGAAGTGAACCTCCTGACCTCAGCCCCGTGGTCTCCACCTGGAGTGCCCTGGCCCCTCCTCTAATGCCACGGCCTCTAGGAACCCTGCCCTGACCTCTCACCCTCACGTCTACGTTGTCATTCGGGGCTCCTAGGCCTGCCTGCCACTCTAGACCACGACCCCCCATCACACGCTCCGTTCACAGCAGATTGACTCATGCAACCAAGCCTGCCCCTGGGACGCACGCCAGGAGGGAGGCAGGTCACCCCCAGCACCAGTCCCACCACCAGTGGAGGGGGCTCCGTTCTTCTGGGCCCGCTGGCTGCAGATGCCCAAACCCGGGGCCAGCCTTGTGTCCGGGGACCCTGGCCCCTCTGCACACCCCAGCCCAAACCATCCAGCTTCCCTGGGTCCACGAACTCTGAGGCTCAGCTCCTAGTGGCGCTCCTGCCAGCCTGCTGGGCTGGGGACACGCTGGTTCTGCCCTTTGGCCTAGTCTTAACCCCTGACCTCAGTCACGCCTGACTCTCAGGGCCCGGGTTTGCAGCACTCTAGCCATTTAAAGGCAGTGAAGGCAGGGGACTGCCTGGCATTGGCTCTGGCTTTGGGGATTCTGGGAGGGGCCCGCTTGCCTCTTAGCCAGGGCAGGGTCCTCCTCCCGCTGCCGGCGGAGGATGGAGCCAGCGCTGGGTGGGAAGGGCAGGATGGACAGGCGGTTGATCTCCTTCTCACTGTCTGTGGCCTCCTCCTGCAACGTCACGACAGGGCCCAGTCACCCCCTCGGCACCTTCCCACAACCCCACAGACGCGAACTGGGGCCCAGAGCGGAGGAGTGGGCTCTCTGAGGTCGCACTGTGAGGGCCCCCCAGGTCTCCTGGTGCCCAGTCCCAGCGCAGAGGTGGCTCTGGACGAGCTTAAACAAGGCGCTGGGCCTCCGTTTCCTCCCCTGGGACACGGGCCCGTCGGCACACTGGAGCGCGCTCGACATGCTAATCATTGTGTGAACGCTACAGAACCCTCACACTCCGGTGGGCAGGTAGGTGTCTTACCAAGGTGTGGGGCTCAGGTGCCCCCGTGACAGCGGCCTCCCCGGCTGCTTCTGGGCCTCCCAGCAGGGAAGGGAACTCGCTCAGGCTCCAGGTGCTGCTGAGGTTGGAGCACAGGGAGTGGGAGGAGGGGCAGGCCTGGGAGAGGCGGGGGGAGGGGCGAGGTCAGCAGCGCCGGGCCGGGGACCGGGGCCAGGCTGGCCACAGTCACCTGCCGAACGCCTGCCGCGTGCGCCTCCGGAGAAGAGGCTCCCTGTCGGAGCGCTCGGCCCGGAGGACACGGACTACAAGCGGGCAGGCATAAAGGATGCGGCCCCACACTGCCCAGGAGTCGGGAAGGGACTCGAAGGCCCACCCGCCTGGGGCACCAGAGCGCTTTCCCGAGGCAGCGTGCTCTGACCTGACCACGCAAGGGTAAGTGGGTGCTACGCAGATGAAATTGGGGGAGGGAGGGGGCTAGGCAGATGGAATGGTGTGTGTGCAAAGGCCCTGGGGCAGGACTAGGACACGTTCCAGGATTCGAAGGCTGAGGCCCAGAGAAACAGGCCGGGAGAGGATAGTAAGGGCTTTGTCTTTACCTAAGAGCTAAATTTAAAAAAAAAAACAAACACTGAGGGTTTAAAAAGTGCAAAGTCATGACTCTCACTGTCCTTGTCCTGTTCCCCTAGGTGTTAAACACACGGCCAGGTGATTATCTCCAAGCAAAATCAAGATAGGAAGAGGCAGAGTTCCTGGCAGAAGTCCAAGAACTAGTGTCTAGTGTACAAGGGGCCTCGGGGGCACAGCTCCAGTGCCTGCTGGCCATGTGACCTTGAGCAAGTCCCTGACCCTCTCTGGGTCCTGGGGAATGAGGGGATTGGACTGGCTGGTCTCCGTGCAGCTCTTAGAGCCCGTGGTTTGCATCCCAAGGTGCTCCCAGGCCCGGGGGCAGCTGGCTTCTCCAAGGGTACGCAAAGACAGCCTGCAAACGAGTGCCCCAGGTGCAAGCCCCATCATCTTGGTCCCTGACACAACCCCCCTAGCTGGGGACATTCTCTACCCCGGCCAAGAGCTGCCCCCAAAGCCAGGGTGAGGCTCCAGCCAGGACCCACACATTTGTCTCCCTAAACCTGTGTCTTTTCAAGCCCAGGTGAGGGTCCCCACGTGATCCCACTCCTGCCGAAGCCCCCCACCCAGTCCTGCGAGTCCCACCGCCAGCTGAGGGCTCCTGCCGGTTCCCCCATATTCCCACCCTCAGCTGCGACCTCCCACCAGGTCCCCGTGTTCCCCGCCCTGGCCACAAGCTCCTGCAGGACCCCGGCCTGCCCACCAGGACCCTCCACTCCAGCCCCTGTCACCTTGAGGCAGGGGCCGCCCTGAGCCCGCTGCAGCTGCGCCTCCAGCAGGGTCTTGGTGCCCTGCAGGCTGGTGAGCGTGGTCACCAGCTCGTCCCGCTCGGCCTCCAGGCCCCGCACCTGCTTGCGGTACTGGTCCTTCTCGATGAGGCTCTGAGAGTACTGCAGCTGGATGCGGTCCCGGCTCTGGATGGCCTGGGGGGAGCGGGCAGCACGCTGACTGTGCGGTCCCGGCCCCCGACCGCACACACACACAGGTGCTGACAGGAACAGCGCTTCCTGCGTGCCCGGCCCTGGGCTCAGTTATCAGCTCATTCGGTCAGCACCCTCGCTCCCTGAGTTAGACAGTCTGGTCTCTCTCACCCTACAGGTGAGGCGCTGAGGCAGCGAGTGCAGGGCTGGGATTCAAACCCCTCCGGGGCGGTCTGGCTGCGGCGTCCAGGCTCTCACCCCTTCCCAAGAACAACTTAACACTGCGAGGACTGCTGTGTGAGACGGTCTTCGCTCTCTGAAGCCCGGCCTAGTGCCGGAGGCCGGATTCCAACCCAGCCCACTGCGTCCCAGCACTTTTCCCCCCCACCCCGTGAAGACCAGGGTCTCTGAGCACTGGGCCCACCGCCCACTGCCTCCAGGAGAGCTGGGGCCAGAGGCCTGGCAGCCAGGAGCAACGGGGCGACCTGCAGAGCCCCGAGCCCACCCAGACCACAACATCTGAATGTCCGGGATGAGGCCTCGAATCGGCCTCGTCGCCAAGCCGGCCAGGGGATTCCGAGGCCCATTCCAGTGTGCAGGCTTCAACTGCTCCAGCGGGACTCACGCTTGGTCCGAGGACCGAGCCTCCCGCCCTCCCCACTGCACGGCAGCCTCGCGCAGGAGGCCTGGGGGCCTAGGGGAGGTGGCCCGGGGCCTCAACCCACCCGGTGGCCTCTGACAGTGACAGGGACATCTCCCAGAGCCTGGGAGCCAGGACTTTTGAGAATTCCTTCATCAGCAAATATTTGCAAGCACCTCCCCCGGGAAGGCCTTCTCTCTGACGTGGAAAGAATACGGACTCAGAGTCGACAGTGCTGGGACCAACTTCCCCACCTGTCCCTGGGGCTCAGGTGAGGCAGGTGTGTTCAGGGGCGAGGCCAGCGCATCTTGAGGGCTCAAGACCCCACATCTGTGTTTCCCCGGCCTCCCTGCTCCCCCCTTAACCATCCGTGCCCCGAGAAAGTCTCTTTTCTGCACTTCTACTTCCATTCGCTTCCCCCGCCCACCACCCGCCGCCCACCGGGCGGGAGCCTCGCGCACAGCAGGCTGGGCTCACCTGGTCCCGCTCCTTCTCGATCTCCTCCAGCTGGGCCAGCACGGTGGCCATGCGGTGCTTATACAGGTCGCAGTCCTTCTGCAGCGTGCGGTGCTTCAGCCGCAGGTCCTCCATCTCCTGCAGGTACTGCAGACGGGCCAGCCGAGCAGCGAGGGTGGAACACGCCCAGGTGAGACCCCCGGGTTGGCAACCAGGGGACGCTAACCAGCAGGTGCGCGGCAGGTCCAGGGAGAGAGGCCTGAGCCCCCCAAACAAGCGCCCATCCCATCTCCCCAGATGGGCCTGACCTCACCGCACCTCGCTGGGCCTCAGCAGCCTCATCTGTAAAATGGGACTAACAATAATAACGACCCCCCCCCGCTTCCAGCCCACCAGGGCCTCCCCATTTCACTGCAGTCTGCTCCCTCGCCCTGCTCTGCCCCTCCCTCAGCCCTCAGCAGCCTCCGCTATGGGAAGCGGTTGACTTGGGCTGCGTGCATGGCCTACGGTCCGTCTCCCCTGCTAGAACGGAACTCCCCAGGGACAGAGACGTGGCTTTGTTCACCATGTGTCCCCATAAATACTCGAGACCGAGTGAAGGCCCAGCTCCCGGCACAGTGCCTGGCACCCCTGCAGGAAAGGTCGGCTCCAGTGAACGGGTGACACGCGCCACCGTTTCCCCTCCAGGAGCCTCCGCAGGCTGCTTTCGGAAGGAAGGTGGGGGCAGGGGGGTGCGCTGTGGCGTTACCTTGTCCCGAAGCTCCTCGGCCCACTGCAGCTCCCCCTGCACGGCGTGCAGCTTCTGGCACAGCTCCTGCCTGCTGTCCTGCGCCTCCCGCCAGTCGTGCTCCAGGATGTCCAAGAGGATGCGCTCTGAGCCTGGGGCCCCCGGCTGGCTCACCTCCTGAGGGTCAGAGGTCACAGCTGCCTCAGTGTCTAGCCCAGGGCCCACCTCGAGTGTCAGGGGAGGGGACACACGGCCCTCAGCCCTCGGCCCCGCCCCACTAGCTCTGCCACCTTGGCCCAGGGCCTGGCCCTCTGGGGACCGTGGTTTCCCTGTGTGCAGAGTGAGCAGGGCTCCGCCGGCTCTGCCCGCCCTCCAGCGAGTGCCTGGGCGTGCATGAGGTAAGCGGATGAGGGCTTGCGCGGACAGGTTCAGCCAGGGCCTCATTCCTGAACAGGAACTAGGGGCGCTTTCTCTCGCTCTAGTCCCCACCCGCCGCCCAGGGCGGCAGATGGGAAGGGACTTCCAAGCCTATTCTGCTCCTCGGATGGTGGCTGAGCCTGGCTTAGGCGGGTAGACCATGGGCCCAGGATCCGGCCCCCAAACCCACATCCCAGCCCAGCAATGAAATACACCAGAACCCTGGCTCCCATCCCCCACCTCCCGCGTGGAGCAACGGCCAGGCGACCAGCCTGCACTGCCACTGACCTGCCATAGGACACCCAGCAAGCCTGAGGCCACCCAGACCTCAGGGGTCTCGACCTTTACCGGGCCACAGACTCTTCTACAAATCCCAGAAGAGCTGGGGGCCCTGCCCCAGGAGAAAGCTCACACACAGAATCAGGCGCACAGCTTCGAGGCGTTCAGAGACCTCCCGGGGCCAGCGAGAGGCCTCAGGCTGAAGGCCAGAGAGGGCAGAGCTCTGGGGGCTCACCACACACAGTGGGCCAGCCAGGCTCCACCCAGACCTCAGCCCCACCCCACCCCCGTGTGGACTCTCCACCCTCTGACGGCCGCACCCCCACCCAGGGCCACCCCCCTTACCTGCTGCCGGCCCTCCTGCAGTTCCTGCAGGGACGCCGTCAACCGCTGGTTCTCAGCCCGCAGCTCGGAGACCAGGTCCGCGCTGTCTGGCTCTCTCTCCTTCTCCTCGGCCCCGGGCAGTGGCCCCCGGGCCCTGCGCAGCAGTGCACACTCCTCCTCCAGCTGGCTCACCTTGAGCTTCAGCTGGTCCACCTGGGGGCAGACACACGGCTCAGCCCAGGGCGGGACCCGCACGAGGCCGGGGGACAGACGCCCTGCTCCTCACTCCCGGGTGCCCCCCAGACCCCCCAGGCACCAGGCCGGGAGTGCTCCTGAACTGCTCCATGAAGGAAGTGCAGGCTGGGCAGATGCAACGAGGAAGGAGCGGGGCAGCAGGGCCAAGCTGCCCCCCCAGGGGACTCTGCACCAGACCACCCTCGTCCATCCGTCCGTCCATCCCTCAGTTCTGACACAGGGTACAGGCTGTGGAGCCCAGCACCAGCATAAGGGAGGAGGAGGAGGAACAGGGGGAGCCAGGGTCTGGGCCCAGCTCTGCCTCTCACTCAGCACAGCCTTGGGTGAGCCACGGCCCCTCTCTGTGCCTCCTCGGTCTCCTTGTCCCCCAGGGAAGAAGAGGAAGATGATGGTTTTGAGGTTCTCACCCAGGCCGAGAGTCAAAGGGTTCCCAGCCACCCCCCTCCCCCAGAAGTTCGTGCTGTTAGTTCAGCCCCAGCGAGCACTCCAAGCCCGGGGTGCAGGCCTCAGTTGTCCCATTTGACCCCCATCATCCTGAGCAAGGCACTCGCCTCCTCAGGGTCTCAGCCTCCGTGTAGGGAAAACAGGCCCATTCAACCCCCGTCCCACCCCCAGCCTCCCAAAGTCACTGCAAAAACCAAATGGAGCCCTGGCTGGCGTAGCTCAGTGGATTGAGCGCAGGCTGTAAACCAAAGTGTCGCAGGTTCGATTCCCAGTCAGGGCACATGCCTGGGTTGCAGGCCATGACCCCCAGCAACCACACATTGATGTCTCTCTCTCTCTCTATCTCCCTCCCTTCAATCTCTAGAAATAAATAAAATATTTTTAAAAATTTTTTAAAAAGAAGGAAAAAGTAGTTTTAAAGAAATGGGACAGAAGGCAGGCAGAGACCTTTACACCAGCAGAGGCTGGCTACAGAGCCGCCGGTGTGTGACAGTGGCTGTCTTCACAGCTTCGCACAAAATCCTGACCTGCCACCTGTTCAGAGATGCAGCCAGAGGCTGGCTGGGGTGGGGGTGGGGGTGGGGGTGGGGGGCGGCTGAGCGGCGCCGCCTGGCTGAGCGCAGACAGGCGTGATCAGTCTGCCGGACGGCGAGCGCACTCGGCCAGAACTCTTTTGCAAACACATGTGGGGTCCGAGTTGGCCGGACGGTGACAAGAGGAACCGCAGGTGGCAGCCACAGAATGAAGTCAGTGTTGGGAAAAGGCACAGTGACCTCTGGCGCTACCCTCCGGCCTGCCAACGTCCGGTGCCCCGGGAGCGCCCCGGCCTCCCTTGGAGACGGGTGGGCAGCCCCACACCGCTCAGAGCCCAGCATCGCAACACGCATGTGCGTGCATGCACACCCCCGAGCGCACACAGACACACACACACACACACACACACACACACACACGGGCCTGGAGGCGGGGTCAGTTCCTCCTCCACAAGGGACTCGGAAAGAAATTCATGATTCTCACATTCCTTTCGCCTCACAAAACATGCTCTGTGAGCCGCCGGACAAAGACAGCCAGTTATGAGGGCAAGCGTGGCCACACCCTCGTCAGCAAACCGCAGCCACACACCACGGCCTCCCACCTGACCCTTGGCCGGCGAGCTCCCCCGATGAGCTCAGGGTACAGGGCACCTGGGAATCTCCGCTGAGTGCCAGGAAACACGGATGCATTTAATCCTGGTGTACAAATTCACTTAGCACAAAATTATAGCGTTGGCTCCTCAAGTTTATGTTGCCTAGAAATAACAGCTCATTAAATTGGCACCTTATAAAACACAGTATTAAATCACAGCCACCACACACCTGTCCATGGGGAACGGGGGCCCAAGCTGCCAAGGCAGACACCCTCAGCTGTTCTGTTCATTTCCATCTGCCCTGCCTTTGTTACTTTTTGTGGCACATACAAAAAAAAAGCTCCAAAAATTTAGGCAACTTTACAGTAGCTACATTTAAAGAAAAATGTATCTATTAGTTGAATTTCACTCCTTACCCTCTACCCCCTAAACTGGGAAAAAGCAGCTACTCCCTGCCTAGTGGCAGATCACCTCACGCCTAAGTAGGTGGTCATACTATGTGCACCTGTGGCTAATCTGGAGACACCTCCAATGCCTCTTCTTCACCCCCTACCCCACCCCAGGAGACCCCAGTTGGCTGACACACGCACAGGACACTCCCCCTGTCATCCACCCACACCCGCCACTTCAGGGGACCCAATTCATAATTACACGCAACCCAAAGGTGACGAAAGCCATTCCGGCCCAGCACCCCCTACACCCTGGGCGGCAGCCACCACGCTGTCCCCTCGCAGCAGCAGAACCCTTCTCCCAGGAAAAGCTGCACAGCCAGGCTCTCGGGTCTGTCTCAGACAGAGGACGTGAACAGAGATGGGGGACCCCAGCTCTCCCTGCCTGTCCCCCACCCCACCCTACCCCATCAGTGCCAAGAGCAAAGTCAGAAATTCTCAGTCTTGGGACCCTGGGAAAGTGCTCTAACCGACCTTTCTGTGCCTCAGTTTCCTCATCCATAAATGGGGACAGTAATGGTCCCCATCTCCATGGGTCCCCCACCCACGTCTCAACAGAGTTGCTGAAAACTCAAGGAGCCAGTACAGGGTAAGCAATGAGGGCCGCACCCGGCGCACAGGAGGTGCCACTGCATTACACCACCCTTACCCACGACCTCTCACCTCCCGCACGATGAGGAGACCGGGGCAGAGAGGGAGGCCTTGCCCTGGCCACCCTGCGCTCAATCTGCAGCCAGTCTTGGGCCTCAGACAGCCCCGCCTCACGCCAAACCCCAAGCAGCCCCTCAAAAACAAACAGCCTCCTGGACCCCTCACACCCGTGAGCCTGCCTCCCACACCCTCAAGCAGGCCCGGCAGCCTGGGCCCTTCAACCCCCGGCCTCAGCAGGACTCACTTCCCCAAACATCGGCACCACGCTGGCACGCACAGCCGTGGGCTCCTTCCTGCTCACCTGTGTGCCCACGCCGACAGCCTCCCCCAGGCACCCGTCCCGGCCTGCACCGCTGCGGCCCCCGCCAAGGCTCGTGGGACCGGGGCTCCAGGTCCCACGGCCAGAGCCTCCCGGGTGCTGCTGGCACGGTTACACCCTTGGAACAGCTCCCCGGGGCAGGAAAACGCCAGCTCCATCCTCACGCTAAGCGCCACTGAGAAGTGAGGCTCGGTGTCTCCACCTGGTGCCCGGCAGACCCGGTTCCGTTTCGCTGCTTCATGACAGGCAAGTCCCTTTCCGATCTAAGCCCCGCGTCTGGGTTTGGACACGAGAACCTAGTGTGTGGTGGCTCCGTGGGATCGTGTGCCGGGACACCTGGACACCGCACGGCGTGGTAATGGCAACAGCGACAGCAGTGGCTGACGGCAACGCAGGCTTGAGTACAACTACGTGCCACGCCCTGTACACGCCTTCAACTGACGGCAACTTGTAACCCAAGGCCTCTCCGCCTCGGCATTCACTAACATTCCCAGTTAAGCAGTTCTCCCTTGTAGAGGGTTGTCCTGTCCACTGTAGGGTGTCCAGCAGCATCCCTGGCCTCTACCCAAGGGCCCACTCGCAGCTGTAACAACCAACAGTGTTTGCAGACACGGCCACTGTCTCCGGGGGCAAAGCCTCCCCCAGCTGAGGACCACCGTCACAACCCAGTGAAATAAGCACCAGCAACGCCCCCACATCACAGATGAGAAAACCGAGGCACGGGGTGGTGAAAGGACTGGCCCACGGATGGCAGCAGGCTACTCTATTACTGTCGTTTTTTTGGCAAAGTCCGCCCCTTCCCCGCTCCCAGGGCCTACCGCCAGCTGCAGGTCGCGGCTGCGCAGGATGGCAGAGTTCTTCTCCTCGCTGAGCTGCGCCAGGCGCATGGCGATCATGTAGTTCTCATCCTTGAGCCGCAGCAGCTCCAGGCTGCCCACCTCCCAGTCCTCCCGCAGCCGCTGGCAGCGCTCCTGCGCCTGCTGCTGCTCCCGCAGCCGCTGCTCCAGCCGCGCCCGCTCCTCCTCCAGAAGCCGGCCCCGGGCCTGCAGCTGCTGCTCCCGCTGCAGCTGGCTCTTGCGCGCCTCCCGCAGCCGCCGCACCTCGGTCATCAGGAACTGGGTCAGGCCCTCCGGCCCCTCCTCATCTGCCGGGGAGAAAAGTCGAGTCAGGCAAATAAAACCCACGGGGGACGGCCAACTGCACTGAAAGACCCAAACAGTAAAAACACGAGGGGAGCATTCTGGAATACATTTTTATAATTTGGCGGTAAGGAAGGCCTTCCTAAATAAGGCACAAGACCAGAGGCGATCAAAGAAAAGGCAGACAAATCATTATAACAACGTTAAAATTTCTGAATGATGAAAGATACAACAAACGAAGTTAAAAGACAAGCAACGGAGCAGGAGAAAAATATAACAAAGGACTCAGAGCCACAATATATAAATAGCTCATGTCAACCAATAAGAAAAAGCGAACAACCAAATAAAACCATGGGTAAAAACTCAGTAGGTACATCCCAAAACAAAAATGTTCTACCTCACCAGCAATAATAATAATAATAATAATAATAACAATAACCACTAACATTTTACTTGATTCTGTGGGCTAGAGACCTATGTTAATTTATTCAACTTTCAAGACAACACTCAAGACAGCTACTGTTACTGGACCTACGCTAAAAACAGAAAAACTGAGGCACAGGAAGGCCAAGTCGTTTGCCCAAGGATCCTTAATTAGGAAGCTATGAACTACATCCCTCCGTGAAGTTCAAACTTAAAGCAGTGACATTACTTTTGACCTATCAAACTAATAAAAATGTTTTATATCCCAGGATGCATGAGGGTGCAGCAAAATTGACACTCACACACCGCGGATGGGATGTATGCTGACTTAACCCTCGAAATACACACAGTCTTTGAGAAAAAGCACTTCTCAGGGCCTCTCCTCCTGAGACACACACACACGTGTGCAAAGACGCAGGCAGAAGGGTGCTCCCAGAGCCATCTGTAATGTTGTGGGACTGGAAACAACCTCGATGTCCCTCAGCGGGTAACCAGGTAAATGACTTATGGCCCCACATCACCGGTAAACACTGTCCAGTCACTTAGGACAAGGTAACAGATGTGGGGAAATCACAAAATTCCATTGTTCTGAGGAAATGGATTTGGCCAGAATGCAACACAGGTAGGATAATCCCGTGTGTGTGCGTGCGTGCATGCGTGTGCGTGTGTGTGTAAGCGCAAAGACACGGAAGGCCTGCCAACGTGTGCCCAGCAGAGCAGAGCTGAAGGAAGGAGTGAGGAACTTTCCTTTCCATTCAAGTCAACTGGAGCGCTTCCACTTTTTAACGTGAGAAACGGCACACCCGTGTCTGCCTGACACACGCGTGTCCACAAACAAGTTTAGGGGCCCTGTTAGCGCGTGGGCTCTGAACCCGCACTGACGGGATGACAGTCTCAGCCCTGCACGCAGCCTGCCGGGGGCCTCGGGCAGACCTCTGCCGGGCCTCGGTCTCCGTGTCTGTGCGACGGGGACAGCGGGAGTGCCGCCCCGACAGGGACGGGGCGAGGAAGGAGCCCCCCCACGGCCGCCCGAGGTGCGTGCAGCACCCACCGCGGACCCACTCACCGAGGATCATGGAGCAGCGCTGGGCGGGCTCCTGGCCGGTGAGCAGCGTGAAGTGCTCGGGGTAGTAGAACTCCAGCGCTTCCAGGAAGGCCTCGTAGCCCCTCTTGCCTCGGCAGCGCAAGATGTCCATCAGGCGCCCTGCGGCCAGGCAGAAGGGTGCCCAGGGTTCGAGGGGAGAGCTTCCCGCGGGGCCCACCGGCCAGCTCCCCCTCGGTGTTCCTGGGCCCACGCTCCCCGAATGTTTAAGCCGTTGACACAGGCAGGGGCCTGTTTCAGCACATCGCGGGGAGAGTCCGTCTGCCCCGGCCAGCAGGGACAGGACTCCCCCCCGCCACCCACCACAGCACCTGCGCCTCCACACCCGGCACCCGGCCTGCCCCCACCCTGCAACCCACAGACGCAGGGCCAGCAAAGGCTGCCTGTCTTCCCAGCGACACTCAGAAGCCCCCTCTGTCCCCAAAAGCAATGTAAAATATCTCTCTCATTGTCCAATTCCTGCAAGTCCATGAGACTCTCGTTCCCTTCGCCAGCCCTGGTTCAAAGTCACATCCTGTGGCCCGGGACACCCTCATTAAGCGGAGATGGGTCCTGAGCACTTGGGGGGGAAATGACTCTCCAAGGAGCGTGTGGCTCTCAGAGGGAGGAGAAGAGGGAACTGAGATCAAAGGGCACGGAAGATGCCAAGCCCACCAGCTGTGAGCCTGAGGTCCCTCGCTTCCCATGCCCTGCGGACCACATCCAACCCCGGCTTTCACGTGGGCCCAGGAAGTGGGAGGAAGTCCCAAGGCAGACAAAACCCAGGCGCCGGTTGGAGCGCCACGGGCCTGCTGGGTCGTAAAGGTGGTTCGGGAGGTGGCAGGAGGGTGAGCACGCCAACCGCCCCCCTCGACGCCTGGAGAGACCAGGGCTGTTGGCCTGGAGCCCAGGGCTGGGTGCGCGGCCGTCTGGGGCGCCGCCCTCTTGGGTCCCGGCCCACCCCGACCCCGACCCCGACCCCCACGGCTCACCGGTGCGGTTGATGCGGCACGGGAAGCGGTAGGTGCTCAGCACCTCCTCCTCGTCCTGCTCGTCGATGACCCGGCACTGGCGCAGATACGGCGTCAGTTTGGCGGGGTTGAGGGTGCGAGTCAGCCGGTGCCGGACGCCCTCGATCCGTTCCCACAGCGCGTCCTCCTCCGCCTCGGACCCGGAGCCGGCCCCCGCCTCCTCCTCGGCCTCCCTCACCTCGGCCCCTGCAGGCATGGCCGCGTCCTCGGGGTCTGCCGATCAGAGGCGCTGAGGGTCAGCAGGGTGCCCGGGGCGTCGCCCGCCTGTCCGCCCGGCCGCCCGGTGTCGCCAGCGCCCCTCTCCCGCGCCCGCTCGGCCGGGCGGTCCGCGGCCCCAGCGCCCCCAGCGGCCCCGACTCACCGCGCGCGCCGCAGCCGGCTCGGGCTCCCGGCTCTGCGCTCGGGCGGCGGCTCCGCCGGCGCAGGGGAGCGGTGTCCCCCGCTCCCCCGGCTCCGCCCCCGTCCCCGCCGCCGCTGCCGGGACTGCCCGGGCCTCCCCACATCGCCGCCCGAGCCCGGGCCGAGAGTCCGGCCGGCTGGCCCCCCGCGCGTCCGCCCGCACGCCCGGCCTCCCTGCCGTCCGGCCGCGCCTCCCCCAGCTTCCTGTTTCCCGCCGGCTCTCCGGGCCAGGCTCCGCGGGGTCGGCGGCCCGCCCACACCTGCCCGGCCTCAGCGTGGGGCGGGGCGGGACACGCTCGTTCACACCCTCCCGCACGCCACGACACACCTTCCCGGTCAGCAGGCACCACTCCCCGAGCCCCGTAGGGTCCCCTCTGCCACTCTCCACCCCCAGGAGGCTCAGGCTGGCACCTGGCAGGGACTCAGCAAGGACGCGACCAGACCCTGCACGGGCAGGTCACTCCAGGACAGTGTCCTACCAGCACATGGCGACACTCCGGCACACCGCCTCACGCCCAGAGCTCCTACAGCACAGTGGTCCTACCTGACCCACACGCCGCACCCACCCTGTACATATGCCACACACGGTGCACTCCTGCCTACTTCTCCATTTCCCAGGAAATGACCCTGAAGTGTGGGGCCAGGGCCCCCAGGCTTCGGAGAACTCCCGCCCCACCGCACCCCGCAGCCAAAGCTCTCCCGCAGCCAGCACAGCTGTGAGCCACGGAGGCCCTGCCTGTGGGGACACCGCCTGGGAGCATGGCATCCTGACCCCAGCTGGCCCTCCGACCCGCCCCTCCCCCGGGCTGGCCTCAGTGTCCCCAGGCGGACCACCGGCTCCGGCACCTTCCCACCTTGGGGTGGCCAGCCCGGGGCAGAGGTCACCGCCGCCTTCTCAGGGAAAGGGAGTCTGAACTCTCCGAACGCTGCTAGCTCCCCGCCTACACAAAACCTCACACGGACCGGGAATGTTCCCCCAGATGCCGGGCCCACAAACACCCGGGAGCCAGTGTGTGGTCAAAGTCAAGTGAGTGTGAGAAACGCTGCACCCACACTCCGCCCTCCGCCCTTGGGAAACGCACGGTCACTGGGCGTGATCCAGTCTGCACCCCTGCCTGCTGATACGAGCGAGGATACCGTGTCTCTGGGCATGGGAAACTGCCGGCCGTGCCTGCCGCCCACAGCAGCGTGGGAGCCGGCAGAGCTGGTGCAGGAAAGCGCTGGAGTGTCCCAGACCCCTTCCCCAGACCCCAGAACTGTCATGGGCTAGTGTATGATTTATCCAAAAAAACAAAATTAGTTTTCAGCCAATAAAAGCTCTGAAAGGCCCTGCGGTGAAGACACTGGTTTGACTTGATAGACCCTGGTGTCCTTCCCCCAACTTGATCGCCCACAGAAGTTTGGGGGGGACTCTGCCGTTTGTTTGTGCCTGGGGATTACCTGTTTCCATCCAGCTCTGGGAGTGCTGGAGTCGAGTGCGAATTCCCCAGCCCACAGAGGAGGAAGCGGAGGCCCAGCCGGGCAAGGAAACTGCCCCCGATGCACACAGCGAGGCCAGCCGCAGCGGGAGCAGGCCGGAGCCCAGCCCCGGCCCCTTTGCTGGCTGCCCAGCCCCGGGCTCAGGCACGCACCAGCCCCCCCCCCCCCCCACAACACACCCCTCCTCCCTGTGACCCCGGTGCCCTCGGCCTCCTGCTCCTCCCAGCCGCAGCCCTGTTCCTTGGGAAGTTTTAACTTGGCCGGGAGAGCAGGGTGGGAGCCTTAGAAAAAGAGGCTGCGGTTAATTATTTTCTCATCAGGAGGCCTCAGCAGGGCCCAGAGAGAAGGCACAGCAAAGTGGGAGGACTCGGAGCCCTGGCAGGGGTCAGCGGGACACCCCTGGGTGCCCGACACTCCCGAGGAAGCTGCAGTTCCCGTGGGTGCCAGGCTCACATGTTCGTTCACAGGCAGTCACACACACACACACACACAAGCCCCCCCCCACAGTGGACATCCAGCTGTGGGGGGTATTCCATGGATATGTACCCGCTGCCCCACAAAGCTGAGCCTCTTCACCTGCATCTGGGCCTGGGCACCCACAGCACGGAGCGTGGAGATGTGCAGGTAAGCGTCACCTCCATTATTGTCCTCTTGTGGGCCTGCTGCAGCCACACCAGGAGGGCAAGACTGTGGCGGCGAGACAAGGGGTCGAGCCCTCGTGGCGGAGGCCCTGAGTCCTGTCCCAGGCTGGCTGCCAGGAGGGCTGTTCTTCGAGCCTCAATGTCCTCCTGCAAAGGCCAGCCACACCTAGAGAGAGGGACTGTCTGGAAGCTGAGAAAGTGCCCTAGGGACCTGCCCTTGACCTTCACTGTGTCTCCGTCGACCAATGCCTTCCCTCTCAATGGCCACAACTGTAAAATGGGCATAGTAGTCCCCCAGGGCAGGCTCTGCCTCTGAGCTGCGGTCCCTTCATCTGGGAACTGGGCATACAGACGTCAGTTCTCTCCCTTCTTCGTAGCAAAGCAGATGGCCGGGTCCTAAAGCCACTCACATCCCACCACCTCGGACCCCACTGGTCCAAGCCGCACACCGCCCACCCACGGCGCTCTGGTCTCAGGCCACCCTCAGCCAGAGGGACCCCTTTAAAAACACAACAGTCTGGGGTCGGCTTTAGCTCAAGTGGTTACTTCTTCATGGCAGATACTAAAAACAGAACAGTTTCCTCTCCTGCCTAAAACCCTCCAAAGGCACCCCCCCGCCCACTGGAATAAAACGCAAGTGTCAGCTGCCCCACCCGCCTTCTCCCACTGCCCCACTCGCTCGTGGGCCTCACTCTGTCCTGGAGCTGATCCGCCGGCCCCGCCTTTTCCCTCTGCCCGAAATGCTTGCCCTGCGGCTCCTGGCACGGAGGGGTCCTTCTGGAGCTTCGGGCCTCCCACTAAGTGTCACCTCCCTCCTTGGGACAGGAGCATGCGCACCGGGAGAGCACCCCTGCGTGGTCCCCACGAACCCCCTCCACCCCTGTCCCCAGC
The DNA here is from genome assembly GCF_004126475.2 of Phyllostomus discolor. Lineage (NCBI taxonomy): Eukaryota > Metazoa > Chordata > Mammalia > Chiroptera > Phyllostomidae > Phyllostomus > Phyllostomus discolor. The sequence continues at coordinate 209,572,534 of NC_040904.2, forward strand.
ACTCATTTCACGTCTCTAACTGTCCGCTGCTGCTCCCACTCCGAGGACAGAGGGTCCTTGGTCAGCAGGAGAGGCTGGGAATGTTCCAGGAGCAGTGGGGATGAGGACTGGAGTGGGGCGGAGAGGAGGTGGGCCAAGGAGCAGGGGACGGAGCAGAAGGCCAGGGTCACGGCTGCGGTCTCCCCTCGGGTCAGTCACCATGCGGAGTTACCGCCGTCTCCCCGCTGAGCCGCGGAGGTGGGATCTGCTTTTCCACTCCCTCCTTCCAGGGTGCCCCCGGCCCCGGCCCCTCTCTCCTCCCCTTTGGCAGCCTCTGACCACATCCCAGGCACTGGGGCCTTGACTTATGTCTCCCACTACATGTAAATGTGGGTGCATGGTCAACCCCGTCCCCCACTCCAGCTGCAGGCAGATTGCACCTTTTCTGGCCGTCTCTTCAGTGAGAGCAGGGCCCGGGTCCCACCAGCACCCCGCAGAGGACCTGGCGGGTAGTAGGTGTTCAACGGCAGACTGGTGAACAGATAGATCCAGGACTGGGGAGAACTCCTTTTGGTGGGCTGCACACCACGAAAGCCAGGCCGCCCGGGGTTCAAATCCCAGTGCAATCGGTGTGTTGTGACCCCGGGCAAATTCCTCAACTTTCTTCTCCCAGCTGGAGCACAGGCTCGGTCTAAATGACCTCGCTCAACTGGATGCACCCTTCGATGTCTCTTCCCTCCTCACTGCTCCGTGCCGCCAAGGGCGCCTCTGCGAGGTGTGTCCACTCCCTGGGACCTGTTCCGTGGGGCTGGGGACGGAAGGGGGTGGGCTGGGGGTCTGCTGTAATCAGTGGCAGGCATCTATGCCAGAAGCATCTTTGAGACCACCATTGAGCCCTGGCTGGTGTAGCTCAGTGGATTGAGTGCGGGCTGTGAACCAAAATGTCGCAGGTTCGATTCCCAGTCAGGGCACATGCCTGGGTTGCAGGCCATGACCCCCAGCAACTGCACATTGATCTCTTTCTCTCTCTCCCTTCCGTCTCTAAAAATAAATAAATAAAAATTTTTTTTTAAAAAAGAGACCGCCATTGGACAGCAGCCGTGACGAAGAAGGAAAGCCCGCCACTCGGGAGAACAGAGGTGGTCCATGAGGGCCTTCTGCTGAGTGACACAGGTCACACAGGGAAAGACAAATCCTGTGTGATCTCACTTATTTGTGGGATCGAAACAAAAAAAATGAACACAGAAACAGAGACCAAAGCGGCGGTTGCCGGGGGTGGGGAAATGCGGGAAGAGGGCCGAAAGGCCCCGAGTTCCAGGTACGAGGTGAACGGTTTCAGGGAGCGTGGCGTTCGGCACGGCGCCTACAGAGAACAGCATCGTGTTGTAGATCTGAAGGTTACTAAGAGAGTAAGTCCTAGAAGTTCTCATCCCAAGAAAAAAAAAAACACTTTGTAACTATGTGAGGTGACAGATGTTAACCAAACTTATTGTTTTGCCCTATAAATACATAAATCAAATTACTATGTTGTACAACTGAAATGAATGCAAGGGTATATGCCGGTCTATCTCGATAAAACTGAGGGGGAAACACCATCGTTTTGCAGAAACTGGAGACGCTGAGGCCCGAGGCAGCCATGGCCGGCGTGAGCCCCGCCGGGCCCTCCAAGGCAGGGACAGCAGGGCCGGGAGGCAGAGGAAGCCGTGGCCTGCGGGAGCCGTCCTCCAGGATCCTGTGCTGCAGCTCTGCTGGGGGCCTGGCTTCCTCGCTGGCACCAGGGGCAGTAAGAGGCCCACCCTCCGGGGTTGCGTGAGACGGAGTAGGCTCAGCACCGGGCATGGGGTTGGAGTCCTCTCGGTGAGGCCCTTGGGAGGATTATTCACCTGCCTTGTGGGCAGGACCCGCCCACGCACTCATCCCTACACTGTGTGTATGTGGCGGGGTGGGGAGGCGGGGGCTGAGTCATGAGGACTGAGTGAGCAGGGCTGATGAGCAGGGCAAGTTCCAGCAAGTGAGAGGAATGAGGGGCCCTGGGGGAGCATAAGACGAGATTCCCCAACCCTGGGCCTTGCAGAGGGCTGCGTCTGCTGCCCGGACGGCCCTCCCCTCGGTGGCCACGCCCTCTGCTTCAGCCTCCGACGCCCCCGGGCAGAGTGGAGGCTTCCTGCTTCTGATCCCTGGGAGCAGCGTTTATTAAGAAGATTGCACAGGGCTAATTCTAGAGAATCGCGTACATGACACGTCCTGTATACCATGCGCTCTCAGAACTGCTGGCTATTGTTGTCACTGAGCACCAGCTTGGTGCCAAGCATTGAAAGTCATTCCCTGAGCCCCTCGACTGACCGACCGCTATTGTCTCCGCTGCTGGGTCCCACCCAGGGTCACGGTCTCATTGAAGGGGCGGGGCTGGGATTTGAACTGTGGTCTGCGCCCGTCTCACAGTGGGTCCCAGTAGGCAGCCGAGAGAGAGTCAAACAAGCCCTCAGGCCGGTGGGGCCCCAGTGACTCAGAGCAGACAGGTCCCCCAGTCTGCCCTTTGCGACTGACTCAGCCCGGATGATTCCCCAGGCCTTTCTCTGGAATTCTGGGCTCCAGGCCACATCCCCAGGTGGCCGCCTCTGCTGGGGTGTCCTCCCCAGAGAGCTGACGGGCAGCTCGGGCTCCCATGGGGGGACACCGTGGTGTCCTTTGTCTTCTTCGGAGTCACCGTCTCCTCTCAGGAGGTGTGGCGGCAACTTACAGGACGGGCCTCTCCCTTTGATGATGGAATGGTGCTGAGGGGAAACTGAGGCACAGAGAGGACCAGTGATGTGGCCAGGTGACATAGCCACAGTGAGGGAGGCCGGGCAGAGAAGCCCGGCTTCAGTTCTAGCCCCTTTCTCTGGCTTCTCCCAGCTCTCCACATCCCCCGGCCTAGGCCAGACCCCTCAGCCGGACCCCCTCGGCCGGAGACTGCCCCGCCCAGCTCAGCTCCGAACCCCATGGGAACCCCAAAGACACACGGCAACAAATCTCTTTGCCACTGATCCTGATAGTGATGAGGGTGAGTCACTCGTTCTGTGCCCCACCCTCCTGCCCTGAACCACAGCTGCGGAGGGTGGAAGGGGCAAGGGAAGGCAGGGCCGGGGCCACCCCCCCTTTCCCCCGCCCCCCCCCCCCCCCGCAGAGCTGCCCCGGGACTTCAACACACTCTTGAGAGAACAGGCAGCGTCTGCACAGACAAGAAAGCTGGGTTTAAGTCTTCCTCTCTCTTTTTTTAAGTTTCTATTTATTTATTTTTAGAGAGAGGGGAAAGGAGGAAGAAAGTGAAAGAGAGAAACGGCGATCAGTTGCCTCTCACGCCCCCTACTGGAGACCTGGCCCACAACCCAGGCACGTGCCCTGACTGGGAATCAAACCCGCGACCCCTCAGTCTGCAGGCCCGGTGCTCAATCCACTGAGCCACGCCCTCCAGGGCCGGGTTCAAAACCCTTGTTTGTACTGGGCTTTGGGGAGCAGGACCTCCTTTTGGGGCCTCGTTTTCCGCACACACAGTAGGGGCAGCCGGAATAAAGTGCACCGGCAGCCCCGGTACGGGCTCTGAAACGAGGTCGGACGCGGGAAGCGCTCTGCACGCGGCAGGTGTCCAGTGCAGCGTCGGCTGTTGCTGCAGTCCGAGAGGGCTCTGTCTGCCGGGGAGCCCCCAGGCTCCAACAGACCCCGCCCCACTCCGGGCCTCCCCCACCCCACCCCCCACTCATCCTGCCTCAGGGCCAGCACACCTGGCCCCACAGGAACCTTACCACCAGCTCCGCCCCCTTTCCTGGAGACCGGCTCCTCCCTCACCGTCCAGTCTCTGCTTACAGATGGACCCTCCCCGGGGAGGTTTCCCGGGCCTCCCCCTCTTTTTCCGTCTCCCCCTCCTATTTTCGCCCTCTGACGCTCTCACAAAAATCTGTCAACTGATGTATTTGTCGGCTTCTATCCCCAAGAGAATGTAAGCTGCGGGGGGCGAAGGCGGTGCCCACCCCCGCACTGCTGCACCCCCCGGAGCCCAGCCCCGAGCGCGGCACCCCGCCGGCACTCCGGAGACACGGGCAGAACCAATGGGCGAGCAAATAACACGTGTTAGGTTTCCAGCGCGTCTCACACACGGAGTGAGCGCCCAGCGCTCAGAGGGGACAGGACTCCGGGGTCTGGGGCGGTAACAATCGTCAATGTGGCAGAGTGCTCGCTGTGTCGGGGGTCATGCTGAGTGTTGTCCACAGGTCAGTCCCTTTTGTCCTCACAATGGACCTGGGAAGCAGCCGCCCTTATGACCCCATTTTATGGAGGAGGAAGCTGTGGCTCCAAGTTAAGGAACTTAACCAGAGGGAATCCAGCCAGAAGTGGGAAATGTGGGATTTGAACCCAGACTCAGTCTGGCTTTGGAGTCAGCTTGTTTTATTTTCTTAATAGACTTTTTATTTTAGAGCGGTTTTAGGTTCAAAGCAAAACTGAGTACAAGGTAGAGATTTCCCCTGTACCTCCAGCCCTCACACACGCACAGCCCTCCTCATCACCACCGTCCCCCCCCCCACAACTGACTTGCTGTTCAACACGGACCAACACTGCAACCAGGAAGCCTTCCTGGAAGAGGTGGGCCAGGAACTGGGCCTGGTAGAACTGGGGCGGGTTCCGCACCACAGACAGGGAAGCCCATCCCTGCCTTAGGGAACGGCGTGGGCCGGGTGCGGCTGGCAGGACTAGGGCCGAGAGGGCCTGCAGGAAGCCCCGGGGAATGGTTACCAGGTGTTCCGGTTGCCTACAGGTGCATATCAACCCACCCAGGACACAGCATAAAACAACCGCCGTGTACTCAGCCCACGATGCCGCTGTTGGAGAGCCGGTCTCTGCTCACACGGCAGCGGCTGGCACAGCCCCAAGGGCGGCTAGTGGCTGGCAGCTGGGGCTGCTCGAGCAACCGTGTCTGTCTGTCTGTCTGCCTGTCTGGGGTCTCACTGCCTGCTATCTGCAGCACGGTGGCATCAGGACAGCCAGCTCCCGATGTGGCCGTTCCCAAGGTGCATGTCCCAGAGAACCAGAAGGGGCCATTGCCCTTTAGGACCTTGCCCTGGATGTCAGCCTGTGTCACCCCTGTCACACTCTGTTGGTCAAAGCAGTCACACACTGGCCCCGGCTGGAGGGGGAGGGGACAGTGGGGCATGTACTGCACCTTGTGACGGAAGACTGGCAGAGTTCTGAAGAGCACGTGCAGTGGAAAATGCTGTCCCAGACATTCTTAGAAAATGTAGCGCTGGCTGCTGTGACCCAGTGGGTTGGATGCCAGCCTGTGAACCGAAAAGTCACCGGTTTGATTCCCGGTCAGGGCACATGCCTGGGCTGTGGGCCAGGTCCCCTGTTGGGGGCGTGTGAGAGAGGCAACCAATCAATGTTTTCTCTCTCACATTAATGTTTCTCTCCCTCTCTCTCTCCCTCTCTTCCCCTCTCTCTAAAATCAATAAGCATGTCTTTGGATAAGGATTAAGAAGAAGAAGAAAAATTTATAGCTGGTGTCCAGGGCTGATCAAGGTGTCAGCCAGGGAGCCTGCTCTGCCTGTACAAGGCAGATCTCCAAGCTTTTTATTTTTAAATACTTTTTTAAAGATTTTATTTATTTATTTTTAGAGAGGGAAGGGAGGGAGAGAGAGAGAGAGAAACATCAATGTGTGGTTGCTGGTGGCCGTGGCCTGCAACCCAGGCATGTGCCCTGACTGGGAATCAAACCTGCGACACTTTGTTTCGCAGCCCGAGCTCAATCCACTGAGCTATGCTGGCCAGGGCTATTTTAAAATATTTTTAAAGATTTTATTTATGTATTTAGACAGGGGAAGGGAGCAAGAAAGAGGATAGTAACATTGATGCGTGACAGATATATCTATTGGCTGCCTCTCGCACACCCCCTACTGGCGACCTGGCCCGAAACCCAGGCATGTGCCCTGCCTGGGAATCGAACAGGCGACCTTGCAGTTAGCAGGCCAGCACTCTGTCCACTGAGCCACATCAACCAGGGCTGGTCTCCAAGCTTTTCAAAACTTTCTACTCAGGTATAAAACACAGCAAGATGCACAGACCTTACGTGGGAGCTCAGTGGATTTTCACCTACGTACACACCCAAGCGATCAGCGCCCAAGTCAAGACACTGAATGTCTCCAGTGCCCAGCTCTGGGCCTCCCCCAGCCCTCCTGTCGTCCGTGGCCGCGGACTGGTCTCTCCCGCTTCCGTTCTCCATGAGGACGGAATCGCCACACGGTGTGCGTTCCCTCGTCTCCCGTCTCTCCTTCACCACGTGTCAGGAGACTCTCCATGTGGGCGTGCATCTTTGTACATGGTCCACTCTCGTCACCGAATAGTGTCCCATTGTGTGACTCCAGTGGGTTTTGGGGTTTTTTTCCCTTACCTAAAAACATGCTTATTGATTCACAGAGAGGGAAAGAGAGAGGAGGAAAAAGAGAGAGAGAAACATCAATTCAAGAGAAAAAAATTGATGCAAGAGAGAAACATCGATCAGTTGCCTCTCACTCACGCCCCAACTGGGCTCAAACCCTTCACCCAGGTATGTGCCCTGACCAGGAATTGAACCCACAACCTTTTGGCGTATGGGACGATGCTCCAACCAGCTGAGCCACACTGAGGCCGGGGCTGCAGTGTTTCATGGGCGTTTGGGTAGCTCCTGTTCCGAGGCTGCGAACAGTCAGGTGCCCTTCTCCTGATAAACGCATGCACCCTCCCTGTGGGTCCATTCCCAGGGGTGCGCCTGCTTGGTGGTAGGGCCGGCGTGGTTCGACCTCAGCAGGTCTGGCATGACTATACGGTGGGTGCGCGTCCCACGTCCCCACCAGCACCCTCGGTGGGCAGGCTAACTCTGGCCTGTCTGTGGGAGACGAGGTGGAGGCCACGGTTACGAATAAAATCTCACGAGGGGCCGCTGTCGCTGAGACGGATCAGAGGAGAGATGAAAGCGGGCGCCATACCCAACAGGGAGCCCCTGGGCGCATCTTGCTGTTGTGTCACTCGGCTTTGCTTTATTTCACATGTTTATGTGAAATATAAATATGTTCGGTCGCTACCGAAGTGGCTCCCCATTGTTCAGTGAAAAGCAGTAACTAAAGCGTGTGAGCCCTGCTTGAAAAACCGACGCGGCCGTGACTAAGCGCCGACTCTACGTGAACCCAGAAATGCAGAAGCTGTGGGAAGGGGGCTGAGGCGAGCAACGGGTCCGCTTCCACAGAGAATGAAAACCGAACCAGCGAAGCGTTCCCGGCGGTGATGGTGACGACCTCCCCACCACAACAACAACAACATGCGTCTTGCTAGGGAACCTCCTTCGTCCCTCCGCAGAAGAGAGGAGGAAACGCGAGAAGCAGCGCCTGCACCTGCGTGAAATGCCCGGGGGGGGGGGGCGGGGGCGAGGGGGGCGCTGCAGCCTCAGCACCGTCCCCAGCGCCGCGTGGACCACGGTTCTGCGCTCCGGCCGCCCGCTGTGCCCTGCCGGCCTGCAGGGGGCACTGCGAGGCTGATGGGAGGGCGCCCTTCAGGCGAAAACAGCACAAAAGCACCCCAAATCAAGTGAGTGGGGAACCACCCCAAGAAACACAGTTTGGATTTAAAAAAAAAAACTGAACGAGTGAAGAAGTTATGGTGACAAAATAGAATTGAAATGTTACAAACTTCAACAAAGCAAAAATAATGTAAACAACAGTAACTGGGGAGTGGGGGAAAGTGTAAAACAGCCCAATTCATCTTTTATTTCAAAGAGTCCAGTCGGGCTGATTAAACTGAAACCTTCAGTTTTTTTTTTTAATTACTCCTAATATTCCAAGTAAAAGACAATATCATCAGACTAGATTAAAATAACAAACCCAACCACATGCTGCTTACAAGAGCCATGACTTCGGGTAAGCAGATAGAAAGGTTGAAAACAAGAGGGCAGACCCCTGGCCGGTGTGGCTCACTTGGTTAGGGGTCTTCTTGAATAAGCGAAAGGTCGCTGGTTCAATTCCCTGTTAGGGCACCTGCCTGGGTTGCAGCTTTGATCCCTGCATACGATTGCTGATTGATGTTTTTCTCCCTCCCTTCCCCTTTCTCTAATAACTAATTAATTAGCCCCGGCTGGCGTGGCTCAGTGGATTGAGCGTGGGCTGCGAACCAGGCATCGCAGGTTCGGTTCCCAGTCAGGGCACATGCCTGGGTTGCAGGCCATGGCCCCCAGCAACCTCATATTGATGTTTCTCTCTTAAAAAAATAATAACTAATTAATTAATTAATCAATAAAAAACAAAACAAAGGAGAGAGAGATAAACCACACAAACGATGACCAAAGAACTGTGTTGTCGCTGAGTGTGACCGGGTGACAACGTTAAGACAGGCAGCACTGTCGACAAAAAAGGCCCATTTCAGACAAGAAGAGCGCACACCCCGAGTGTGTGTGTGCACGCAACAGCGGAGCTTCAGAGTGTCGGGAGCACAAGGGAGCGGACAGGAGGGGCAGACAGACTTCCGCGCGTCTGCTCAGCAGGTGACTGCAGCCACGTCACTAGAGGTGGGGTCAATGCCAGAAGCAGCTAGATTCTCCCCGCTGGCCACAAATATACAACAACACTTTAAAACTGAGATCATTAAACTCCTAGAAGATAGCAGAGGGGAAAAGCTACATGACCTTATGCTTGGTGATGGGTTTTTAGATCCGACCCCAAAGGCACAATCCGTGGAAGGAAGAACTGACAAGCTGGCCCCGGCCAGGTAGCTCCGTTGGTGAGAACCAAGGCTGCGGGCCTGATCCTGGGTCAGGGCACATACAAGAACCCACCAATGAAGGCATAAATGAATGGAAAGGCAAATCGAGGTTTCTATTTTTCTCTCACCCTTTCTCTCTCTCTCTCTCTCTCTCTCAAATCAACAATTAAAAGAGGAAACAAGAAAACTCAAACTTTAAAAACAAGAATGGATAAGCTAGACTTTATTAAAGGAAGACGATTTGGCAGTTTCTTACAAACGTAAACATCATCTGACCTTACCGTCCAGCAATCGCACTCCTCAGTATTTCTCTAACTGTGCTGAAGAGTCGTGTCCGCCAAAAAGCCAGCACAGAGACGTGTATGGCAGTTGATTCATAATCACCAAAACATGGGCGCCACCGAGATGCCCTCCCATAGGTGAACAGGTAAATACACCGCGGGACATCCAGACAACAAAGCATTATTCAGCACCAAAAAGAAATGAGTTACGGAGCCATGACGAGGCGTGGAAGAACCCCCGAAGTGTGCTCCTCAGTGAAAGCAGCCAGCCTGAAAAGGCTACCACTGTGTGATTCCAGCCACAGGACGTCCCGGAAGAGGCTGAACTATGGAGACAGGAAAAGGACCGATGGGGGCCAGGGCTTGGAGGGAGGGAGGGAGGGGTGAGCGGAGGGAGCACCGAGGATTTTCAGGGCAGGGAAAACTATTTTGCGTGGTGCCACAGTGATGGATGCGTTTCCTCACACATTTGCCACAACCCACGGAATATATAATAACCAGAGTGACCCCTCAGTGCAAACCATGCACTTGGGTGATGACGTGTCCGTGTAGTTTCGCTGATGATAGTGGGGGAAGCCCCGCGTGCGTGGAGGCAAAGGATATACAGAAACTCTCTGCATTTTCCACCCAGTTTCACTGTGAACCTACAACGACACTGAAAAAAACTAAATCTCTTTTCAAAGATTGTATGTATTAACAGGAACCTAAACAACAAAACAAAGAAACAAGCAAAATATAACCAAAGACACTGAAATAGAGGACAGGCTGACAGTGACCACAGGGGAGAGAAGAGGGAATTTCAGGGGAGAATGGGAAGGGTTCACGGGAACAAACTTAAAGGACACATGGACAAAAACTAGGGGGAGGGTGGTAATGGGAGGGAAGTGGGGAGGGATGGGTGGGCGGGCTGGAATGGGAGTAAAAGGGAGAAAACTGTTCTTGAACAATAATTAAAATAAAATTTTAAAAAAGATTGTATGTATTTATTTTCAGAGAGAGGGGAAGGGAGGGAGAAAAAGACAGAGAGAAACATCACTGTGAGAGAGAAATATCGATCCAGTGCCTCTCCTACGTGTCCCAGCCAGGGACCCAAACCCAAAACCCAACACCTAAGACCCCAAACCCAGGCATGTGCTCAGACCAGTGATCAAATCAATGACCTTTCATTTTTCGGGAGGAGGCCCAACAAACTGAACCACATTAGTCATGGCAATGAAATCTATTTTTAAAAATGAAACTATCTATAAGATTATCAAAACTATCAACTTCCTAGGAATAAATTAAACAAAAGACGGGCAGGTCCCCTACGCGGAGAACTACAAAATATTATTGTGTAGTCGTCATTGGGAAAACCCAAATAAAAACCACAACAAGATCTCATCTCACACCCAGTAGGATGGCTATAATCCAAATGAAAATCAGTGCTGGCCAGGACGTGGAGACATCAGAACCTTCTCCCACCGCTGGCAGGAAAAGTGGTGCGGCCACTTTGGAAAACAGCTCAGCAGATTCTCAGAAAAGCTAAGTACGGGATTACCATATGACCCCCGGCAATTTCAGTCTCAAGTGTAAAATACCCAAGATAATTAAAAAAATATATGCCTACACAAAAACCCACACCTAACGTGCATAGAAATATTATTCATAAAAGGCCAAAAGTGGAGGCAACCCAAATGTCCATCGACTGATGTGTTGGTGAATGAAATGTGTGTGATAGAATATTATTCAGCCATAAAAAAGGAATCAAGTTCTGGCACCTGTTACGACTTGGGTGGAGCTGGAAAACATCACGCTGGGTGGAGGAAGCCAGACCTGACAGGCCATAGAGTGTAGTTTCTGTTTCTATGAACTCCCCAGGTAGGTGAATCCATGGAACCTGAAAGCGGACTGGTGGTCGCCAGGGGCTGGGGGCAGGGGGTGGGATAGGGAAGGACCCCTAATGACTGGGGAGTCTTTTGGGAGTGACGGAAATATTCTGGAATTAGATAGTGGTTATCATTGTACAACTTCATAAATATACTAAAATCCACTAAATTGTGTACACTTTAAAAAGAGAAAATTTTAGGTATGTGAATTACATCTTAATTAAAATTGTTCATGACGTTATTGTGCGAAACTGAATAAGACCTAAGTAAGTTTTGGGACGCATCCCTGCCACGGGCCGGATGACAATGTTACAAGCACATCAGTTCTTCTCAGATTACTCTGCAGATTCAACGTCATCCCCAGTGGAAATCCCAGTTTGTTTCCTTGAAACGAACAAGCTGATTCTAAAATGTAAATGGCAATGAAAGGCAAACCCATTTATATAAAAGAGTAAAGGACAAAACTAGAGAGCTTACCGCACCGGACACCCGCACTATTGTAAGTACGGGAACTGCGCGTGGTGTGGGTACGGGAACCGCGGACTAACAGGTCAGAAGGGAGCCCAGACACGAACCCGCACCGCAGCGGGGTGACCAGGCGGCGGTGCAGCGCAGCGGGAGATGGACGATTTTTTTCAGTAGCTAGAGCTGGGTCAACAGAATAGGTAGATGGTATAATAGTCAACAGGATAGCATATTTTATCTTGACCCCATCAGAGCTTCCTGTGCTGCTGTAAAAAAAAAAAAAATCACCACAAACTTGTGGCTTACAACAATAGAACTTTTTATCTTCCCAGTTCTGGAAGCCAGAAGTCCCCAGTCGGTATCACTGGGCCAAAATCCAGGCGTCAGCCAGGCCGAGCTCCCTCTGGCGGCTGTAGGGGAGAATCACTGCCCGCCGCTTCCAGCCTCTGGGGCTGCCAGCGCTCCTTGATTAATGGCCGTAGCGCCCAATCCAAAGGCCAGCGACTTCACACCGCTCCACCTCTCTCTGCTCCGTCTGCACGTGGGCTTCTCTGTGAGCACGTAAAAACTCCCTCCGTCTCCCTCTTTTTTCTTAAGACTTTATTTATTTTTAGAGAGGGGAAGGGAGGGAGAAAGAGAGGGAGAGAAATATCAATGTGTGGTTGCCTCTCGCGCTCCCCCTACTGGGGACGCGGCCGCCACCCAGGCATGTGCCCTACATTGGGAATCCGCAACCTTTGATTCACAGGCCGTTGCACTATCCACGGAGCCACACCAGCCAGGGGCCTCCCTCTTGTAAGGACACATGTGATAGTATTTAGGGCCCAATTAGGAAATAAATGCAGGCTAATCGCCCCCTCTCAAGATCCTAAATCACACCGACAAACGCTTCACCGCACAAGTAACACCCACAGGCTCCAGGGGTTAGGATGCACCCGTCTTGCCGGAGCCCGTTTTTCAGCCTACCACACCCCCCACACACACCTCACCTCACTCCCTAAACAGAAGTAAATCCCAGACCTAAGTGGGGAAGACTAAAACCACAAAGCCTTAGGAGAAAACGTCTTCATGGCCTTGGAACAGGCAAAGGTTTCTTAAACCAAAAGCATTAACCATTTTTTAAAAAAGAGATGCATTGGGCTATATGGAAATTAAGAACTCTGTTCAACGAAAGACATGCTTAGGACGGTTCAAAGGGAACCCAGAAAGTGGGAGAGGATATTTGCAACACGTACACACAGCAAAAAAAACAAAACAAACAAACAAAAAAAAATGTCTACCGGAAAGACACAAAGAACTGCAGGTCAACGGGAAGAAGGCAGAAGCCTCCATAGACAAGTGGGGAAAAGACTTGGACAGATCAGAGAGAATACCCCACATGGCCAAACAGCACGTGGGAAGGTGCCCGGCTGCGTCAGTGCTCAGGGGAACGGAAACGAAAACCACGAGGCGATGAGGGGGCTGCACCTGCCAGAAATGCCGCAGTGAAAAAGGCAGATGATCCCACGCTGGGTGAGACAGGTGTGGTGATAACAACTTACTGGTGGGAATATCCATTGTTACCGTCGCTTTGGAAGACTTTTCGGCAGCTTTGGCTGAAACAGGACGTGCGCAGACCTTTCACCCAGCTATTTTATTCCTAGGTATACACCCAACAGAAATGTGCACATGCAACACCAAAGGATACGTACCGCACGAGAACGTTCATAGCAACACTCTTTGCAAAACACGGAAACTACCCAGTTGTGCATTGATAGTAGAATGGATCGGCCCTGGCTGGTGTGGCTCAGTGGATTGAGCGCTGGTCTGCAAACAGAAAGGTCACAGGTTTGATTCCAGGTCAGGGCACATGCCTGGGTTGTGGGCCAGGTCCCCAGTAGGGGGTGTGTGAGCAGCAACCACACACTGATGTTTCTCTCCCTCTCTTTTGCCCTCCCTTCCCCCTCTTTAAAAATAAATTTAAAAAATATTTTTTTAAAATAGTAGAATGGATCAAATAAAATCTGGTATAGTCACACAGTGGAGAACCACACAGCGAGGCGAATAAATACTGTACAAACTACAGGCAGCACCACGGATGGACCCACAGACATGACGTTGAAAGAAAGAAGCTTCCCAGAGAGGAGGGCCTGGTCCCATTAAGGCCAAAAACAGATCCCAGGCGGGGAGGTCCCCACCACGGTTCCCTTTGTGGGGAGTTAGAAGGAGACACAAGGGGACTCCCTCGGGGCGTTCTTTTTTGTCTGGGTACTAGTACATGCTGTGTTCATTCCGTACACACGTATCATTTTTGTGCACATATATGTTACATTTGAACAGAAAACTGCAAGCCCCAAAATAGGTTATAGGTAATCATACAAAGCCAGTGCAAACACATCATCACGTGACCAAAGCAAGTGCAGAAATGTATATTGCAGCCACCTTTTTTTTTTTTATCCTCACTGGAGGACATTTTTTCATTGCTTTTAGCGAGAGGACAAGGGAGACAGAGAAGCATCGATGTGACAAACATCCTGCAGTTGCCTCCCACAGGCGGGCCAGCCAGGATGGTACAGGCCCCCTCGGGGGGTGGAACCTGGGCGCAAGGCCCGACTGGGAATCAACCCGCAACCTTCCCGTTACCCAAAGACGCTCCAGCCAACTGAGTTACACCAGCCAGGGCTGCCGCCTTCTGGTTTTAGACAATGGGGAGAGGCGGTAATTACACGTGTGTGGGCGTGTGTACTCATGTATCTGCTTAGTGTACAACATCCCTGGAAGAACGTGGACGAGACTGCCATCAGCGTATTGCCTTTCAGAGGGGGTCTTGGCATCAAGTTCTTACCCAGTAAGTATATTTTTTAAATTATCAAAGAGTTCGCACAAATGAAAACGTTTAGAAAAAAAAAACAATTTTGGGGTGGGGGGAAGACCAATGTTCGAAAGTTCGTGGAAGCAGCGCCATCCACAGGGCACCTCTGCAAAAGGCTGAGTTTGGGGTTCTTAGGGTTTCTCTTGGGGTCTAAGAACTGTTAAGGGGCGTCCTGGTGGGCTCCCGTGCAACCCACCCCCTCACAGATAGGGAAACCACCGAGACCCTGAGAGGTCGCGCGGTACGCAGGCGCCTGCCAGTCCCGCCCCAACGCCGTGCACGTGTTTGGTTTTCGCTGGTGGGTAGCGCGGTGGGGCTTCGGAGTCAGATGGGAGTGGAAGGTCGTGTGGCCTTTGCGTGTCACAGTCCCTCTGAGAAGGGCCTCCTCGCTTCAAAAAATGGGGGAAATGACCCCACCTCATGCTGAGGCCGTGAGGAGCAGAACCCGGGGAGTGGGCAGCGGCTGTCAGACCGCGTGCGCTAAGTGGCCGGCACCTGCGGTCAGCCGGGCAGGGACGCGGCCGGAACCTCCGCCCGCACTGCTGCAAGACCGACGCACGGTGGCGCTCGTTCCCCACAGGTCCCCGAGGTCGCAGCCGCCGAGGGCTCTGATCGCCCGGAGGGAAGCCGGGGAGGAGGGCAGGAGCAAGCAAACTGCGTACCTTTGCGCAGGAGGACCCACAGCAGGGCCTGGGTGGAAGGGTGAACTCGGGGTCCCTGCTCTAGGGGGCAGGACTGGAGGGGCTGGGAGGGCCAGGAGGAGAGGAAAGGGGAAATGCTCTCCATCTGGGATTACAGTTTGGGATTCGATTTTAGGATCTTGTAGTGTGTTGAATGGTGGCCCAGAAAAGATCCGTTCAGCTGGAAGCTGTACATGGGACTTTATGTGGAAACAGAGTCCTTGCAGATGTAACTAAGATAAGGATCTCAAGATGACCCATTCCTGGATTGTCCCCAGTGGGCCCTGAACCTGAAAGTGTCTTTACCACGGACACAGAGCCTATAGCATGGTGCCCAGGGCCCCCCAACTCCTGACCCACCACACCCACGGCTTTCCAAACACAGGCTCTCTCACAACTCTCAACTTTTGCTTCTGGTGGCCCTCTTTCAGGGCTGCTGTCCCCTCGTGGGTCCCCCGGACTACCTGCACGCACACCCTCCAAGGCCGCCCTTAAACGCCCTCTTCTAAGTGTATCAGTCCCAGCGGCTCCCAGCATGCCCAGACTCCCCGCCCTCCTCGGGCTCTGCGTCTGCCCAGTCGCTGTCCCGTCAGCAAGGGCTCAGCTCTGTGTCCCCACCGGTCCTCCTCTCCTGGCCTGTCCATCCCCAGTTCAGGCACCCCCATCCCTCACCACCAGGACCCTTGTGCCACCTCCTCGCTGGTCTCCCAGCCCAGTCCTGCCCCTCCCGTCCATCAGCACTCTGGGACCTCGGTGCTCACGTCCCCCGGTCACTTCTCTGCCCACGAGCCTTCACAGCTCCCTGCTGCCCTGTCCACGAGGAGTGACAGTACTTCGGAGGCCCCTGCCGCCTCTCACCCGAGCCCTCCGATGAGCTGCACACTGGGGCCTTCGCGCAGGCCGTGCCCTTGACCCCGATGCCCTCTCCCTGTCTGCCAGGCACGCTTCGACCCGTGTCTCAGGCAGCCCCTTCTGCGGGGCCCACCGTCGGCAGCGGCGACAGCTACCACATCACCAGGCTGACCACACACCGGACGCTGTGCTACCTGCTTTACTCGTGTTAACCCTTAGAATTCTCCTAAGAATCAGGAGGACGACACCGTTACTGTATCCAGTTCACAGGTGGGAGAACTCACGCCCAAGTGGGGGACAAGGACCCTCCGGAAGTGGCGGAAGAATCTGCACCCAGCCTGCACTGTCGCGGGGTCCTGGTGGGGGCCTCGGAACTGTGGGAAGGAACTATTGGAACCCTCCCGTATCCGTGCCACAACCGCCCGGTCCCAAATACGTCACTGTCCTCCGTGGATTCTGAATTTCGTCAATACGGGTACAGGGTGGTCTCTCCACCAGGAAGCTCCTGGAAAACTTCGCTTCACTCCCCTAGGTCCATGCTGCCACAGTGTGAGGGGTTCGATAAACTAGAATGAATGAGTGGATGGTTTCCCCAGCTCTCAGGTCTGGGGGTGGGGTGGGAGGGTTGGCGGTTCTCATTCCCCCTCAAAGGAAAGAATAAATTATGCAAATGTCCTGGAGTCAGACGTGCCTCCTCCTGGCCCCTCCCCCTGCCCCCTCCCAGGTTTCTGGGAGGGCTTGGGGCTCCCCTGAAAATGCCCCAGGCTCCCCAGTGGCCTGCCTCCTGATTACCGATGAAACTAGGGCTTAAAGCTGATGAATCACTCACAGCCGAGCCAGGGTGTGTTAGGGTGTCAGGCAGGAAGGGAGAAGCCACCTCCTCATCCACCTTCCCTAATCCTGCCACCCCCAATTTTGCCATCCCCATGTGACCTCCCAGCCTCTGCAGGCTCCCCGACACTGGCTGGAAAGGGGCCCAGCCCCCCGTGCAGTGCAGGTGAGTTTCAGCAGCTCCTAGCCTGCCCCCCCCCGCCCCCCACTCCCTGGTCTCTAAGAACCAACAACCCAAACAGCTCCCAAGCCCTGGTCTGGGCGGCTCAGGGTTGACGCCCAGGGAGGTGCTGTGTCCCCATTTTAGACTCAGAGAAGCCAGTTCAGGGAGAAGGAAGTCCCTGAGACCACCACCGTGGGAAGGAAGCAGGACGCGGGAAGTTGAATCCCACTTTTCTGCATCTCCGGGCGGTCCACAGCGGGACCAGTCACTTTCTGATTCAAGGGTCACAGCCGTAGAGGACAAAGGAGTATAGTAAGTATCGATTCCCAGCTCCTACCCCAAGCCACCTGGGGACATCGCATCCAGTGTCCCAAGGGTCCAGGCAGGTGGGGAAACTACAACCCAATGGTTAAGGGCCCAAGTCCAAGTTCAAATCCCAGATGGACTCCTGACACGTCAGGGGCAGTGTTCTCGCAACCTTGGGCAAATGCCTTAGCTTCCGTAGGCCTCGGTTTCCCCATCAGTAAAATGGGAGCAACGCTAGGTACCTACGTGTCGATCATTGTAAGGTCCTAGGAGTTAACACAGGAAGGGTTCGGTGAAGAGCGGCTTTTTTTTTTTTTTCAAGAGTCCTGAGAAGGAATGGTTCCCAAGGAGGAAGCATTCGGAGTGAATCCTTGCTGTCATCAGAGAGGAATGTTCCCCACACCTGTCTCTGATCGGCTGGGGCTTCCTTATAAGTCCCGAGGCCTGTCCGGCCGGGACCTGCCAGGACAGAGTGTGGGGGTGGGGAGCGGCTATTTTAAACGAGAGCCCAGGGGGTCCCTTGGGTCAGGCAAGTCTGGAAATCCCGGGACTGAGTATCAAGCCTCAGTTTGAAGACGCCTAGTAACACACCTTCCGCCCACCTGTCGGCGCGCCGTTGGAGGAAAACCAAGTTTCTCTTTTCCCCAATTAGTAATAATACTTGTTCACTGGAATAGGTGCTCCCGAGTGCCAGCGGCTTTGCTGAAGCAATTCCATCCACCAGCAGGCCTCCGAGGCAGGTCCCGTCTTTGGCCCCATTGTGCAGGGGGAAATGGGCCAGGGGAGTTAACAACTTGCCCAAGCTCACACAGCTGGAACTGGGCAGAGGCAGGACTCTTCCCCGCCACAGGGTGGCCTGTGCCAGCGGCCCGCGCCCTGGGGCGGCGCTTACTCGCTCTAGCCCAGAGCAGGCCTCTCGGCAGCTGGAAAGCCTGCAGTGTGGGCGGCCTCGCAGGGCCGGAGGCCAGGGTCCCAGTCCCAGGCCCCGGGCCCTTCCCTTCACCACGTCCAGTCGTCCGCACCAAGTCCCCAAGCTACTGCCCTCCACCTCCTGGCCTGGGGCAAAAGAGGGCGCTCCAGAGCCAGAGACAGAGCCCAGGCTTTGAGGACAAATGATCTCATCCCCCACCCCCATCCCACCCCATCCCTGCACTCCTACAAATCTCTCACTCCCTCACTCCAACGTTCCTCCAGCCTCTTCCCGTTACTAGCATGTCTCGGGAAATCCCGTGCCTTTAACCAGACTGTTTCCTGGGGCATTGCCCAATTTTAGGCTTCTATGTGGAGAGGCACCTTCCTCCAGGAAGCCCTCTCTGACTACCTCCTCTGTGTTCTCTGACTCCTCATCACTACCACCCTCTAGGGAATGACTGCGTCAAGCACTGACGACAAGCACTGACGATGCTGTGTCCTAAGAGTCTGTGTCCAGGTGCGGAGGGAGTGGGGAGAGGAGACAGACAGGTGTTGCTCACCTCCTTCTGGGTTAGGTAGGGGAAGAGAGACAGGAAGGGGTTCCCTCTGTATGGCCTCTTCCAGCCGGCCTTGACCCGCAGGCCTTTGGTCAATCAATACCTGTTGGGCAACCACGGAGCGGACTGGCCAGGGCTGCCTGGGGGGTGGCAGGGAGGACAGGGCTGTCCGCCACCCCGGGCACCTTCGGCCAGCCCCGCCCGTCCTGCTGCCCCTGCCCCCGCCTGGATCTGGGGCCTGGAAGCGGAGGGATTCTTGGAGGTGAAGAGACCGTCTTGGCCCCAGTGGGGCACGGAGGCAGCCGGGGAATTCCAGGACCGAGGCTGGCGGAGCGCGCCGCGGCCCCACCGCTGCTCCCGGCAGATGGGAGGCCGCGGCCGCCAGGGCCTGTTCCAGCCAGAGACGCAGCCCTGTGGCCCCAGCGGGGGCAGGATGGGGTCTGGCCTCCTCCTTCCCGCTCCCTCGGCCCTTCCCCCATCAGAGCGGGGCAGGGCGCCCAGACTGGGGGGATGGGGGGGCGGGGCCCTGGAGCCGGGATGCTTCCTGCGGACATTCTGGACATTCGACTCCCACATTCCTTAGACTCCTCGGTCCTCCTCCCTCTTGCCCTCCCCGCAGTGGGGGAGGGCAGCGGCCTGGGTCCCAGCCGGGCTGCCTGGGGCCTGCGGGGACCTGTGGGGGCCTCTCTGGGAGCAACTGAGGTCTAGACCAGAGGGGCTGCCAGGAGGCCCGTCCAAGGCACCGCCCCGGGGGTCTTTGTGATTCTCATAAACAGGAAGTGCCCCCCCACCCCTGCAGACAGGCCCTTGTGTGTGCAGATGCTGGGCTCTGGAGCCCCAGCGGCCCTTGACCTCTCCGGCTGCTTCCTGTTAGCTGGGCCAAAGGAGAGAGAGGGAGACCGGAACGGCCTGAGATGCGGAGAGGCCCGCGGGAGGGTGAGCACAAAGGAGAAAGGCACGGAGAGGCCTGCCTTGCCTGGCGCATAGTAGGCGCTCAATAACAATTTGCCCTGCGGTTGGGTAAGGAGGAGAGGGGCCACTCTGGGCAGAGCAGCACAGCTGGAGGAAAGAGTGGCTGGAGGTTCCCACCCTGTGTTCAGGGAGACCTAGCACACAGTAGGTGCTCAGTATATGGGAGACCACTGTTTAGGATAGGTGGGGAGGGAGAGCTCTTAGGAGAGCCACGCTGCTGGCGGGCGGGGAGAATGGGGCTCCCGTGGCCTGGCTGCTCCCTGTGGGTAGACAGCCTCCAAGCCTCAGCGCCCCATTGTCCCTGTCTGGCCCCCACCCCGCCCCATGGCCGGCCGGGCCAGGCCACTGTCTCAAGGCCCTTTATTTATAAAATCCCTGCGGTGTTCCCACCCCAAACCGAAGGAGCAGTGCCAGCCACAGATCCGCCTTGGCCTGGGCTCAGGGCCCAGAGGCACGGGGGTGGGGCATCCGGCCACCCAACAGCTGCCGATGCAATTCTGGGAGGGCCACAGGCCGGCCGGGCTGCCTGTGCAGGGCAGGGCGAGGAGGCCCTGGGATGCCCCCCCTCCGGCCCGAGCTGTTAGCCCAGAGGCCCGCTGGGGTGGCAGCTGGACCCTGTATGCAGGACCCAATGGCGTATTCTTCTGCAAAGCGAACCTTTGTCCCGATCACAGTGCATGAAACGGACACGGTGTGTGCACAGCACCTCCTGTGCGTAAGGAAGGAGGCGCAGCCTCCACCTTGTGGCCGGGACCGGGCAGCCCTGCAGAGGGCACAGGCAGTGCGGCTGTGGGGCCCACAATTCTGGAGAGCCCCCGATTGGCTCCTTTCCTTCCTGGCTGTGTGGCCCTAGGCAAGTCATTTGCCCTCTCTGAGCCTCACGCTCCCCCCTGTAGGATGGGACAATAGTAGCTACCCCCGAAGGCTGTGGCCCATCTCCCTCCAGACAGAGCGATGGCCAAGGCAGGTGCCGCCCCTCACAGAGCCTGACGTCCTGGGGGAGGGAGGCTGCCCGGGGGGCAAAGGGTGGGGGGGAGAAGGAGATTTAGGTGGGTGGTCCGGCAGGCTTCTGAGAAGGTGACGCTTGAGCTGAGAAGGGGGCGGCCTTTCACTCCTCAGGGGGAAAAGTGTGCTGGGCAGAAGGAACAGCGGTGCAAAGGCCCCGAGGCAGGAGGTGGCGGGTGACCTGAGATAATAGGTATGGAAGGAATTTGCCAACCCTCAAGGGCTTTGTACATCCAGAAAGTGGTGTCATTATTGCTATTGTCACAGTGTCAAGCCTGCCCCTGGGGAGGAGGCAGGGGTGTCAGGCAGACTCGTGCCACAGCTGCCAGCTGCCCCTGCATCCCTTCCCCTCCCCTCACCCCGCCCAGGGGAGGCCGGGCTGCCCGGCTGGCTGCCGCATCTGGGCCCCCGAACTACAAAGGGTGTTCACGCCTGCCCAACTGGTTCTTCTCCTTTGATCCTCCCGAAAGCTATAATAAGCAGCCAGGCTTATTGCCATTGTACCCATCTGATGGGCAGGGAGACTGAGGCAGGGAGGGGGCGGACACAGGGCGTGGTGGCAGCTCGCCGAGACCACCGAGCTCATCAGTGGGAGAGCCGGGCCACCTGCCCAGCGACTGGGTTCCCGGGATGAGCCATTCATCTTGCGGTGTCCCCTTGGGTCCCTGGCCTCGATCCCCCAAAAACCTTTTCCAGTCTCACCCCAGCGTCTGTCCCAGTATCCACAGCCCAGCACGCAGGCTCCACCAGCGGGTGCCAGCCACCCGCAGGCTCCAGCCAGACAAGAATGTGGCCTGACCCTCCCCACGGGAGCTCTGGCCAGCAGGCCTGGGCAGAAGAGAGGTCGGCTGAGTCAACAGGAGGCTGGCAGAGGCGCGAGTGGCCCACCAGCCCGCAGAGGTGGAGGCAGAGACCTACGGGGGGCTGCCCACTCCCCGCCCTCAGGCACTGTGAGCCGCTCCCTCCTGCTTATCTGGGTGGCGGCCAGCCGGGTTAACCCCCGAGGGCTCCCCGGGGGGGGGGGGGGGGAAGGCCCGGTGAGAGCCGGCTTGGCGATCTCCCTGCAGAAGATGTGGAAGTGGGTCACGCAGCCTCCCTGAGGCAGGTCCCCAACCCGGAGATCTTCAGCTCACCCACCAGGCTGTGGGCAGCGTCTTCGTGGGTTCACACAGGTCGCTGCCCGTGACATGGTACAAGCCACCGAGTCGCCCTCTGCGCGCCGGGGTTCCACCTCCTGAGGCCACAGGCAACGCTGTGCCCTGTTGCCCCGTCCCGGGTGCTTAGTGAGGGCTCGCTGTGATGTGACAGTTAAGTTCACGAAACGACCTAGGAAAGTCCCAGGGGTGTGAACGGCGACACGCCCCAGCCTGGGTCTGTGGCGCTCCTGCCCAAGCCGCCTTATTCATCGCCCATTCTCATCCCCATGTTCCAGACGGGAAAACCGAGGCACAGGAACTCGCCCGAGAGCCACAGCCAGGACTGGCGGGAGCCGGGTGTCCAGCTCCCGCACAGACACTGGGAAAGGGAGAAGGCTGAGGGCGTGTGCGCGCAGCCCCCGCAGCAGGAGGGGGCGCAGAGGGCAGGGCTGATGAGGAGCTGGTTGCTGCTCCCTTTCCCCTCCGACTGGCAGGGCTGCCCTGGGGGTGAGCCCCCATCACCAGAGAGGTGTAAGTACAGGCAGCACCCGTTGGCCAGGGGCGCTTCTGAGCAAGTCCGGCCCCAGGCAGGTGTGTGTGCAACACCCGAGGTCCTCCCGGAGATCACCACGGTCCCTTCATGGTCTCTGAGCCTTTGCCCTCAAGGCAGCAGGACACTGGGGACGCCCCAGACCTGGGCTGGAATCCAGGGGGACCATGTCAAAGCGATGGGAGGCCGAGCTCATAACTGCACCTCCTGGGCCTCGGTTTCCTCGTCTGCATGACCGAGCTGTGCGGGTTAGAGCCAAGGCCGGTGGGGCACGAGCCCGGAGCCCAGAGCCCCAGCCCGAGCCCGGCACTCAGGAAGCGCTGAAAATTATTTAAGTGTTAGCTCCCCCTCCCTTCTGGTCATCTTCCTCTTATCGTCAGCCCAGGAAAGGGAGACGGAAACCAGGGGCTAAGCAGGAGTGGGGGGTGGACCAGGAGCACCCAGCGGCCCCGGCTCCATCAGGGACGGGCAGGTGCCGCCGCCGCCGGCTGCTCTCCCTCCTGATTCCGCGTTCACCACGCAAGATCACGTGCGTGAAAAACTTTCCTCAACCCAAGCCGGCCGGCTTTCGTGAGAACAGACAGCCGGACTGGTGTGTCCAGGAACAAGCCTGTGGTCGTGGGGGGGGAGAGGAAGGAGCCCCCATCCCCCCCAACCCCCCGGAGAGGACCACGTGAAGCCGCAAGGGCTGGGTCGCTGGAGGAGGTGATGCTGGCGATGGTCAGGCCAAGGCAGGGCTGGCCCCCCGCCCACTGCCTATCTCTGGAGCCAGGCTGGACAGCAGAGAATAGGCCATTGTTTCTGCTCCTCAAACACTTTTCCTGTCCCCCCCCCCCGCCCCCCTCTCTCCGCTGTATGCCCCCTCCCGTTGAGAACAAAGGTCTCCTGCAGACCCTCCCCACAGCCTTCCCTCCGGGCTCCCCAACGCCAGGCCCAGCGCTGCAGAGCCCCCCCCTCCCCTGCCCAGCCATCACCCCTGGGAGGATGGGGTCTCCTGGGCCTGACCCTCGGTCTCTCCCTCCCCACCCTCCGCAGCCACAGGCGCCTCAGACCCCCATGCCCCACCCCCTCCGTCCATCCATCCGACTGTCCACGAGGTGGGCTGGAGGAACTGCCCCTGCATCCTCCCTCGGTCCCCGTCTAACTTCTTGTCCTCTCCTCCAGGGGGAGAGCCTGGCGGGGGGCCGGGGTGGGGGGGTGCCTCCCCCGCCCCCATTTCCCCGCGGAGCAGTGAGGGAATCAGAGCACAGGCGGCCTGGAAGGCTCCAGCTGAGAAAACTCTTCCACCCGGCTGGCCCTTGCCCAGGGCCTGCCTGGAATTCCAGGGGCGTTTCAGGCCCTGACAGCTGCCCGCCTCCGGGAACCACCACGCTCCCCTGCTGTCCGGGCTCTCCCACTGTCCCTGCTGAGCCACGCCCTCCAAAATACCCCGGGGATTACCTCCCATCCTGACCCTGTGGCTCCCAAGAACCCACTCACACCCAGGCAGCACCTTCGGACACAGCCGGGCAGGGCAGACAGGGGCCAGCCGGCCATCACCTGGCCTCCAGTGTCCCGGTCATCACTCCGGCTGACTCCCCGCAGCACACACACTGCTGCCAGATGCTCAGGCTTAGTGCACCCAGCCTGGCGTTCACACCTCTGCTTCGTGCCGTCTGTGTAAAACCGCATCCCACCTCCTCCCGGCAGCCTTCCTGGAAGCCCTGCCCGAGATTTAACTGCCTGTGAGCCCGTCTGTCTGGTGCTGGGAGGCTGGGAGGTGGCACACAGCAGGCACTCAGCAGATGCCACCCACACTGAAGGCAGCCACGGGGCATGTGGCGGGCCGCTGGGACTCCCGGCTCCACTGCAGGCTCGCTGTGCGGCCCCGCTACCCTCTCGGGGCCTCCGGGTCCCCCAAAGCTCTCGAGGCCCTGAAACCCCACCGGGTGTGGACTGTTGGAGCTCTGGGATGGGAGGGAGCTGCTACAGTGCTGAAGTTCCTTCCAGAAGGGTCTCCGTCTCGGGCTCCCTCACAGCACATTCCTGTTCTCAGAGTCAGCCGGAAGAGGGGGAAAAAAAAACCTAAAAGCAAAAAAGATTTGGGCCGGCCTGCTGCCCAGGCTCTGCTAATGAGGAAACTTCTATCGAGGATCCAAGGCACCCCAGGGCCTGTGACCCCTGAGGGCAGCCATCACCGGGGGCAGGATGGTGGCCCAGCCTAGCTCATGTCCCAAAGGGGCCCCCAGCGCCCCCAACTCCTCCCAAAGCATTGAGTTCAAGGCCTCTCTCCCCTCCTCCACATAGACCTTTCCCAGGTCACCTTCTCACCTTTCCCGTCCTGCTTTACCTGTGGGCAATCTTACCCCAAGATACAGTCCCAACTCAAATGCCACCTCTTCCAGGAAGTCTCCCTGGACCTCCTCAGGCAATCCCTTGCCTCCCTGGTCCCTTCTACTGCTGTTTTGGCCCTTCATCCCCGCCAATATCCCGGCCTCTGTCTGGATAGTGGGGACTATGCATTTCTCACCGCTCCCTCCTCACCAGGCGCCCGGCCCGGCCCAGCCCTGGCCCACAGCAGGCACTCACGTAACACGTGTCCAGTGCAGTCGCCTCCTGGAAAACGGCAATAACGGTGACAGCGACAGCTCCCCTTCCTTGACCGTTAGCCATAGGTCAGGCAGTGAACCTCAGGGTTCACCGCAGACGATGATGCGAATAAGGCCCAGGCAGGGGAGCAGCTTGTCCAGGGTCACTCCGCTAGCAAGAGGCCAAGCCTGGGTTGGAACTGGGGTTTGCCTGAGAGGAAATGCATGCTGGGTAGCAGAGGTGGGAGCATGTGCGGGGGTAGCTCCGCTGGCCTGTTGCCTGTCTCCCCTAGCTGCGGAACTCATCCCAGCACAACCCCCTGGAGACGCCAACACCACCCCTCCCCCTGCAATGCCCCGGTGTGTCTGAGCCCCTGCCAGGAGTCCAGCCCACGGACACTGTCCCTGGAGCGGTCCCAGGAGGAAGGCACCTGGCCTGAGAGTGGTTACAGTCCACCACTCTAGCGGACAAGGACCCCCTTCCTGGGCTGGCCGGGACCATCCATTCCCCAGACGTGCCAGGGGCACAGACATCACTGTCTCGTTGAAGGACCTCGCAGGGCATCAGACGCCGGTATAGAGGACGGACTGGGTGCAGGGGAGAGGCTCGCTCTGAAGGAGGACCTCCAGGAGGAGGTGACATTTCAAAGCAGTCTTCAAGGATGTTGCCCAAGGGTGACCTACGGCTGAAGGTGAGCGAAGATTCTGCGTGTGAGAAAGATGAGGGTGTGTGGGAAGTCCCATGGGGTCAGCAGAGGCCGGGTGTGAGTCAAGGTAAGAGCATTATGGGATGGACAGGGAGAGGAGGGGTGGATTGTGGCAGGCCACGTGGGTGGACAGGTGGGTGCAGGTGTGGGCAGTGGATCAAAGGTCCTGGACGGATAGAACGGGTGAACGGATATATAGGTAGGTGGGGGAAGATGTGTGGGTGTGAAGGTGGGGTGGGTGGGTGGGACTGAATGGATAAGCGGACAGGGGTGTTAGCAGTGGATCCACAGAGGGACGGGTGCGAGGTTAGGTGACTGAATGGGTGGGTCATAGGGCCACAGATGAATGGAAGGTGAACGGACGGGTGGAGGGGTGGGTAGTGGATAAACAGGCGTGTGGGCAATGGGTGGACGAACGGACTGGCAATTGCGTCTGGGGGTGGACAGACCAGTGGACACTCATGAGATAGAGGACTTGGCGGACCCATCAGTGGGCAGACGCCTAAACTGACCGAAGGCGCAGCCCGACTGTGGAGTGGGAAGGGTACGTGGGCTGAGCTGGGATGGGCTGGGGGAGGTGGCCAAGCCAACCCGTTCGGCTCAAGGCTCCCACCCCAAGTCTCGCCGGAGCCTGCTGGGCAGCCACTGGCATTCCCGGGTCCCCAAGGGGGAAATTCCCCTCTCCAGCTGTGCCCTGCCCCCTTCACCCTAGCTCCACAGAGCACCGCCTGCCCAGAAACTGCCTCCTTCCTATCAGCCCTGGGCCCCAGCCCACCCAGCCTGCAGGGGTGCACTGAGGGGGCAGCTGAGCTCTGGGATTATGGCCCAAGGGGCCTGGCTCCTCCAGGACAGGGGAGGAGATGGGGGCTCCCGAGCTTCGGGCAGCCAGTCCCACCTAGCAGCCCCCATCCCCAGCTGGCAAGCATTTGTTCTGCATTCTGCACGGTGATTACAGCTCAGCCGGGGTTAACCCCTGCGCTCCTGCGCACAGCCTCGTGGAAGGGGAAGGGAGGGGACCCCGGGGAAATTGGGGGGGGAGGGAACCATGGGAGATGGGGACTGCCTGCCCCTGCTCCCTTCACAGGGGTGCCCAGACCCTCCCTTCCAGGAACAGGAATGCAGCCTGCACGGAGAGGTGCTCCTGTCTGGAAAGGGAGGATGGGAGCTCCTCTCAGCCTCGGTTTACCCATCTGTAAGATGGGACAAAGAATCCCTGGCTCACAGGTTGCCTCGTGGTGAGCTAATAGAGACAGAGAGCCTGGTATGTAATGGGAAGGTCCCTGCCCGCCCCCAGACCAGAGCTAAAGGGGATGGTGGGAGTGTGTGCCAGGTCATAACTGTTTTCATTCAGATTGCCTCTCTGGGGCTCACAGGAAGTGGTAAGTACCCGCAAGTGGCCAATATCTGCCCTGGAATGATGATACCCATTTTATGGACAAGAAACTGGAGGCCCAGCGAGGCCAAGCACCTTGCCCGCAGTCACACAGCAGCTGGGAAGCCGGTGGCCAAGGTTTGGACTCCGGGTCTCTGACATCACACCGAACTGCTTCCTCTGCCAGCTGCTCTGGGGACCCTCGGACTAGAGTGACACGTAGTTTATTGTCTACCCAGGTCACCTTTGAGAGTGCAAGGAGGTGCTAGTAGTGATTTCGCTGGGATAGCTGGCCTCACCCAGGCCTGTCCTGGGCAAACCAGGACGCACGGACGTCTTGCAGTGGTAGGTGGCTTCGGACAAGTCACTCCCCTTCTCTGCAGAGGGGACCTGGTGGCAGGCACGGTGCGGTCTCGTGGGGCTCCCATGAGGATTAAAGGTGGTGACGCACGTAAGAGGCTGTAGAGCCAGGTGTGCCTCAGACACCCAATAAATGCTCATGTTACTCCTGCTATTCGTGGTTCCTGCCTCCATCGCTGTCCTTCCGGTCTGTTCTGCGCTCACGCGGGAGCTTCCAAATGCGCACCCCACCCAATCACGCGCCTGCTGGCTTCCCATCCCTGCTCCGGTGGGGCTGGGCACCTGGCCGGAGGCTAAGCCCTCAAGACCCGGCCCTCAAGATCTCTCCCAGCCCCCAACTGTGCCCGCCACCCACTGGTCCCTGCCTGTCCCGTGCAGCCCCCTCCCCGTTCCCCCACGCTCCTCAGCACCTCCGAGACAACCCCTAGTTCTCCCTGGGACAGAGCCGAGCCCCAGGGAAAGAGTGCCGACCGACTGCAGTCTCGATCCTACTGCTGTGCCCCTTGAGCGAGTGCTGGAATTCTTTGTGCCTCGGTTTCCCCATTTCCAGCTGTGCAAATAACCCCCTCCCTTGATAGCCCACATGAGGATTCAGGAAGACGGTGAAAAAAGACCAGCAGCCTGTGCACAAACCCTTGTCTTCTGCACCTGTGTGTGAGCGCGGCCCCCGGCCCCCGGCCCAGCCAGTGCACACCGTCCCCTCCAGCCACGCCTGCCTCCTCCAGGCAGCCTTGGGCTCCAAGCCTTTGCAGGGCCGTCTCCTGCCAGGGGTGTGGGCGCTTCCACCACCCTTCCCTCTGCCTACGTATCCTTTACAGCAACCGTAGTCGGGTATCACCTCCTCCAGGAGTCCTTGGTGAGCCCCTCCCCTCCCCTGCAAGCCTGTTAGGGGTCACCGGGCGGAGACAGCCCCCAGGGCCGCCTGCCTGCCTGCCAGGGGGGCGCCCCCAGTCTGAGAGGGGTATCAGGAGAGCAAAACAACATGAAGTAGGAATCAGGGGCCTCTCTTGCCTCCCCCAGGGCAGCACAGGGTCCTGTGCACAGCGGGTCCCCTGACCCTCGGAGGCGGGGTGAGGTGCTCAATAACCCTCTCTGACCCCGTCCGTCTGAAGTGTGATCTCATTGACCTGCTCAGCAAGCCGGCCAGGTGCTGACAGGGCAGAGAGCACTTAGTGGCAGAAGATCTGAGGCTGGCTTTTATCTTCCCACTTTACAGGTAGGGAAACTAAGGCTCGGAAAAGGTACGTAATGGCTGGGGCAGAATAGCAAGGCAGGCTGTTGGGGTCCAGGGAGTATGCCCTTGACCACCACGCGACACCACTCTACCCGTGGCCTGCCGTGGCCCGCTCCCAGTCTGGCTCTGGTCTGCGTCCTGGCCCCCACGGGGCTTGTGCATGGGGTAGAAAGGAACGGTGGTTGGGAGAAGGGGAGTGGTCACCGCCCCTGGTAGAACTCAGGTCTAAGCTGATCTCTCCGGCTTGCAAGGCCTCCGAGGCAGGCTTCGCAGTTCCCCGAACCCCGCAGGGAGCGGCTGGAGAGCCCGGGAGCCAGGCCTCAGGTCAGCGCGCCCCCAGGCCACGCGGAGATCTGGTGGGGTAGTAGGGCTCGGCTGCAGGCAACCCGAGTAGCCCAGCCAGGCAACCCGCACATTCCCGGGCTCCTCCTGCCCCTGACGGCTGGCCCGGCGGCCCCGCCACTCCCCCTCTATCTAGTTCGGGCCGCTGCTCGGGGCGGCGTGCTGGGTGCCCGGGAGGGGCCCCGCCCGCGGGCGGGAGGACGGGGGGCGGGAGGAGGGCGCGCGCCCACACCCCGCCCCCGCCCCGGAGCCAGCCCGCGGAGCCCGAGGCCAGGGCGGCGCAGACCGGCCCAGCGACTCGCCCGGGCTGCGCGCCGCGACGCGCAGCCTCCGCCGCCACTGCCGCCGCGTCCGCCCTCGTCCCCAGCCCCGGGGCTCTCGCCGAGAGAAGGTAACAACGCGCTGGCCCACGGGTCCCGCAGCCCCAGGTGGGCGTGGACGCGGCGGGGAGACACGGCGCTCGCGGACACTCTGCACCCTCCTAGGCGCTCCGGGCTGGGGCGGGGGAAGGGGCCCTCCTGCCGAAGGCGCCCGGGTGCCAACAGGAAGGCCTGGAGCACGGGCGCGAAGCGGCGCAGGGACGCTCCCAAGTTTTGGGTGGTTTTGCCCTGTTGCCGGCGAACGGAGGGGAGCAGAGAAGTGGGGGAGCGGTAAACCGGGTGGCAGGAGGAGGGGGCGAGCAGAGGGCCGTCTATGCTCCTTCCTGCCCTGGGTAAGGAAGGGAAGGGAAGGGAAGGGAAGGAACCGGGAGGGGGCGATGTCTTGGAATGTCGGGCTCCTGGGCCGGCGCGCAGAGCGGGAAGTGTGTGTGTTGCGGAGGGGGGGCAGCGCTGGGGAGATGGACCAAGCACCCTGCCCCCTCCCCAACCGCTGCATTCCAGGCCCGAGCGGCAGATGAGGTCATCCCGTCCGGTTCCCCTCCAGCCGAGGCGGCCGGCTGTCCCCTTCCCCCGGAGCGACCCTTGCGTTCTAACCCGCTGCCCCCAGAGGGAATGTTTGATGGCCAAAGGCTCTCCCGGACTTCCAGCCCCGGCCGCCCTCGGGACGGTCTGTGCCTGCCCCAGCCACTCAAGACCCGCGAAGTCTGAAGCCCGCGTTCTAGACCGGGACGCGGTGGCTCCGAGAGGCGGAGGGACTGGCCTGGAGGCCACCGCGGCGCAGAGCGCGGCGCGGGGACGGGAGCCCAGGACTGGGGGTGGGGGGCTCAGCCCGGCCCGCAGCCGCTGCGCCTCGCCGAGCGGAGGGCGGACTCGGCGCTGACTTCGGGTGCCGGGGCTGGGGGCGTCTCTCGCTCCCCCCTTTTTCCTGCCTCCCCTGCGGCCCGCGGTGCTCCCTCTCCCTAACCCGTTCCTAGTCCGGAGTCTCCTCCGCCCCAACTTCGGACAGCTTGCTGCTCTTTTCTGGCCTCAGTTTCCACGTCTCTCCCCTTCAAACAGCTGGCATTTGAGAAGGGCGAGAAGCCAGGCCCCCAAGGAGTTAACCTCCTATTCCAGGGGTCCTAACCAAGATAGGGTCCCGCTGCCCCTTGGGAGGGGTGGTGTCACCCAGCGGACGCTGGCAGGGAGGGGGCTGTGAGCACGCCACAGGCCTCCAGGATGAGAGGCGGCGCCGCTGGTGGACCCCGCAGCCTGCGGTTGACTCCCAGGTGGGCACCCGGGTGCCCCCGCCGCCGCCGCCGCCGCCGCCGCCAAGGCCTCTGCCCACCCTGCAGTCGGACCCGCTCCTCGCCCCCTCCCGGACGCTCACCCCCGGCCACATGCGTCTCCACAGCGGCCCCTATTGGTCTCCCAATGCGTGGTCCGGCCTGGCGCCTCAAACCTCGTCTTTGCGGTCGTCACCACCACTGAGTAAACTTCCGTGGGCCCTGGCCTGCCTTCCGTAGGGTAAACATAGGACTCCTGCGCCACCGACGCTGGGACACAGGCACATTGTGTCTGCGGAGCCGAGTCCCCTGCCTCCCAGACCTGCCCTTCCCCTGCTCAGGGGCTGGCGGCGGCTCCTCCAGCGACTCTCCCTCATCCCCCTGGGGTCTTCACCACTCCCCGGCAGGTACTGCTGACTGGTGGAACCCGGGGAGGTTCCCAGCCACACCGCCTCTTCTGCTGTGCAGCCTGGGGCAAGTGAATTCCCTCCTGTGCCCAGTTTATTTCATCTGTAAAACGGTGTCGTGAGCATTAGCAGGTGGCGTGCCAGGGCTAATGAGGGCAGACAGGTCTTGCACCAGGGCACCCAGAGTCCTGCTTGCTCCAGGGCCAGGTGGGGCACACCTGGTCGCCAGCCATACCCTGGGCCAGCACCAAGGGCCGAACAGCCGCCACCAGAGTCCCCAGAGTGAGAGCGGCTGGTATAAGGATGTTGGGTTTAAACCGAGAGCCACCCTGCTCCGGCTTCTGGGGGTTCGATCACAGCACCTTCCGCTCTTAACAGCCCTCCTGGGAGGGGAGCGGCTTTCGGGGCTCTTCTTACTTTCCACTCGGGGAAAACGGGTCCCCAGAGTTAGTGCCCTGCCCTGGACCCCACGGCATGGTGGGGCCCCTCTACGGCAGCGGGCAGCGGGAGACCTTTCGGAGGTGCCCAGGGGCATTTGGGAGGTGGGGACCACCGGAAGACTGGGACAGAAGCTGTTCTCCCAAGTCACAGCGGCCACGGGGGTGCGGTGGGCGCTGGAGCCCCTTTTGCTGAGACAGGAGGGGCCACTGTAGGAAGCCAGGGCGATGTGGGGCTAGGAGAGAAGTGAGAGTGGCCACGTGGCAGACACAGTGACCCCGCCACATGACATTTCAGAGTGGCCCCCCCACCCCAGTTTCTTTTTCCAAACATTCACCCCTCGTCTGCAGAACGGGGAAGCCCGGCCTGTGCCATGCGCCTGCCGTGTGACCTTGGCCGAGCCCCTTTCCTCTGCACCTGGGCTCTGCCCGTGAAATGGGCTAACCCCGCAGCTCCTCGGGGCTGTCGGGGAGTCAGGTGACATCACGTCATGGCCGGCCAACTGCCGCGTGCCTCCTGACTACAGCAAACATTCCACCAGGGCTTCTCGGTGCCAGGGTGCCAGGGGTGCCAGGGAAAGGGATGATTCAGAACACCCCCCCCAGGGGAGGAGTCAGGGATGGGGGAGGATCAGATGGTGGGAAGGAAAGAGAATGCAGTCAGAAAACAAAGCAAGCTTTGTTCTATCGCCTCCTTTGTCTTTATCTTGTTATTTAACCTATTTTGAATTTCAAATAACACTCAAAGGGCAGTATTGGGATTTTTATGCTTGGAGGTGGCAGCAAAGTTAAAAAAAAAATTTGAGACTCAGATCTAGGTGTTCTTGTTAAGGGTTCTTATCGGCTTTTATCAGCTGAGGTTTAGGGCCTACAGAGGTAAGTGACTTGCCCAAGGTCACACGGTGAGACCGCCGAATTCCCCACGCACCCTCCCTCGGCAGGTAGCAAGGGCTGATAAGTAGCATAAAGGTTACCCCGCGACCTGGGGATCTGATGAAACCAGCATTGATTTGGCAGAGACCGCGTGCAGAGCCGTGCGCAGAGACCAAGCCGGGTCCTGGGAAGGAGGAAGAAAACCCAGGCAGGCGCCCCACCCTCCGAGGGCGCCACCGATCTGGGGAGACAGGACTGGGCTCCAGCAACCAGTCAGAGGCCTCGTGAGTCAGGCTCTGAGTTCAAGTCTTGACTAGTTCTCCTCATGTGACCTGGAGCATGTGTGCCCCTTCTCTGCACCACGGGAAGACTGGGGATGGACCGTGGGCCCACCGGTGTCCTGTAGCCTGCACTTCCTACGACACTAGCAAGGCCAGGGTCAGACCAAGAGGAGTTCAGGGAAGACTGGGGCAGTGGGAGACCAGGAGGGGAGGGACTGGCCAAGGAATAGCGTTGGGTACCACCAGAGGCTGCCACCTCCCTGTGACGAACGGACCAAGTTCTTTCCTGGATAAAGTCCTTTCCTGCGGGCCATCTCAGAGCCCCAGGCATGCAGGAGACATCTGGAAAAAGCCACTGGGCCACAGGATCCTTTTGTCAGGAAGCACCTTGAAGGCGGGAGGGCCCTGAGGAACCTCTGCGTGAGTTGTTTACACGGCCATCCACCAGGGCTTTGCCGGGCGCCCCCTCCCTCCTGGCCAGTCCCAGTGGAAGACAATTGAACACGCAGAGAAAGAGATGACTTCTTCCACCTGCCAGCGGGAGGCAGTGTAGCGTGGGGCGCACGGGATCCGGGTGTAGGGGGCCCTGCTTCACCATTTCCCCCTGTGTAGCCTCAGGCAAGTCATTTCACTCCTCGGCCTGGGTTCTCCCCTATAACGTGCTTCCCTTGGGCCGTCGCGTGGGTGGAATGAGCGGCGGACACCAGTCGTCGGCACCTAGTGGGAGTGGGTGTTCCATACCCAGCCCCGTGCGATGGGCGCGCATGCGCGAGTGCACCGCCCCGAATTTCCCAGGCTCCCTCGCGGCTCCGCACTGCGTCGGTGACTCGCTGCTCTGCGCCTGCCAGCCCCGCTCCACCGGTGTCGGCTGTCGTGGTGTGTTCTCTTTAGCTGTTCCACATGGGAACTAGGTCCCCCCAGGCCTACCGTCGCCTTTCTGCCTTTCTTCCAGGTCTCCACCTGAATGAAAGAGGGGCTGCCCACGCTTGAGGCTCGACTTGTACCAGCTCTATTCTTGGACAGAACATCAACAGCTGATCCCGCGGGTCCAGGAGCCAAGCCTCAGAGGGAGAGACCAGCCATGGACCTCCAGCAGCCTCAGTATTTGGGGGCAGCACCTTAGGAGAGGAGAGGAGTCATCTCCGTCCACCCCCTGGCACTGGGAAGGAGAGAAGGGAGAAGTGGACCCGCCGCCTGCCCCAGCCGGGCATGGACCAGTGGCTGTGATCAGCCAGAGCTGATGCCGGGTCCCCAGGGAGCTGGAGGAGCCCCCATCATGAGCCTGGGCAAGCTGTCACCCGTGGGCTGGGTGTCCAGCTCTCAGGGAAAGAGGCGGCTGACCGCAGACATGATCAGCCCCCCACTCGGGGACTTCCGGCACACCATGCACGTGGGCCGAGGCGGGGACGTCTTTGGCGACACCTCCTTCCTCAGCAACCACGGGGGCAGCTCCCGGGGTACCCACCGTTCACCCCGCAGCTTCCTGGCCAAGAAGCTACAGCAAGTGCGCAGGGCGGGGGTGCCGCCCCGGCGGTTGGCTTCCCCGCCGTCGCCCTCACCTGCTCCACCCGCCGTCTCCCCCATCATCAAGAACGCCATCTCCCTCCCCCAACTCAACCAGGCTGCCTACGACAGCCTCGTGGTGAGCAAGCTCAGCTTCAACAGCAGCCCGGCCGGCTCCACGGACGGCCACTCCAGTTACGGTGAGGGCCTGGGGTATTTGCCCATTTTTCAGATGCTGAGACCCAGAGGGTGTAATGATTCAACCAAACCTCCAAGTGAGGTCTTTTCCCCACCAGTAGTTTGGTAATCACCATGGAGCTCAGGACCGTAAATGGGGAAGGGTCAAGGGGTGGGAACCAGCCCACTCCCCAAAATACACTGACTAATTTGGAAAGCCGCTCCCTGGGCAGAAATCAGGCCCTTCCTGTCCTGGTGGGGCTCTGCGGGACAGCTCACCTGGAAGCCAGGGTTCCTGCTGCCACCTGGTGGCTATTCCCTGCTCTGCATCCTTGCCCCACAACCGGTGACTACCTCTAGTGCTCCCCCTGCGGGTCACTGTTGGGAACCCCACTGAGGGCTGGTCCACAATAACCCTGCAGTCTCAAGCCCCACTGTCCTGGGGCCAGGGGCTGAACTTTTGGAGGGCATCCTTCGAGTCTGTGATTTCTGTGCAGTCAGATCCCAGCTGCTGGTTCCATCCCTGTGACCAGCGCACATACTGTGGGCTCACTGTCAGCCACTGGCCACTGTCATGTGTCCCTTCCTGGCGGAAGACCAAGGGGCCCAGGCCAAGTTTACAGTGGGAACTGAGACAGGAGACCTGAGCTCCAGGCTTGGTTCCACCACGTCAGACCGTGGCCCTGGGCAAGCCCCTCCCGGCTGAGCCTCACTTTCTTCATGCACTGTCGGATGATGTTCACTGTCGGTTTCCAGGGTGGATGGGAGGATCACGTGAGAGACTGTGGGGGTCCCCTATGTTGGAAAGATGGGAGAACTGAGTCCAGGTGGGGGCAGTGACTTGCTAGAGGCCAGACAGCAAGGTGGGGTTGGTCCTGGCCCTCCCCTCCCCGATTCATGGTCAGGGACCCTGGCACTGACCCCACTCCCCGTTTCTCTTCTAGGCCTGGACTCCGGGTTTTGCACCATCTCCCGCGTGCCTCGGGCGGAAAAGCCCCGTGACCGAGACCGCGACAGCTCCTTCCCCTCTGAACCTGAGCTTCACCGCTCCGACTCCCTCTTGTCCTTCCGTCTGGACCTGGACCTTGGGCCCTCTCTCCTCAGCGAGCTGCTGGGGGTCATGAGCCTCTCAGAAGCCTCTGCAGCCGAGACCCCAGCCCCAGCCCCAGCCCCCGTGGCAAACCCCCCAGCCCCTGCCGCAAACCCCCCCACCCCTGCCTCAAGCCCTCCACCCCGTGGACGCTGCCCCAACGGGGTAACCACTGGGTTGGGCCCAGTGGCAGAGGCGAGGGCCAGCCTGGTGGGAGAGTGCCCCCGTGTGCCTGCTGACATGGCCCCTGGCAGGCACTGGGATGCAGGCTGGGGTGGCGGCAGGGGCAGCCGGCACTACACCGAGATGGATGCTCGGCAGGAGCTGGTGAAGGTGCTGCCCCAGGGTCGGGCCTCCTGGGAGAGCCTGGACGAAGAGTGGGAGGCACCCCAGGCAGGCAGCAGGGCCCCCGTGCCCAGCACGGTGCAGACAAACGCCTTCGCGTTTGCCGATGCTGAGGACGACGACGAGGTCAAGGTGTGAGCAGCTGGGCGTGGGCTCAGGACCCTGCCCCACCTCTTCACCGTGAAGAGCCCAGTGCAGAGCCAGCCCCTCATCTGACAACTGGGAGAACCTGAGTTGTCCCCAAACCCTCCACACCTCTGCCGGACAGACCTGGGAGGGAGGCCAGGCTTGCTCTGGGACCTGGGTGTTCCCGAGGGCCCTGCTGGGCTGACCCGCTTCCCCACAACTGCCACTCTGGACCCAGGGGGCCATTCCTTCGGCCCCGCCCCCACTGGCTGGGCGGCCCAGCCTCACAGTGCTGCCTTTGTGCTGGGGAAGCTGTCCGTGCTGGGCGGGGGGCAGCAGGCACACCACACAGGGCCTTTGTCTCCTCCCTAAGGGACCGCCTGCCCCGCTCCTCCTGAAGCTGCCACCCCCCTGCCCTCCCTAGGGCTGCTTCCCCCACATCCCCACCCCAACCCCGACTTGTCCCAGAGCCCTCAAAGGAAAATCAGGTGTGGCCTCCCCCCCTTCCTGTGCACCCAAGACCGGCCTCTGGGTTCTGATTAAAAAAGGCTTTTTGTTTGGTAAAAGGTGTCCTGCAAGATGTTCAGGGACCTGAGGGTACAGCAGCAGCAACACCTGCTTAAGCGCCCTCAGCTTTGGGTTTGGAAGCCAAGGGCCCCAGCTCAGCGCCCCGGCTCAGAGAGGCCAAGACAGGGGTAATGAGTAACCCGGCTGGAATGAATGTCCCTGAGATAAGGGCCCAGGTGGGAGCGCTTATCGCACCAGGTGCCCGGAGCCAGCGCCGGCCTCTGATCCCGCCCGCGGGGCAGCTTGGCACTTGTTCTGCTGATAACAGGGGACCCGCAGGCGGGAGTGGGTGCTCAGAGGTGTTTGGAAGTGTGTCGCAATCCCAACTTGGCAGTACTCTGACCTGCCTGAGCTTCGTCCTCTGTATCATGAGGAAGCCGAGAGCATTAAAGTGCATGGGAAACGTTAACCGCAATTTCTGCCGCAGAAAGACCGGATAAAGGTGGATTCTTACGTTTATTCTTAGCACTGGGGGAGGGACACGGGGTCAGAGGGGCAGGCAGCGCAGGCGGGGAGCCGGGCCCCAGGGGCTGCTGCTCCCGAGGGACTGGGGAGAAGCTCAGGGCTGGGAGTGCCGGGGGCCCGCCGCTGCGAGGTGCTGCCCGCTCAGTCAAGCTTGAAGGAGGAGAGGCTGAACCCGCCCTGCACGCTCAGGTAGCTCAGGTGGCTGTGGCACAGCCTGTTGGGAAAGGTCAGCTGGTGCCCATCTGGCAGGTTGATCTTGAATTTGTCACTCTCGAAGGTCACAGTGAGCTGCAGCGGGAGGGAGGCCGTCAGCAGGGCAGGAGGCTCCCTGGAAACCGGCTGTGGCGGCGCCCGGCAGCTCCGACAGTGCCAGCGTGTGTCTCGGCCGGGGTTCCCTACCAGCAAGGCTCCCCCTTTGACATTGTCCTCGGGCCCCTTTTCTCTTTGACCTCACCTTGACCTCTGACCCTGGACAGAAGCACAAGTCATTCCGTTGCTCCTCCCCCCAGTTGTTGTCATCCTTTGAATTGCAGACTATGGTGGATTCATCAAAACGTGGGTTGAAATGCAGATCCAGCGTGTCTGTCCCTTGGCCCAGATTAATCGAAAACCTGCGGGGGAAGGGGTCACAGGTGAGGATTAGGGGCTAGCCCTGGGTAAAACAGCTCGGGTCTTAGGACCTTCGCTAGCCACAAGCCGGAAGTATCACCGAGAAAAGGTGGTATTCATTGAGGTCTGTGCCTCAAAGCAGGGGAGGTGCCAAGGTGGTCAGGCACTGGAGGACACACTGCATTAGAAGCACAGGACTGCGGCTCTCTACAGGGGGGCAACCTAGGTGGGAGCTCCCTGTCACGAGAAGTATGCGATCAGGGGGTGTGGGATTTCTTGGTAGGGTCACTGCAGGGGCCCTGGTGAGCCCTTCAGAGTTCCCTGAGAGGGGGACATTCTGGGTCATGGGGTGCCTGCATTGGGAGGTGTCAGGCCAGCACTCACCCCCACTTTCCCGTTACCTTGAGGGATCGAAGTGAGAGAAAGGGGTGAGTTTTCTCTTGGCGTCTGCCTGCCCCCTCCCCAACCAAAAGGTGATGGAGATCAGTTCCATGAAATGCGGACACAGGTAAGAGCCTAGCGCTGAGTGGTAACCTGCCAGGTGGACAGAGAGAGGTACCTGCTTCTAACCGGGAGGATGCAAATGAGACCTCTTGGCGCCCCTGGTGGCCGCCTCTGGTATAACGTGTATGCACTGCTGGCCTCCTGCCCCTGGGGCTGTGTAAAGAGGGCGGTGTCCCTGGGGGGTTGGGCTTTCAGGAGAGGCCCCTGGCCCCTGGGGAGCTGGGCAGAGCTCCAGGAGCTTCTCCGCTTGCCCCTTCAGAGTCTGCTGCAGCCACAGAATAGAGCTTAAGGCATCCGCTGTGCAATTCGCAGGAACCTCACACCCAGCCTCGGGTATGAAGGCAGGCCCTAACAGGAGCGCAGCCAGCAGGGCTGTGGGACCCCTTTGGCCTGAGGTCGCCCTCCTCTGTGGCCATCCCACGGGGCTGCCCTGCCCGTCCCCACCTTCCCAGCCTGGTTCAGGTCTGTGGACAGTCCTCCCTCTCCCCCCGCCCCACCCGCCTTGCTCACCTATCAGCATCACTGGCGACCTTGCCCTTGATCGTCAGGGTTGTCCCCCACATCATGTCCAGGTTCATAATCTCAAATTGCGCCTGCACCAACAGAGAAACAGCCCACAGGATACCAACCGCACAGGTACCCAGACACTTTCCAGGGGTTTTATCCCACCTTGGCCGGGCCCCGGGGTCTCTCTCTCCCCCTGCCCACAGGAGGGTGCAGAGCGGGGAAGCGTGAGAGCCAGAGCCCCCCCGTGTGGCCGGTTTTGCTTTGCTTTCATCCATCCCAGCCTTGCTACAGGGCCCAGCTGAGGGGATCTTGGTCTGCCCATCTGCGAAGTGGCGAGAGCGGTCCCTGGTGACCTCACAGTCCCCGAGCGTGTTCAAGCAGTAAAGGCCCGACACCCTTGGCGGGATCCCCAACACCGGGGTGTCTTTAGTTCCCACACAGACGGGGAGCCAACTACTAACAGAAAATGACTGTGAGAGGCATGTGGGTCTTGGTCCATCCAAAAGTAGGAATCTATAAAACTCCAGACGTCACGTGTCTGAAACATCCATCCGAGTGCCTCTCCAAACCTCCTTTTCCTCACCCACAAAATGGGTTCACTGGGTGTGTTCGCTGGACCCCAGTGGCTGCGTGCCCGCTGTGTTACCGCACTGGTGGAGGCCCTGAGGGTAACAGCGTGCACCCCCAAGCCGGTTGGGAGAATTCGAGACCGTGTTTGGGGATCCCCGTGCATAGCCAGGGCCTGGCGCGGGCTCCGGCACCCTGAGGGGTGACCGCCATCACGGTAACTTATTGTGAGCCACGGCCCGGAGCGCCAGGCATCCCCGTCACCCACAACAAAGTCTGAGGCGCAGAGAGAAGGAGCGGAGCTGGGGTGGGGTGGGCGCGGCTGTCGGTGGTCTGGCTCTATCCAGTGCCTGCTCCGCCCCCAACTGGCTGAGTGACCTGGGGCCGGCTG
Organism: Phyllostomus discolor; assembly: GCF_004126475.2. NCBI lineage: Eukaryota > Metazoa > Chordata > Mammalia > Chiroptera > Phyllostomidae > Phyllostomus > Phyllostomus discolor. Next base: position 209,611,766 of record NC_040904.2, read on the forward strand.
CGCTCCTTCCTGGTCCTTGGTTGCCCTAACCTGAGACTTGGCCCAGGAGGTCTCGGAGAAGGAGAGAGCAAGGGCGCGGGTGGCGGGACCAGGAGAAGAGAGTCGGGGAAGGGTCTGGGCCCCGCAGCTCCTCCTGAGAGCCAGAGGGGGGCTAAACTTTCCACACCAGACCCCCCCACACACCCGACGTTAGTCACACTGGCACTCAGCGCCCCACCTGTACTGGCTGGACTAGGGTCTCCCAAACACTCAAGTCCACCTGGGACCTGGGAATGTGACCCAATTGGAAATTGGGTCTTTGAGGCCATAACCCAGTTAAGATCCGGTCCTACTGATTTAGGGTTGGACCTGAATCCAGTAGGATGGGGGTCCTTGTAAGAAGCGAGACACTTGGACCCAAAAACACAGACACACGGAGGAGAAAGCCCCGTGAAGACAGAGGCAGAGGCTGAGAGCTGCAGCCACAAGCGGAGCGACGCCCCGCAGTGCGGCCACCACCAGGAGCCGGAGGAGACCAGAAAGGCGTCTTCAGAGAGAGTGTGGCCTGGCCAGCACCCCAATATCAGACCTGCAGCCTCCAGCAGTGTAAGGGAAGAAATTTGTCGCGGCAGCCACAGGAAGCTAACACGCCCCCTAATGCCCAGAAGAGGTGTCTGCGATCCTACTCCCCACACACACGGGACGCCGTGGCTCAGAGATGGCCAGCGACTCGCCCAAAACCGCACAGTGAACTACGGCAGAACTGGGTCTGGAACCAAAGAATCAGAGACCTCAGAGTGTCCACTCAGCCCCCTGCAATTTAGAGATTATGACCTTGGACAACTTAATCTCCAAGACTCTGTTTCTCTATCTTTCTAAAGCTCAATAGATGTCAGTAGTTATTATTATTGCTGCTATTAATCTTACAGATGAGCACAGCAAGGCTACAGAGGGAAGAGACAGGCTCAGTGCCGGGCAGAGGAAGCAGAGAGCGGAGATGCTAAAGGGCTGTGGAGACCGTCTGTCAAACTCCCCCACTCTACAGAAGGGTAAACTGAGGCCTGGAGAGGGCCAGTGACACTCTTCCCCTAGCGTCCCGCCCCCATTCAGGCAAAGATGTGAGTGAATCCGGGAGGAGGGTGGCGGGGAAGCCGGCATCTCACCGACATGGTGGCGGCTGCCAGAGGCAGCTCTCGGCGCGGTGACCGCTGGAGGCCTGGACTCAGGCGCTCCCCGCCTGGCCCCGCTTATACCCCAGGACATTACATATTAACTCCCCCGAGGCCATAAAAGGAGACTTTGGTCCCTTCCTCCCAGGTACCCAGAACAAATATGCAGAAGGCTCCTCACCGGGCCCACCCGCCCCGGCTCAGAGCATCCCCCAGGCTCCCTGAGCCCAGCCTCCGGGCCCCCTGCCCCAGGAGCCCAACGGGGCAGGAGCAGGGCCGAGCTGGGCATCAGGAGCCCAGCACAAAGGCCGAGGTTGGCAGGCCACCCAGCCCCCCTGCACCCTGCTTCCTCCTCCTCCTCCTCCAACAGAGAGACTCGCCTTGTAAACCCTCTAAGTTTCTCGTTTCCAATGATGTTGAGATGCACTTTAAAAGTCTTTTGTTCTGCATTTTTATGCTGACCAGATGGGAGGGGGCTTGGGGTGCATGGGTGAAAAGGTGAAGAGAGTAAGAAATACAAATCGGTTGTTCCAGAATCGTCACGGGCACGTGCAGTACAGCCTAGGGGATGTGGTCAATAATAGCGTAATTGGGTGTCCGGTGGGTGAGATTTATCGGGATGATCCCTTAGTAAGTTATGTAATGTCTAATCCCTGGGGTGTACACCCGAAACCAATATAATAACGCGTGTCAACTGTAACTGAAAATTTTAAAAAGGATTAAAGATAAAAAATGAATGAGCCCAGTAACATTTAAAAAATTAAAAAGCATCAAAGTCCTTTGTTCTGTTTTCTCCCCTCCCCCATGAAATTTCTGATTGCACGCGGAAGTTTTCAAAGCAACACACGGTGGCTTCGAAGGGCCCGTCTAGCAGTGTCTGCAGCGGAGGCGGGGGGGGGGGGGGGGGGGGGGGGGGGGGGGGGGTAGTGTCAGAAGCCGGGAAGGGGGCGGGACGGCTGAGGTCGGGGCTGTTGGGGATGTAAATGCTTTGCTGCAAACTTCTGCTGCCAACGGAGCCCACGTGCTCACCGCGGGCGATCAGAGCGATGGATTAAGGATAAAAAGCCTCGCTCTTCACCCGCCCACCAGGAGGGATCCCGCTTCCCCCGTCGCGTATTTTCTTTCTTTCGCTGGCGGTGTTCTGCGGGTTTGTATCCCGACTCCCCGCCCCCGCTCTCCCGGTACCTGTGGATCCTACTTCATTCAGCCACCACAAATCTACATTTCAGGGCCACATTGTAACATCAGGGAAATATTCCCCCTTTCAATGACTAAACGTACTCCACCAGTTTCCTTCTGCTGAGCACCGACGTTAACTCTGTGTTTTCTATTAAAAATGTTGCTGCGTGGCATCTGCTGGCCCACAAAGGCTGGCTGCCTCGGGACACCTTATTTCAGGGCGGGGTTCCGGGGGTAGACTTTTCCTAGAGCCCTGGTTTGGCGAGCTGGAGCCTTTTCTGTCAGAGCTGGCGGCGGGGGGCCTTCAGGCGGGGTGTGGGGAGGCTGGCGCAGCCGAGGGCCCTCCGGTGCCAGGAGCTGACGGGTGGCTCGCTGCCTGGTGCTTACACAGGACACCGCCTGCAGTCCCCTGCCTGCCCCGAGAGAAGAATGGTTTCCTCATTTGTCCCCCAGGAAGTGAATTCCTTCTCAGCCTTTCTCCCAGGGCTGCGGTGACACCCTGGCAAGATAAGGAGTTCTCAAATGCTTTTTACACGGAAACTCCCCAATCAACACAAGCTACACCTTGTAGAGGCGGTGTTTTTCTGATTGTAAGAGTAATTCTAGCTCACTGGAGAAGGCTTTGGAAAGTGCACAAAGTAAAAAGAACTTCAAGGTTCGCTTGTTTCAGAAGAAATGGTTAAAGACAAGGGACACCTTTCTGAACTGTGCACTTTTGTGTGTGTGTGTGTTACATCAATGAAAGGAAGGAAGGAAGGAAGGGAGGGAGGGAAAGAAAGAAAAAAAGGAAAAGAAAAGAAAAGAGAATCATCTACCCTTGCATCTCCACCCTTATTCCCTTAACAATGTGCACCTTCTGCACTTTACGGAATGCTTTCTCCCTCCCTCTTCTCAATAAGCGCAATGAGTTCCCAGGTGATCTTTATTATTGCTCCAATTTCCAGAAAGTTAACGAAGGCTCCCAGGGTACATGCAACCGGTGAGCAGCAAAGCTTGCCTCGTCTACCAACCCATTGCTCCCATCACTCTCAAAGCCTGCAACGCTGCCCTCACGTAGTGAGAGGGGCATTTGACCTCCAGGAGTATGACCTTAAACCCTCTGGGTGGTGGCAGCCTCTGAGGTGGCCCCTGGTATCTGCACCCTTGAATAACTGGCTCCCCTTGAGGGCGGCTGAACCCAGGACTCTGTTCTAACTAATAGAACACTGGAACATAGCAGAAGTGATGGGATGTCACTTCCAAGGTTAAGTTACAGAAAGAAACATCATCAGAAGGCTGTGTGCTCTCTCTTTCTCCCCACCCTGTCCTATCCTATCCTATTCCCTCCCTCCCTCTCCCTCTCCCTCTCTCTCTCTCTCTCTCTCTCCTCCCCAGCTCTGAAGGAACAAGCCAACCAGCCATGTCCCGAGTAGTCCTATGGAGAGGTCCAAGTTCCAAGGAACTGTCCTCTCCAGCCCATGGCCAATGAAGACCTGAGGCCTGCCAACAGCCATGAGAGTGAACTTGGCCGTGGATCTCCCGCACTTCAGCCAGCGCCGTGACAGCAGCCTTATGGAGACCCTGAGCCAGAAGTCCCCAAGCTAAGTCCTGTCTGGAGTCCTAACCCTCAGAAACTGTGACAAATGTGTCCCTTATTTTAAGTCCCTACGTTCTGGTTCATTAGTTACGCAGCAACAGGTAACTAATACACTTGGCCAAACCATTGTCATCGGAAGTTGGTGGGAGGAATAATATTCATGGAGACCTCTTGGCTAAAGAATTCTCAGTCCCTGCAGGTCCCGAGGCATTCTGCTGCCTGGATCTTTTTAAAGAACCAGCGACTGGTGTCATTTCCTTCCTTCATGCTCACTAGCTTTTTCTTTTAGTGTTTTTATAAATATTTTATTTATTTATTTTTAGAAAGGGAAGGGAGGGAGAGAGAGAGAGAAACATCAATGTGCAGTTGCTGGGGGCCATGGCCTGCAACCCAGGCATGTGCCCTGGCTGGGAATCGAACCTGCGACACTTTGGTTCGCAGCCCGAGCTCAATCCACTGAGCTACACCAACCAGGGCTTTTAGTGGGTTTTTTTTTTATTATTATTATTTTATTGCTCTTTTTCTAGCTTCTCAAGCTGAATGTTTAGTTCATTAATTTTTCATCTTCTCTTTTTATTAATAAATGCACAGAAGGCTATAAATTGCCCTCCACCACCGTGGCCACCTCTGATAGGTTTGGGGGTATCCTACTCAGTATTCCAAATGTTACCCTTGAATTACGCCGGATGATCAGAAAGTTGTTCTCAGCACATAGTAAGGGCTTCACAGGCCATTACTGATTGACTTATTGAATAGCAAAAATAATAATAATATTAGTGGTCTTTGGGGAAGAGTTGGAAAGTGAAACGTCAATCATACAGGATTAGCTAAGTAACAATGCTATGAAAATATGGACGAACTATTACGTAGCCATCAGAAATCACATTTCTTTTTTTTTAAGATTTTATTTATTTATTTTTAGAGAGGGAAGGGAGGGAGAAAGAGAGAGAGAGAAACATCAATGTGCGGTTGCTGGGGGTCATGGCCTGCAACCCAGGCATGTACCCTGGCTGGGAATCGAACCTGGGACACTTTGGTTCCCAGCCCATGCTCAATCCACTGAGCTACGCCAGCCAGGGTAGAAACCACATTCCTTGGAGGCCCTCCACGGCCACGTTTCCTTGCGGGCAGTGCAGCGTTACGTGGGCAAAGCAGCTGCAGAGGCAGGTTCCCAGGACTTCAGGACGGGCCCGCACTGACCGCACCCCCCGAGGCCCCCAGGCTGCACCAGGAGGCAACAGGGCAGAGCGGCCACAATGGAGCTGCCGGTGCGAACACCCCTGGGTGCCCAGGAGCACATCGCCGAGCTGGCCACCCAGGGTCTCCCTCACGCAGCACAAATACGTGTTTCATTCAAATGCACAGGGTGGGGGGCCGCCATAGAGGGAAAGGACAAAACATTGGCGGGCCTTAGAGAGACCAAGTCTAGCGGGGGAGACCAGCTTGGGCCCAGGAAACAGCTAGAAAGTGATTTCTCGCCCCCCCAGTGGAAGGCTCCAGAAAGTCCTGGCTCCCAGGGCAGGAGGGAGTCCTCCAATGTCACTAGAAGGACTATCTGGGACTGGAATCTTGGTCCCACTGTGTATCGCTGCTGTGCGACACCAGGCCAGTGAGTTAACCTCTCTGAGCTCAGTCTCCTCTGTAAACCAAGAACAATCGGTGCCGTGAGGAGCAGGGAGATAAGCCCGGCATTTTGTTAATAGTTAACAGACGGCATTTAGTACCACTCTCAAGGGCCCGGTGTCCCACCTGCGTTGTCTGGGGGTGGGGGGGTGGGGGCAGCTCACCCCCAGCTGGAGCTGCATCTGAGCACTCAGGCCTGGGCCTCCCAGGTCCCCATTATGGCTTTCCCGTGCCTGAGGTGCTTCTGCATTCGAGGGCCCCCCTACACTAAAAAATACTCGTGTATTATGCATAGGCGCACACAAACACACACACATACGTGTAATTATCTTTTATAGCTGCGTTGAATGAATCTATCAGTGTTACATAAAAACATTTTCTTCATCCTAAAAGTCCAGTTTCTTCTTCTGATTTTACAAGACATCTAAACATTTCAGTGGCCCCTGACGTGTCCTGCATCCGAGGTCTTGGGCCCACTGCACCCAATGGGGACGTCAGCCCGTGGCTTCCAGCACCTCTGCCCGTGGCCTCCTGCCGTTGTGGAGTTCAGCCCTGAGGTCCCCGAGGTCCCTGCTATCTCCCTTCCTGTCCTTTTCCTCCCAGAGAACAAAGGGATCACCACTTCCCCCGCCCGCTTCCCTCCCTGCCCCTCCCCAACATCCTCTTTAGAGGAGGACAGTGAGCAGCCGAGGGGGTGGGGCACGGGAAGCACTGAGGGTGAATGGCACCCTGGCCAGGTGGCTCAGTTAGAACATCGCCCCGACACCCAAGGTTGCGGGTTCAATCCCCAGTCCGAACACATACATTAATCAACCGATGAATGTGTAAATAAGTGGAACAGCAAACTGATGTTTCTCTCTTTCTCTCTCTCTCCTTCTGTTCTCTCTCTAAAATCAATAAATTTAAACACATGTTTAAAGGGCAGATGTCAAGTCCTGGCTTTGTCGTCTGCAAGCTGAGTAGCCGCGGCACGTCACTTCGAACCTCAGTTTCTTCATCTGTGGAGGGGAGCTCCTAGGACCTTCCTCACGGGGGAAATGTGAGAATGTTTTTAAATGTTTTCATTTCAAAAGTTAACCTATGTTCCCATCAGACTGTCAGCTGGTTTCTCACAAGAGACCTTGCAGGCAAGAAGGGGCTGGTAAGAAGTATTCCAGCTCACGAAAGGCAAGGACCTACATCCCAGGTTGCTCTATCCAGCCAAGCTATCATTTAGAATGGAAGGGCAGATACAGTGCTTCCCAGAGAAGGTCAAGTTAAAGGAGCTCATCATGACCAAGCCCTTATTACATGAAATGTTAAAAGGACTTATCTAAGAAAAAGAAGATAAAAAACATGTATAGTAAAATGACAGCAAACTCACAATTATTAACAACCACACCTAAAACAAAAAGAAACTAAGCAAACAACTAGAACAGGAACAGAACCACAGAAATGGAGATCACATGCAGGGTTATCAGCAGAGGAGTGGGAGGAGGAGAGAGGGGGTAAAGGTACAGAGAATAAGTAGCAGAGATGGTAGGTAGAAAATAGACAAGGGGAGGGTAAGAATAGCATGGGAAATGTAGAAGCTAAAGAACTTATGATGCATGGACATGAACTAAAGGGGAGAATGTGGGTGGGAGGGGGTGTGCAGGGGGGAGGGGAATGAAGGGAATATAATGGGACAACTATAATAGCATAATCAATAAAATATATTTTTAAAAAGTTAACCTATGTAGCATGTGGGGCACATAACAGATGCTCACAAAATAAATTAATTAAATTTATTATTCTTTGCTTCCTTCTTTTGGGAGAGAATTTCTAAATGGGTAAAGGTTTCACCCAAGATGATGAAGGCAGGGGTCCAAGCAGACACTGGGGGGTGGGAGGGGCGTTACAAATGAGTAGCAGAGGGGACCAGCATCCAACAGCCTGGACACTCCTTCCCCCTCCCCAGGCGTGTCTTCCTGGGGAGCCGGGGGAGCCTGGGACCAGGTCTCGAGGGAGTGAGAAGGAAGACACTGGTGTCAGCCCGAAGCACCACCCCTAAGGGGGGCCCAGCCCTCCCACCAGCAAGCCAGGGCCCCGTCTCTCCTGGGCGGAGCTGGGCGGGGCTGGTGATCTATGCATCCCTGTCTCCAAGCCTATCAAAGCCCCTCCTACTCCTGAAGTCTGTCTTCAGGTGTGTTAGCCTCAGGCCCAGTGAGGCCCTTCTCTTGCTGTGTGACCCCGGGCAAGTCAGACAACCTCTCCAGGCTTCAGTGTGTCCACCTGTCAGATGGGAGCCTTGACGGTCACACCCGACAAGGTGTGTGCGAGCCTTACGGGCAAATGTATGTGAAGCACACTGCCAACCTACGGTCAGCGCCGAATAAAGGTTCGCTGCCATCAAACATTATCTTTAAGTCTGCCTGGAAGTCCAGGCTGCCTGAGCAGAGGTCAGGCCCTGTTCTTCCTCCTCTGCCCAGATGACTGTCCCCCCAGGGACTTCCACAGAGCCCGGGCCTCGCCCGGCCCGGGTGCCTTCCTTGTTTAACCGGATCGCCCGTTTCGATGGCCCTCCTCTGAACCCCAGCAGCTGGCTGTACTCCTGGCTGGCACCCCTCCAGGATCGCGTGGGTCCCCTGGAGCTCTTGGGCCATCCTCACCTTACCTAGAACTGGGGAGAGGCCTTGAGGGGGGAAGGAAACTGGAGAAGGAGGAGGAGGAGGTGGGCCACAGCCACTTCGCATCCCCCTTCTGCATTGCCGCCACACGACCCCTCCACGGCCTGGCGAGGCCTTTGTGAAACGGGAAAGACCACGCCCTGCTCTCCGGCTCCAAACCCTCCGGTGGCTTCTCCTCACCCTGAGAACAAAACCCAAACTCCCCTCTGGGCTGACGAGGCCCCCCCAGACCTGGTCCTGTCCACCTTGCAGCCTCATCTCATCCCACACACCCCCTGGCCACGCTGACCTCTGTCCCTTAAATTCACCTCAGTTACTCCAGCCTTGAGCCTGTGGCCTTGCTGTTCTCTCCACGGAGAACTCTTCCTCGGCTCTTGGCTGCACCTTATCGTGTTGATCTTAGTGCAAAGGTGGGTGGGTGGGTGGGTGAGTGGTTGCGTGGCTGGATGGTGGATCCGCAGCAGGAAGCACGCATTGTAGCGCCCAGAAGGGCGGGTATTCCCGAAGGCCCCCATCTAACAATTCAGAGCCTCATCACTTCCTCCTCATCCCCTTCCTGCATATTATCTGGGCCCTTTGGACCGGGAGTCTCCTCAGGGTCACACCTCCCTGCACACACTCTTGGTGCTGGGTAGATTTATGGAAGAGACACCCATCAGCCCTGTGGAGGATATGGTCCTGCCCGTGGGGTGTAATCCAGATGCTTCCCCCCGCCACCCCCATGGATTCGCCCCATCACTGTGAGCAGGTCACCAGGCTTTGCTGTCCGCAGGCAGAACAGATGGCTTGGGCCTGGGGGGAGGGACCGGGCTCAGGGCTGGGGTCTGCCCTCCCGAGGAAGAGCAGCCCAGGACCGGCAAGTAACAGGAGGAGTTTGCTTTCCTTGTTTAATTTTCAGAGAGATGTTCTCTAAGGAAAATATCCCTCTTGCCACTTACCAGACGCAGAACACAGAACATTACGGTCTCTTCTGGGCTCGGCACACCCAATCTGACACGTGGAAGGTACGCAGCTATTATTATTCTGTAGTTAGCGCTAATGACTGGCATTTGCTGGATGTCTCCCAAGCACTGGGCCATTGCAGGATCCCTCACCTCTGGGCACCGACAGCCCCAGGCCTGGGTCTCCCCACTTGCCACAGGAGGGGCTGGGAGCAATGACCTTCCAGGTCAATGTCTGGTGATCTCTGGGTCTCAGTTACTCCCTCTGTCTCCACCACCCACCCCACCGGCTGGCTATCCCACTGGCCTGCTCGCAGACTTGGGAGCCCTCCCCCCTGCAGAATTCTAGAGGCCCCCCCGCCCTTCCTGGCCATTCCCCACACCCTGTGTCCGCAGCTAAGCCTACGAGAAGAACATCTCACCATTTCAACCCTTACACATTGCTGGTGGGGATGTAAAGTGGTGCAGCTGTTGTGAAAAATACTTCGACAGTTCCTCAATGTTTAGAAGTACTCTGTGGCCCTGGCTGGCATAGCTCAGTGGATTGAGCGCGGGCTGCGAACCAAAGCGTCGCAGGTTCGATTCCCAGTCAGGGTACATGCCTGGGTTGCAGGCCATGGCCCCCAGCAACCGCACATTGATGTTTCTCTCTCTCTCTCTGTTTCTCCCTCCCTTCCCTCTCTAAAAATAAATAAAACATTTTTTAAAAAAAGAAGAAGTACTCTGTGACCCAGCACTTTCCCTCCTACTAGGAACTGAAAGGAATTGAAAAGAGGGCCTCTCGCAAATACTTCTCCACTGTTCATAGCGATGTTATTCCCAATAGAGCGCAGATGAGGTCATGAACGAAATGCGGCCTCTACACACAGTGGGATGCGAAGCTCCGGTGCCCGCCGCAACGCGGATGAAGCTGCAAAACGTGAAGCTTGGTGAAAGGAGAAGGACACAAAAGCCACACAGTGTACGATTCCGATGAATGAATATCTGTGATAGATACATTCACGGGGATGGAGAAGAAATTAGAGGGGGCCGGGGAGCGGGAATGGGGAACGGGAATGGGGAGCTGCTGTCCTACCAGCGCAGGAGTTCTGATTGGAGTTCTGATGAAAACCTTTTGGAAATGCACGGCGATGGTTGCACAGCATTGCGAATGCAATTAATGCCACTGACTTGTGCACTTAAAGTGGTTAAAACAGGAAATTTTAGGCTATGTGTATTTTGCTAAGCTTTTTTATGTTCATAGCGTAACATACACATTCCGAATTACCACGTACGAACACCGTGACGGTGAAGGGGGCTGCTGGGAAAAACGGATTCATCTGAATGACAGTGCTGGGGCGGGGCGGGGGGGGGGGGGGGGGGACTGTGCTGCGCCCCAACCGCCAGGAAGACGGGCAAGTAGGTCGGACAGCACGCGGAGCCTGAAACAGCGCTGCAGACTGAAATGTCGGAACCGGAGCCGTCCTGCTTCGGGCACACGTGAGAAGGCAGGGTTCTCAGGGAAAGACGACAATGGTGGGAAAAACAGAGGCAGCGGGAAGAGAGGAAGGAACTACGACGGAATGGGTGGACTCCGTGAAAAATGCCACAGGCACGGGTCTGGAGGAGCCGCGGAGGGCTGCGGAGGACAGGACAGGGTGGACATCAGTCCTTCGTGGAGTCGCCAGGAGTCAGAGCCGGCTCAAGGACACGGAACACGCACATCCCAAAAAACAGCGAACGGTACACTTTCAGTGGACGAATCCTGTGTTATGTGAATCATATCTCAGTAAAGCAATTTTAAAAATCAGAGCTTCCCTGGAATTCATAACGCCAACTTATTTCACTTATTTTCCTTGTAAGCCCCCTTTTGGAGGCTGGTTCCAGGCACAGGGTGCAGGCACTGCGTTTTAGGAGGTGGTGGGAGGGGTAACCTCTCTCTAGCAGAGAGAAAGCATTTGCCGCCTCCTGCTGGCCACTAAGAGAACAACTAAATCAGGAAGAAAAACAACTTGTTAACTGCTAGGCATCTTCCTCAAAAAATGAAAAATTAAGATACGCGTGTGATTTAAAACCACTTCACAGCCCTGACCGGTGTGGCTCGGTTGGCTGGGCGTCGTCCCTCAAATCAAAAGGCCGCCAGTTCGATTCCTGGCAGGGGCACATGCCTAGGTTGTGGTTCCGTTCCCAGCTGAGGCTTACAAGAGGCACCTGATGGATGTTTCTCTCACATCGATGTTCCTCTCCCTCTCTTTCTCCCTCCCCTCCCCTCTCTCTAAAAAAAATAAATTAAAAATTTAAAGAAAAACACTTCACAAAAGTCAAAAGGCTTTTGCAGGATCAGCAAGCTTCCCTCCTACCCCAACCGCCAAGCCACCCAGAGGCGGGCACCCTTTTCATGCTCCTTGCCAGATATTCCACGGGCCACATGGGTGACAGTGTGCCTTACACACGGTTCTGCACCTTGGTCTCATCCTCGTAACGCTGTGTCTCGGAGATTGTTCCACATCGGTAAAGCACTTTTCTCTTTCTGAACGCTGGGTCCGACTAACCTGAGGTCTGACTAATGGGGAGTTGAGTTGGACATCCATTTAGTTTGAGTTTAGCGGGTTGTAGTTGTAAAGCTCACAGTCACTTCTAGGAATTGTTAGGTAATTGCTAGTCCTAGTTCTAATCTAAAGGATGGTTCCCAGAAATATTCTTAATACTCATAGCCCCTCTGCTGATTCACCTGGTGTTCTGACAAAAAGGTGCAGGGACAGAGGTCACATCACTACTTCAGCACACCGCACGTCCTAGGCACCCGACATGGGGAGACCGTGACCAGGGGAGGAGAACCAAGGTCTGCACCCTCTGGAGCCAGGAGCTGGTCTCAGACACGTGACATTACAAGTGGAGGGTGCAGTGCCCGCTGACACCTGGTCACAGCGGAACTCCACGCCATTGGGAAGACCACCGGCAACACAGCAGAGGTAACTGCAAAGGCACCAAGTGTAAATAAATGCGCCACGCACTTGGTCCTTTTTTGCTGGGAGTCGTATGCAGTGCAACGGACCAGAACCCCCTGCTGCAGGACACAAACCTGTAGCAGTGCCGCCGACGGCGAGTGTACCTGTGTGTGATGTCGAACGTCTTCGAGGTCACGACCTGTGGGGCTGTGTCTCAGCACCTGGCGAGTTGTGCTGTGACAGAACCGGCGGCTCCTGATGAAGCCACGTGGGAAACTCGGCTTCCCCAAATTTACAGCATTAAAATTCTAAGACTTACACGACATTATCAGTAACAGATTATGAATCTGAGAAAAACTTTTGTGAAATAAAAAAAAACATTTTTGATCAAACATGCTAGAAGTCTGACTTTTCTTTCTCCTTATAGAAAATATAATAAAATCACTGCTATATGAAGCGTATGCAACCCAAAATTATAGGAAAAATGTATTAGAGCAGCATGTCAAGTAGTCAAGTAGTTAAGTAAAAATTTCTTATTGTTCTGATATCACGGTTATGGTATTTGTCAGATTTTTAAAGCTTGTAATCTATAGGAATTTATTTTCTCACTCTAAATACATAATTTTGAATGTGTAATTTACTAGATATATATACATGTGTGTGCATGTGTGTATACATGTGTGTGCGTGTACATACACATGTGTGTTCGTGTATGTGTGTACGTGTGTGTACATATACATCTATATCGTCAACAGAGGACATTTCTTCACTGCTTTTAGAGAAGGGAGGGAGAAAACATCAATGTGGGAGAGAAATATCAATTGGCTACCTCCTGTATGTGTACGTGCTGGGACCGGGAATCGAACTCACAAGCCAGGAATGTGCCCTGACCAGGAATCAAACCCACAACACTTCAGTTACTGGATGATGCTCCAACCAACTGAGCCACACCAGCCAAGGAGAATTTTACATGTTTTTAAAAGAGGGCTCCACATTTTTACGAACTGCAGGCTCCTCGATGCCTGCACTCAGCTGGCCCTGAGGTGAAGGTGCGTTTCTGACCATGGATATCAGTACCTGAGAAGCTCCGGGCTAAATAAGTGACCTCCAAGATTCCTTCCAGCTCCGGAATTCTCTTAACTGTGGGAAACACGCCCTGTCCCCTTCCTCCCAGCAGCTGCGACTCTGACGGAAAGACAAGGAAGTCCTTTCTTGGAGCTTATCCAAGTCTTTCTTGCTGTATTTGGAGCCTTTGTCCCTTGGGAAGACAGGAAGGCAAAGCGCCAGTCTGCCAAGGTTCCCAGGGGAGAAGGGAAAACAGAAGCCTGGAAGATAATACGCTTTGGGGGAAGGGAAGGAAAAGGAATCGAACCAAAGCCCCAAACCTAGGGAACAGAATTGAGGGCCTCTCCCAATATATCAAAAGTAGTCACCATTTGGAGCCTTATTTAGCATTTATTGAGTGCTTACTGTATCCTAGGTGTTCTAGGCTATCTCTAATCTTCCACCAGCTGAGGCTCCAGAGGTGAAGTGACTTGCCCCAAGTCCTGTAGCTCCGTTCTCTCCTGCCCTGCACACCCTTCCCTCCAGCCATGACAAACTTCCTAGGTTCCTAAGGATCTAACTTCCCGCAAACCACCCCCTCACCTTAGGGAGGAAACTCCTCCTCCTTCTTTAGCTCCCTGCTCAAGGGCACCTCCTCTCTCCCTCACCCCCCGCCCCCCTCCAGGAGGATTGATCTGGCCCTCCTCCGCAGCACTTTGAATTTATTTACCCGTGTAGCGCTGCGGGCTCACAGCTCCCTGGTGTGTGTCTTCCCGGCACCACCCAATCTAAAATTACATTGCTTATTTCTGTGTTTATTAGCTTACTAGAATGTAAATTCCACAAGGGCGGTGTCTTGCCTCACTTATTCACACCTACCCCCTGACGCAGGACTTGGCACAAAGGGGGTTCTCACATTTTTGTTCTCAAAATTTTGTTTTCATATGTACTTTGTACCTCAAAACTATGCTACAAGCGCCAGGTCCCAGAGCACGTGAATCAGTGGTTCGTTGGCCAATTAATGAGGGCAATATTTGCATATCGCCTTCCTATTGGTGAAGTCCGAGGTTCTTGTAGTTTCCTTCTAGCCAATGGGGTGCGAGCCAGAGTGGCGGCCTCTGTGGCCACACCTCCTGCAAGCCAGATACCTACCCTCCGGAAAGGGATGGGGGTGGAAAAGGTGGCTCAGGGTCTTCACGCCCCAACCCCTTATTCCTCTACTCCCCCGACCCAGTTGGCATGTTGGCGAGCAAGTGTGACCCGCCTTGTACACCTGAGCGCCAGAGCAGGGAGAGGCTGAGGTTAGAAGAACTGGGGCAAAGGGAGGCAGGAACCAGTGTCTCACTGATCTGCAGAGATGGCCCACACCCCGCAGACAGACCTCCTGGGTGAGCCTGGGTCACCCTGGTCGTGCCCATCTTGGACCTAAAGTTTTTGAAGAACCAGGGCAGGTAGGATCAAGGGTCTCCGGGAGCAAGGAGTGGACTGAGCACAGGATGAAGCTATTTTGGGGTTGCGAATTCCTGGGCCACGTCCCCAGAGAAAGCTGAATATGAGGTTGTCCAGGAGCCTGCATTCCTCATTAGCTCCCCGGAGGATTAAACCAGCAGAGTAGAGCCCAGCAACCTTGGAAATCAAGCAGAACTAGGTCTCAGCGCCCCACTAACTTGTGGCCTTGGTCAAGGTTTCCTCTAACCTCTCTGGACCTCAGTTTCCTCCTCTGTAAAGTGGGGAGACTAATCCCTATTTCAAAGGTTTGACACATGTCACACAGCAGGGGAGTCAATAACTGGCAGCAAATTATCTTTATCATGGAATCAGAGCGAAGGTGGTGAAACAAACCTTCACAAGGGAGATTCACACCCATCCCCCAACACCACGTCATTGGACAGGGAAAAGCCCAATGACCAAGTCCACCTCTCCAGTGGCCTCAGCCCTCTCCCTGCACACACAAGGTAGGACCCAGTCTCCTTTGAACAGAATCTTATTTTGGCTGTCCCCTTATTTCAGGCAATCCAGATTTTCTAGGAAAGCATTAATTGCAAACACTCAGATCATCTTCTGTAACGTAGGCATTTATATATATGCCTTCCACCTAAAAAAGGTTGTTCTTTTCTTTTAAAGATTTTATTTATTTAGTTTTAGAGAGTGTGGAAGGGACGGAGACAGAGAGAGACAGAAATGCTGATGTGTGAGAAATACAACCATCGGTCGCCTCTCGCACACCCCTAACCAGGGACTGGCCCACAACCCAGGCATGTGTCCTGACTGGGAATCGAACCAACAACCTTTTGGTTTGCAGGCTAGAGCTGAACCCACTGAGCCACACCAGCTAGGGCAAGGTCATTCTTTTCAATAAAGAAAATATATTAAACGTACTGAGAAATAGCACTAAATTTTAATACTTTGTGAGCCTTTTCATTTGTGTAAAATCATAAACAGTGCAATAATCTTCCTTACACCGTGTGGTCTAGTTCTGATTTGGAAATGAGTCCCCTCCCTGTCTCTGCACACATGTATAAGCAGTTCCAACACACACGCCCCGTGCACTCTGCCATCTTTCCGGTGCCTGCTCTCTTTTCAGTAGGAACTGTAAATGCAGAGACTCAAGCTTGAGTTCAAATTCTGACTCTGGTCTTAGCTGACTTCAGGACCTTCGCACTTGCTGTTCTCTCTGCCCGGACACCCTTTCTCCAGCTGCCTCCTTCTCAGCTTACAAGTCTCGTGACCTCCACTCTCCTCACACCAGCTAGCTTGGACACCTTTGTAATTATCTCGGTGGGTTTTGTTTGTTTTTCTGGTTTTGGTCCTTTTAAAGGCAAGAACTTGGTCTTATGTGGGCTCTTGTGATGGAGGCTGTAAGGGAACATTGGCCAAGGACCTCCTTACACAGGGCCTCAGAATTCTCATCTGGAAAGCAGAGAGAATAATACCCAACTCTGAGGTCTGTGTGAGAATTATAGGAGACAATGACAGCCATGGCCTTTGTGTCCTTCACCTGGAAGAAAGAGGTGAGTCGGAGTCTGACTGTGGTCACAGGGCCTGGAGTGGAGGCCGTGTCTCAGCGTGTTCCCTGGACCTTCTACAATCCCCTGAGAAAGGATTGCATGCCCCCCCACGCAGCGCTCCTCCGAGTTCTTCCCCCGCCTCCTTGTCCTCCTCTCCTACCTGTCCTCACAAGCATTTCCAGTGTTGAAGGGGTTTTCCTGGGAAAGGTCTGAGGCGTTAAGCCATTGGAGGTCAGCGTGGGTCCGCTGATTATAGCTGTTTCAAGGACAGCTCAGTTTTCCTTGCCCCTCTCTTCCCGGGGGTTCCCAAGTCACCCAGAGCAACACATTTGCCAATGGTGGAGATAGGAAGCGGGGGCTCGGGCTACATTCCTGCATTTCCTGTTTCCTGTGTTGGTCCTCCTTCCTTTCCCCATCCTCAGGTTCCTCTTTCCTCACCTTCTACCCTGACTCCTGGTCTGGGCCAGGCCCTACCTGCATAGGCACAGCTCCTGAGTCTCCCCCACCAATCCCTGCTCTCTGGGTTTCCCTGAGGCACAGCCTGGGGCTTCGGTTATAAGAGCACAACCTGGAGTGTGCGTGAGTGCACACGCTCTCACTGTGTACTACTAAACACTTTCCTGCACCCCTCGATCCATAAGACTTGTGAACAATAGTTTCTACTCATTCATTTATTCAATGCACATTTGGTGGAACCCACTCTGTGCCAGTTACTCTTTCCAGCTTTGGGGACACATAAGTGAGCCAAACAGATACAATGCCTTGTGCTGATGGAACGTGCATTCTGGTGGGAGAGAGACGAAGACACACCCTGAAGAATGGTGGAGGTAAGCGCTAAGAAGACAAGTCCAGCAGAGAAGAGTGAGTGGGGACTGTGTTCCGGGGGCTTCAATGGGCAGACACCTGCTCGTTGAATTCTCGTAGCCTCGTTTCAGCTAAGAAGCCTGAGCAGTAGGGCGGTTGAGTGACCTGCCCTAGGCCATGTGATTGAGAAAGCAGTGAAGGCAGAATTTGAACCCGGGTGAAATCTAACTATGCTACCTTCAAAAAGTGGCCCCTGACAGCGTGGATATGCCCCAAACCAATGTGGTAAATGTGGTGGTTTTATTTCTGTAATAATTCATTTCAGTAATAAACCAACAAAAAGCGCTCTAAGTTCATATGATGTCACAGCTTTTACTGAGAAATGCAATAAACACACATACCACGTTCCCATAGAACTTCAAGGGCTGGTGGAGGAGAATTGAGAAAACCGTCCCAATCACCTGAATGGTTGAGTTTGGGGAAAAACCTGGCCCGGCATAACCCTCTCATCTCCCAGATGAGGTCACTGCTGTTCTGCAAGTTGAATCGAGGCTGTTTGCAAGGTCACAGCCAAGCAGAACTGGATTCGTCAGATTCCCTAGTCTCCGTACCTCCCAAGCACTGGGCAGGAGAGGGTGCCACTCCCCGACAGGCCGCCAGGGGGCGACCGACTGCAAACGACCCAGGTAGGACAGACTGGGTGTGACGTCACCGGGTGTCGGGGCGCGGGTGGCAAAGGCAGATGAGAAGAGTCTTCAATAGGAGAAATAAAGGGAGAAAAGGCCCCGAGGCTGGTTAGTCAGTCACCCTGCCCTTCTTGATTTCAGTCAGTCCCTTCCTCCGTCCCCCTCAGTATCTTCCCCCTACTGTTTCTGTCTGGACCTCTCTAAAAGAAAAGCCTGACTTTGTCACCACCTGTGGCACCTCCAACATAGCTTACAAAACAAAAACAAACAAACAAAAAACACTAAAACTAAACACAGGACCTGCGTGATCTCGCTAGGGCCTAATTCCAGGCCAACATCCTTCAGAGCCATATTGAAATAATTTCAATTCCCTGAACTCCATACCCTTTCTCCCCTGTGAGCCCTGAAACGTTTGGTTCCCTCCATCTGTTAGGCAAGATCGATAGTAAACCAAGGCAGGGAGGAGGAAGGTGGTTGGGGGTCCACAGTGCACAAAGGAAAAGCCCATGGAACAACTTTGGTTAATTGCCTGCCTCTGGTCACTATCTGTTTTACAAGGGGGTCCCCAGTGCTTACAGAGAGAGCCCATAAATAACTTGGGGTAGCCACCTCAACTCTAATTAACCACCTTCTGTCATGTATCTGTTTTACAACAAGATGAACAAATGTGGTCCGGAGCAAGATAAGATTCTGGGCTAACAAGCCTCAACATACCTACACTTAGGAGGTCACGTCCGTCCCTGGGGGAAGCTGGCACTGCCTTCACCCACCCATCTATATGCAACTCCCTCACCCCCATCCTGCAAGTTCTGTAAGTCCTTAAGACCAAAGACCTGATGCTTTTTACTGCCCAAGCCCATGCCTTTCTCCCTCACCTCAGCAAGGTTCATTCTCTCCCATCACCACGTATCGCTAATAAACCCTGCTTACGTACTAACAGACTTGCTGATCTGTAATCCTTACTGTATCAGCAAGGAGAATCAAGTTTCCCCCGCAACACACCTGGAATATCCTTTTACACCAGGTTTACCTGGAGAAACCTGTCTTTCAGCTAAGTATCAATCTCTCCGTGAAACCTGCCCTGACAAGAAGCCCCTTATCCCCCAGGCTCCGGGTTGCGGTAGAGCGCCTCCTGAGTTGCCAGTCCCCGGTAGACTTCCTCCATCACACTGTGTAATAAATATGTCCTCGTCTTTCCAATGCCCGTCACAGAGCAAAGCAAATGCATCGTGCATTAAATGATTGCAGAAGGAATGCAGGAAGTGGTACGGGGTTCAGGCTCCGACATTTGTGTGACCTTAGACAAACTATCTGGATCCTGGGTCTGTTGTAAGAAGTAAATGTATCGATGTGCAAAAGAGCTTAGAACAATGCCTGGACCGTTGTAAGCAATCGACAAATTTTGACTCCTTGTTACGGTCACAGCAGCCAACAAATGTCATCGCCCTTTTAAGGGACCCGCCCACTTTATCAACTAAGCGGAAGTGCACGCTCAGGGATCCCGGAGTGACCTCACAGCCCCGGAAGTGACCTCGGAGCCCCTCAGAAATATTGTCGCGGGGCATTCTTTTGGACGCGGTCACAGGCGTCCCCGTGAGGCGGAACGAGTTAGAGCGTCCCGTAGGGTTTCCATGGTGTCGCCCTGGGTCCCTAGTTCCTCCAGTGTGAGTGCCTTGAACAGAAGGCAGGCGGAGGGTCCCGCCCGTGACGTAGACGCCGCTTGGGGGAGGGGTTAGGACAGCAGGTGACACTCTAGGCGAGTTCGTTCGTATCTCTATGGCACCGAGCGCCGGCGTGCGCCACTCCGGAGCATCCGGGCGAACGTTGCCCCTTTAATCGGTGGAGGGCTGTGCCGAGGAGGTCCCGCGAGAGCAGAGGGGGGGCGGGGGGCGGTGCCGAGGCTGGGGGCCCGTGGCGGATGGAGCCGGAGATGGAGCCGGAGACTCTGGAGGCACGAATCAGTGAGTGTCCGGGAGGGGCACGGGCCGGGCCGGAACCGGAACCGGGGGGCGCAAGGCGGGCCCCTTCCCGGCGGGGGCGGGGTACGGGACGCCCCCTCCTCACGCCCCGCCCCTGTCCCAGGAGGGGCGGCACCCCGAGCGGGTTCCTCGGACCCTGGGATGAAGTAAGGTCCTCCAAGCTGGGCAGCCCACCCATCAGATACCTGGGCTGCGACCCCCGGCGAAGAGGGAGCTGCGCGCATCCCTGAGCCCAGAAGTCCCGGGACGGAGATAGCAGCCTCCGACCCCTTCAGGCCCAGACTTGTCCGCCGAAGAGCAGACCCCCCAACTCATTTCCTTGGGTCCCGAGAGGGAGCAAGCGAACGCAGGGCTACACCTCAGACTCGGGAAGGACCCACCTGTCCGGGGCCCGAGTCCTTCACTGTCTGGCCCTGCATGTCGTGGCTCCCTCCTGTCCCATCCTTGAGCTTGCAGCTCCTGTCAGGTTTGCCTGTTTCCCCTGCCCAAAAAGGGAGGACCCGCTGATTCTTCTGATCCTCCAAGCTCTGGCCACACAGCAAGGAACCCCCAAACCCTACAGACGTGAAAGGGCCCGTCTTTGACTCCAGAAATCGCTTCAACTTCTGTGTCCCTACCCTCAGCCCAGCCCCTCGCTGTGCGCTGCCACTCAAGACTCCTGTCCTCGCTGAACTTCCTCCAGAGGTCCCTGCACCCCTTTCCCCGAATCCTCAGACACACTTCCGACTCCTGCTCAGGCTTCGGAGCCCTGACACTTGCACCCTCCACCCGAGCCCCCTACCCTCCATTGCTGACATCCTTGCCTCTCACAGCCCCACTCCTGGACTCTGCCCTGGAGAAAGCTGTGGCTTGCTTCTCCCTGGGCCGGTGCTGGACCCATGTCTGTGCTGGGGCCTCAGGGCGGCCTCTGGGCCTACCCTCAGCTCAGCCCCTTAACCCTGGACACACCAGGGAGCTACGCAGGGTGAGCAGAGTTGAACCCTGAGGTTAGCCCCAGAACCGCAGCCTCTCCAGGGATGTTTCCGTGTTGCCCTGGCAGGGCGGGGGGGGGGGGGGGGGGGGGGGGGTCAGGGGAGAGTGGAAAGGAGGCACTCAGCGGCCATTAAGACTGTTCCAGAACACCACAAGTGTCCAGGTCTCGGATGGGTCGGGCCCTGGCTGAAGGATGTGACAGGCAGAAGGACTTGAGGGCTGGATGGTACAATGGTGTTGGGTGTGGCAACAATGGGAGACTAGAGCCTGATCTGGGAAACAGAAGAATCAGGACACCCGGGCTGGGCAGCAGTTGGACCCCAGTAAATTGGGACTGACACTGTTTTTCTCTTCTTCCCCTTTGTGCCCTAGCGAAACTGTAAGCTCTTCCCTTCTGGTGGGTAGAGCTAAAAAGTAGCTTCTGGTGGGTAAACGGTAACATTGTTACCACTGTGGAGGGACACAGTGAAGTCACCCCCAGTTGTGAAACACCCCCCCTCCCTCCCTCCCTGGAGGTGTTCTCCCCTGCTGCCTGTCAGGGAAAGTGCCCCCCCCCCCCCCCCCGCCCACACCGCATCAACAGGATGGACTGGGGGGTTGGGGCCAGGGCCAGAGAAGTTGGTCAGATCTCCTTGAACTCAGAAGCCCTCCCTCCAAGGGCCTGTCTCGTGACCCCACTGCTTCCTCGCTGGCTCCTGACTCAGGAACTATCTCTAGACCCAGCCTCTGTCCGCAGTCAGGCTCACGTGTCTTTGACACTTGAAGGGACTTCCTGTTTTAGGGTCCCCCATCCGGGTGGCATTGAGGGGTTAGTATCCAGCCTCATCCTCTCTGACCTCAGACTGGTGTTCACCAGCCTCAGGTCGTGTTGGGGGGCTACGAGGCAGAGTCAATGGCCACACTAAACGGGAGGTGCCTCTTGCTGGTACCCTGGCCGGTCCGCGGGCCTTCTTTCCTCTGAGGGCCGGAGGGCTCTGCAGGGCTCCCGCAGCAGGGGCGTGTGCCCGGAGAGAAAGCGCTTCATTCGGATCTCTGCTCAGCTGCGCCGGGGAGTAGTCCCCCGCCCCCGCCAACCCTCTCCATACCTTTCCCCTGCTCTGTTTTTCTTTTTGTCTTTACATCGCTTCACACCGGTATACCGTGTTTTGTGTGGGTCTGTTTGCCTGAGCAGCGTGTCTCTTGCTGGGCTGTGAGCTCCAGGAGGGGAGGGTTTGGTCTTGCCCAGTGCAGCGGCTCCAGCACTCAGAACACTTACCGAGTGAACATGAGCTGAATGGACGGCAGCGGGGCCCCGGGCTCCCAGGGCTCCAGGCCCCCAGCTGCAGCACAGGACCCCAAGCGGGCAGCCACCGCGTGCTAGGTCTCCAGCCCCCTTCTGTCCACAGATCCTTCTCTGCCCCACCTCCCGAGCTGTGTTCCCTCCGTGGCTCTGGCCCAGGGCTCGGGCTCGGGTAGAACTGGCTGGGACAGGGTGAAACGTGGAGACAGGCTCGGGGGAAGTAGTGAAAACCTGCCTTTGGCTGCCGCCTCGGCCTTGTCCTGGGTGAAGTACTTCGTCATCCCAAATCAGTCCGTATTTCAGTCCGGCTTCACGGATGGGGAAACAGAGGCCTGGGAGAGTTCTGTGACCCACTTGGTTGTTTTTAGCCAGTGTCGGAGGCGAGGGAAGTGGCCGCTTGGCCTTGTTTACCGCCCCCTCCTTATCGCTCCTGCCCGCCCGCAGCTGAGCCCTCTTTCCTGCACTGGTTTACCAGGGGAGAAGGGCATACACACACCTGGCCAGTGTGACACGGTGGTAAGCTGGGCCCGAGATCAAGGTCAGGTCTGAGGGACACAGACAAAAGAGCTAATGGGGCAGTGCCAGCCTGGGCAGGAGTGGGGGTTAGCGGAGACTTCCTGGAGGAGGTGACACCTAAGCCGTACTCCTTACCAAGGCCCTTCGTGCTCCACCCTGTGCCCAGTTACCTACATCTCACACAGCCCTTGCGCTGTGCACAGGCATGCACACCCAGCCTGCTTAACTCCCTCCAGTCCCTGCTTGTGTTGCCTCTTCCAGGCAGCCTCCCCTGATCCCGGCCTCAGCTGAGTCCCCTCCTCCAGTGCCCGCGGCTCCTTTGCCTCCCTCTGTCTCCTTGTACCGAGAGCCCAGTTCCCTCGGCCCATCAGCCAGCTGGGCGGACCCTCAAGGGAGGAACTGTGCGTTTGTTTTTCTCCTACCTCTGGATCTCCTCTGAGCATCAATTCCTTGAGAATTGTGGGGGTGCCGTTTCCAGGAGCAGAATCAGAGGTGCAATCAGATGTGGCAGACTTAGAGCCATAGGGGTGGGGCGACGGGGAGTAGGGGAACAGCCCCAGAATAGTCTCTAAAAGTGGAACCCTTCAGGGAGAAGCTGCGAGGGGAAGCTAGGGGATGGGCTTTTTCCCGTCCATGGACTTAAATGACACATCAATACTCGGGCCTCGAGACGATGGCAACATGCCCTGTACTGAGCACCCCCTGCTGCTGGGGTGGGGAGTGAGAGGCAGGGGTTCCTCTGCCAGGTCACACGGGCCCTCTCTCCTCCCGCAGACAGAGCCACGAACCCCCTGAACAAGGAGCTGAACTGGGACAGCATCAACGGCTTCTGCGAGCAGCTCAACGAGGACTTGGAGGGGTAGGTGGCTGTCCCCCTCTTGTGCTCACACTCAGTGACACTCACGGTGTGCCTGCTGTGCAGGCTGCAGATGCTGGCCTCCATCAGAGATGTTTCTGCTCTTCACGTGCTCACAAACTGTTGCCAGCGGTGGGCACTCTGAGTGCTGGTAGCGACCACCCCCGGAGGTGGCCGTTGCTGGACCCATTGTACAGGTGAAGAAACTGAGGCTCTAGGGACTCAGCAGTTGCCCCAAGATCTCACAGAGAGAAGATGGTAGTCCCGAGCTTGCGAAAACACATTTTGGGGCTGCCCGCGGGCTTGGAATAGACGGCCTGGCAGGGAGTTTGGGGTGGATGCGTCAGCAGCTGCCCCAGGTGGTGCTGAAGGTTGGGGAGCACAGCCCGATGCGCTTCACCTCCACCGCACCACGCGGGGAGGCCGCACAGGCAGCATGAGTGTGCTCTGGAGGCGGGCTGCTTGGGTGCGACTCCCACCCCCTCTGTTAGCTGGGCAGGTCATTGATTACCTCTGAGCCTCTGCTCCTTCAGCTGTGAAGGGGGACCCCAGTGCCGGCCACCTCCAAGGGCTCTCGTGAAGCTTAGGCAGGGAAATACGTGGGAGGCCCCTTGCCCATCGTAAGCCCTCGGTCCGTGTTGGCCGCTACTGTCACTGGTGACCGGCTTTTATGGTCTTGTGGAAGACAGCACCCCTTCCGCCCGGGTTTCCCCCAGCAGAGTGTCCTGTACCGCCTGGAGCTCCCGGGGAGCTACGTCTGCCCGTGTCTCCTGGCACGTTGTCATGCTCTGCTCCCAGACTGGGCCCTTGGAGGCCGTGGTCATCGTTCCATATTTGTCCCTGTGCCGAGCCAAGGACATGGCAGGTCACAGTCCTTGGTAGAGCTGGCCAGGGCCTGAGCTCACACCTCGTAAAGGTCCCAGCCGGCGCTCTCTGCCTGGTCCCACCCTGCCGTGCCACAGTCTCCGGCCTTGTCCTCGACCCGGGGCAGGAGCTGGGCCTTCACACCTGCCCTGCAGAAGCCGCTGAGAGCCGCAGCCCTCTCGGAGCCGTGCGGCGGCCCTGCCCCGCGGCGCCTGAGCTCTGTGGCGATTCCGGCTCTGTCTCTTGCTCTCACCCAGGCCTCCACTTGCCACCCGGCTACTGGCCCACAAGATCCAGTCCCCGCAGGAGTGGGAGGCGATCCAGGCCCTGACGGTGAGGAGGAGGAGGGAAAGGGTGCCGGCCGGCCGCTGACCCCATGGGGGGCACCAGGGGAGGCTGAGCCTGACGTGTCCAGGGGCCCGTCAGACTCTTTGGAGTTGTGCCAAGGCGGCCTAGGATGGAGGTCTGGGCCAGCCCCGAAGGTCCAATGACATCCAGTGGGCTGGCCTCCCATCCCAGAAGGGTCTCTTGCAGAAGGAAGCCCCTTAGGGTCATCGGGTCCCGGGGTCCCCCACTCCAGCTGGGCCTCGGATCTCCAGGAGGCTGAGGCGGGCCCCGCCCCAGAGCTGCTGAGTCAGAACTGGAGCCCCGCACCCAGGAGTCTGCGTGTTTCCAAAGCTCCCAGGAGGGCGGCGGGGTCAGCCCGGCCCGTCGGTATCTCCAGACGCACCAGACGCGGGGCAGCGCTGTCCTCCTTGCGCGGGTGCGAGGAGGGACTCGGGCCCAGGCCAGGGGTCTTGAAGCTGTGCTGACGTAGCAGCAGGACACTGCGGGCTGTGCCGTCTGTGCCCCGGGCAGCGGCCGCACTGCAGCCAGCTGTGCAGCCAGGCCGATTTCAGGGGGTGGGGATGGTAATGAGCTGTTTCCCTTTCGGTAGTTACGTGTTTGTTTTAACACATTGATTTTTTTCATTTTTTTTCTCAAATGCATATTAGTCCTTTGATCTCACAGATATGTAGCTTAGGGTAAGACAAAGGTGGAGGGTGCCAAAGTAAGTCTAAAGAAACAATCAAAGGAATATAGTAAGAAAATAATCCACGAATGGCCCTCCGGTGTGGCCAAGTCATGGAGGGGCTACGGCGGGGCCGCCCCCCCCACAAGGGGAGTGATCGGTGTCCGAGCCTCTGACCCTCAGAGTCCTCTTGTCCTCACCAGTTACTTTCTCCCTCATGATACCGTCCCCGGGCTCCCGGGCCCTGGCGGGGGAGTGGGAGGGAGGCCGCCTGCTCTGACCCTCCCCTCCCTGGGGGTCCCCGCACCCCCCCCCCCCAGGTGCTGGAAACATGCATGAAGAGCTGCGGCAAGAGGTTCCACGATGAGGTGGGCAAGTTCCGCTTTCTCAACGAGCTCATCAAGGTCGTGTCTCCCAAGGTGGGTGCTCCCAGCCCGAGCTCAGAGCCGCGCCGTCAGACGGGGGCGGCAGAGTGCGCCTCACCCCGGGGTCTCCTGCTGGGGCTCCCACGCCTGCTGCTGCCTCGGCCCCCTTAGAGTTCAGACCTGGCGCAAACGCAGACCCTGTCTCCTGGGCCGCCGCGCTCGGCAGAGCCCGGGACGGCTGCTGTGCATGACGAGTGCCTCCGCCAGCAGGTGGTGGGCCGGCCCTGGAGCCGCTCAGCACCTAGGGAGGCACCTTGGGAGGGACCGTTGCAGGGTGCATGCAGCTGCCCCGGCACGGGCTGCTCTGGGTCCGCGGTCTCTCCCTGTAGACCCGGCATGGGGCCCACCTGGGTCCCTGGGTCTGTAGTGGAGGGTCTCCCCGTCCCCACCTCACAAGAGTGGCCCCTATAAGGCTTTGGATGCTGAGGCCCCAAACCTGAGCGACAGGGCCTGCTGGGTCCAGATGGGCCACACCCCCAGCTTGGCCGGAGGAGTCCTCCCGTAGGTCATGGGCGTGTGTGGTGCCCCTTGGGTGAGGTCTCACCCCCTTTGCCCTTCCTCACTCAGACCTGCTGACCAGAGCGGCTGAAGGGCCCGGCTGGCCTCCCCGCTGTCCCAGAAGGTGGCGGGTGTGAAAGCCGGTTCCCTCAGCCTGCTTTACTGCCGGGAGGCCGAGTGGGGCCCGGGGCCCAGCACCTCCACGGCTGCCCCTCCCCTGGTCAGTCCAGTGGTTCCTCCTCCCTGAGGTCACAGAGTTAAGCCTTACATGGGCAGGCACGGGGCCGTCCCTCAGCTCTGCATCCTCACTACAGCGCCACTGTTACCATCCACACTCAGCAGTGGGGAAACTGAGGCACACAGTTCACACAGCTGACGAGTGACAGAGCTGAGCTCCGTCTGCACCAGGCTGGGATGTGAGGACCCTTAGGCCAGGTCTCCGAGGGGCTTCTGGGGAGATAACTAGGCTGGGGCTGGGGTTGGGGCTGGGCTTGCAGTGACCGAGGTCAGCCAATGTCAAGGGTCTCCTCTCCCCTTGGTCTTTGAAGTATCTGGGCTCTCGGACGTCAGAGAAGGTGAAGAACAAGATCTTAGAGCTCCTGTACAGCTGGACGGTCGGCCTGCCCGAGGAGGCGAAGATTGCAGAGGCCTACCAGATGCTCAAGAAGCAGGGTGAGGCGCCGGAGCCCCGGGCGTGGCCCGCGCCCCTGCCCTCCCCCCTGCGCTGGGCTGCAGCAAGCCAGACCCTCGCTTCTGGCCACAGTGTCACGGGCCTGCCCTTTAACTTGTTAAGAACGTATGGCCAGTGAGGCCTTTTTGTTGCTCTGCCTGAGGCTACTTGGGTGCAGAGAAGGTGGGTTCGGGTCAGGCTTCTCCTTAGAAAGTGGCTCCCATGGGGTGGCTTCAAAATATAAGCGTCCAGACTCTTCCCCATGCAGTCCAGCACGGCAGGTCAGGATCGGGCCCTGGTCCCCCGAGGTCTAGGGCCAGCACGCTGGAGAAAGACTGCCCTCCCCCTTCCTTCCTGCGCTGGCCCGGCCATGTCCCCGCCTCGCCCCCTGCACCTGGGCCCAGGCCCGGGCCCATTTGACAGCCTCCCCACCGCCCACCCACTCCAGGGATAGTGAAGTCCGACCCCAAGCTTCCGGATGATGCCGTCTTTCCCCTTCCTCCTCCTCGGCCCAAGAATGTGATCTTCGAAGATGAGGAGAAGTCCAAGGTGAGACGGGCCGGTGAGGGCTCCGGGGCCCACTTTGGGGGTCACAGAATTCCAGTCCCAGGTTGCCCTGCCCTTGGAGCAGAGGCTCAGGGTGAGCATGGCCACTGTAGCGGGTGACAGCCGCCGTCCGTTGGGCACTCCCTGCATGCCCAGTGCCCCTGTGCAGCGCCCCTGCAGGTAATCGACACGAGTGTGCCTCGTGTCCCTGAGGCTGGTTAGGGGGCGTTTCATAGGGCGACCAGGAGTTTGCTTGTCTGTACGTCTGTGACCCTTTGAACAGTCATTTCATTAGTTTTTTGTTAAAGAAACGTGTCCATAGGCAAGAGATTAAACAGCACCGAAGGAGTGAGATAAAAAGTAAAGGCGCCCCTCCACCCAGTGCAGCCCCGGGGAGCACCCACTGCTCCGTTTCCCGTGCGCCCTTCCGAGCGGCTCTCGAGCGGTGCTAGCAGAACGTCCGGCCCCACTTGTTGAGAACCTGTTTCTGCCGGGAGCTGGCGGGGACACTGAGTGCAGCATCCCAGTTGCCCTGTGGCCGCCCCGGCAGGTGTCAGCAGGTCCTCGCCGTGTCTCGGAGAGCCTCGGTGACATGCCCCACAGCCGGGAAGGGAGGAGCCGGCCCGGGAGTCGAGGCCCAGGCCCTGCCATCACAATCGCTGCTGCCTTCTGTCCATCCTCGCAGATGCTGGCCCGCCTGCTGAAGAGCTCCCACCCCGAGGACCTCCGAGCGGCCAACAAACTCATCAAGGAGATGGTGCAGGAGGTGATGGCTGGGCCCAGGGCCCAGAGAGGAGGCGGGATGGAGGCTGGGTTGCCGAGGTGGGGTTGCACGTGCGCGTGTGAGGAACTCTGCAGCGACCCCACTAAGGGGCTGGCCCGGCAGTGAGGTGGCTGGCTGACTCTGGGGGACCCCGGTGAGCTGAGCCAGGTCCCCCATTTAGAGGGAAGAATTTCCTAGCAGCCGAGCTCATCTGCCCTGGATGGGTGGGCTTCTGCAAGGCTGACTCTCTCCATAGAAATGAGATAAATTAGGCTTTACTACATTTGGAGTGTGCATGTGAGAGGGAGAGAGAATAATGGGCGTTTAATTTATAAATAAATACGATGCTCGTTGACTTGCCATGGGGCTGTGCCCCAATAAATCCGCTGTAAGTTGAAAATAGTGTAAGTCGAGACATGATTAATCCACCTAACCCACCGAACTTGATCGCACAGCTCGACCAGCCCCCGCACACATGCGCAGAACACTCGTTGGCCTAGAGCTAGGCAAAGTCACCTGACCCAAAGCCTGTTTTTGACGGTCACGCAGCGTATTAGGCCTATCACGTTGCACCATCAGAGTCCTGAGTTGGGGCCATCTGTGTACATATATTATGGGTGCGCGCTAAAACGCTTTTCATTGACAAAGGCAAGTCATCAAAAAGGTTTGCAGTCCAGAGACCCAGAGGGCAGCTCTGGGTGGTCTCCCAGAGGCGAGCCGCACACCCTCCGCCGGGAGAAGGTCGGGGCCCGCCCTGCGCCAGGAGGGCGAGGCAGTGGACAGCACAGCACAAGCCCACCTTTCCCTCCGCCGGGGGCGGGGAGCCTGCGTGGGAAGAAGGGTTGGCCTGGGTCGCAGGGGCACTTGCTGCAGTGGCCTTTCAAGGCCCCACCATTTGCCAGGCGTCACAGACACTGAGAGGGGCGACTGCACTAGCGTGCAAATGGCCCTTGGTGACCTCTGAGGCCTTTCACTCTCAAGTACAGGAACCTCCTTTCGAGGGGCAAACTCGAGGAAGGCAAGGCTCACGGAGAACCACAGGTGCAGGACCGGGCCCTGGTCCTCCAGAATCCCCTGGCCAGTGTGGAGGAGGGCCTGGGCCGTGTCTGGAGATTCTGGCCGAGGGCCCAGGGGATTCTTAGGGGCCCGTGCAGAGGCCTGGGTCAGGGGGACAGGAGGACAGGAAGTGAGCGGGTTGGCCCAGGGCCTCTTGGACCAGACTGTCCTGTCCCGGGCACGGGGGGCTCTGCGGACAGCGTGGTGTGGGCGGTGCTTGGCTCGCAGCTCCCAGCGCCCTTTGCCGATGCCTCCCCAGGACCAGAAGCGGATGGAGAAGATCTCGAAGCGGGTGAGCGCCATTGAGGAAGTGAACAACAACGTGAAGCTGCTGACGGAGATGGTGATGAGCCACAGCCAGGGCGGCGCTGCAGCCCGCAGCAGTGAGGACCTGATGAAGGTGCGCCCGTCTCCACCCTGCCCCGGGCCACCCCAGGGCCCCAGCCGGCCCTGACCTCCCCACCCCGCCACCCCCAGGAACTGTACCAGCGCTGCGAGCGGATGCGGCCCACACTCTTCCGACTGGCCAGTGACACAGAGGACAATGACGAGGCCTTAGGTGAGCGGAGCCGGCCCATCCCTCCACCTCCTTCCCCACCTCCCCCAGGCCCTGTTGAGTACCTGCAGTTGGAAGGAGCCACCACCAGGGGGCCCCCTTCCCCAGCACTGACCCTGGTTTCTCTGCGGTGAGGAAGGAAGCCCAGAGCAGGGGCCCACGTGGTTGAGGGACCCTCAGGGCCAAGCCGCTTACAGACACCTCATTGACTGCCCACAAGCTACACAGGAGGGAAAATCCTTCCGTTCCACAGCAGGGGCCAAGGGAGGGGAGTGACTTTTCTGGGTCACGGAGCAGAGCAGTGGTGGAACCAGGGTAGATCAGACCCTCCCTGCAGACACTGCCTCCCTGCTGAGGGTCACGGACTGAGAATGAACCCACAGGCCTGCGCAGTTCCAGAGCTGGGCCCGCGGCGCCTGCAAGGGCCCCAGATCAGGGTCCGGTCCCGTTCTCTGCTCCCACATCGGCAGGGCCTCATGGGCATGGGTCTGGGTGCCACCCGAGCCCCGCCTTCAGCAGGAGCTCACTGACTGCCTCCCACAGGCCCGGGGTCGGCCCCCCCCAAGAGGCTTGCTGTTTGGGTTCAGGTCCCTCCAGGCCTCGGCTCCCCAGGAGGTGGTACTGACGAGGGCCTAGTGTGTGCCCGACAGGTTCCTCCTCCCTCAGGGATGTGGCAGTGATCAAATTTGACAAAAGCCACAACCTCGTGCAGCTTGTAGCCTAATGAACCAGGGGGCAGACCATGGACCCAGGACTCAGCAGTGGCCGTTTGTCAGGCGGTGCTCAGGGACGTGGAGACGAGCAAGCAGGGAGGGGCTGCGTAGTGCGGGGTGGGATTAAGGAAAGCCTCTCCAAAGGGGCCTTTGGGTAGAGACCTGAAGGCAGGGAGGGATGAAGCCACGCCAAGATGGGGGGCGGGGGGGGGGGCGTTATCTAGACCTCAGAGCCGTGTGGAGGACAGAGCAGGGAACGTGCCAGGTGTTCAGGGGCCGCCCCGGGGCAGTGTGGGGGCAGCAGTGGATGAGGGAGAGCAGGGGCCTCAGGCAGGGGCCTGAGCAGGGGCGAGCCAAGCACCAAGGCCCCTGCTCTCCCTCATCCACTGCTGCCCCCACACTGCCCCGGGGCGGCCCCGGGTCTGAGTGGACGAGATGGGACCCCTGCCGCCCTGCCCCCTCCTGAGCTCTGGGATGGGTGTGGGGTGCTGGTCCCCTTCCGGAGGCCCCCACCTCCCTTCACACCAGCCCCCCCCCCGGCCCGTTCCAGCGGAGATCCTGCAGGCCAACGACAGCCTCACACAGGTGATCAACCTGTACAAGCAGCTGGTGCGGGGTGAGGAGGTCAACGGAGAGGCCACTGCCGGCTCCATCCCCGGTGAGGAGGCGGCAGGGGAGCTGGGGAGGGGCCCGCCTGGACAGAGGGGACCAGGGAGTCCGGGGCGGTGCGACGGTCCCAGAGCTGGTGGCCGTGGCCGCCAGGGAGACCTTGGCCCCTTGAGATGGGGAGGCCCCCAGGGAGAGATTCTGTGCCAGGCCTGCAGCTGTGGGGGGCGGAAGGCTGCGTGGGGCCGCGGGAGGCAGAAGAAGGGAGGCCTTTCTTTCATCTGACAAATCAGGACCTGTCTTAACGCCCTCCCCCAAGGCTGAGTTTAATTATCAGAAGGTGGTAGGGAGGGTTTGACGTATAAACATTCCAGCTCAGTTTCAATAGGGGTGAAGTGACAGCTCAGGGAACCACAGAAGCCGTTAGAATTGTCCTTTGAGGAGAGGTGGGGGCCGGACGAGACACAGAAGTAGCGGGGTTTGAGCAGGGCCTCGGAGGGTGGGAGGCAGTAGACAAAAGTAGGAAATCCATTCCAGGTAGGAGCAGCAGCGCGTGCTGAGGAAAGGACTCGGTGGGTAGGTTTAGGCGTAAGGACCGGGGGTGGCCAGGGAGGGGGAGGGGGAGGCAGAAGAGTTGTGAGGGGTTGGGGGTCAGTTTTCTGCCCCTCCACCCCCAGGGACCCCGAGGACCTGACTGTCCTCCCCCAGGCTGTGCCTGACTCCCCTCTCCCGCCCCAGGCAGCACCTCGGCCCTGCTGGACCTCTCGGGCCTGGATCTCCCTCCCACGGGCACCGCCTCCCCCGCCAGGCCCTCCTGCCCTGGGGACCAGGCCAGCCCCGAGCAGCCCAGCGCCTCCGTCTCCCTGCTTGATGATGAGCTCATGTCTCTGGGTGAGCACCGGGCCGGGCGCAGAGGAGGGTGGGCTCGGCTGCAGGTGGGGGCGATGCTGCTGCCTGCGGAGCCTGGTGGGTCAGCGTGTGGCTCCCCCGCCCCCCTACCCCCCCCCGCCCCGCCCATGTGCTCTGGAGCATGGGGCCGGTTTGACCGCTGAGGAAGCTGAGGATCAGAGAAATCAAGGAGCTTGTGCAAGGTCAGACAGTCAAAGGGTGAGCCTGGCCAGCCCTGAACCTGGTAAGCCAGCGACACCCAGGCCCCAGGGGAAGACGCAGAGAGAGAGAGGTTCCCTGCAGCAGGTGACAGGAGCCCGGCCCTGGGTGCTGCCCAGGCAGCAGTTCAGCTGCGCCCCCACCTACCGAGAGGAAGAGAGAGCGCCGGCCCAGAAGCGCCAGGGCAGCTTGCGCCAGAGCACGCCTCGCTGCGTGACCCAGGCCTGTGTCACTGCCCGTGGGCTCAGGGCTCTGCCCCCCCGGGGAGAAGCACCCAGCCAGCCAGGCAGGTTGGGGTTCCCAGCTTCTGGAGCTCAGGAGCAGGAGGGTGCAGGAGCAGCCCCCTCACGGTACCCTGAAGATGTAAAAATAGAGACGTGGTCGGGCTCTGTCAAAGGGATCTTGAAGGGTGTGCTGGGAGCCTGACTCGGAAGCCAGGAGTGAGACCGGGTTCTCCTGAGCCGGTCCTGAAGTGAGCACCAAACCCGAGGGACCCGCAGGAGCCATGGAGCGCTGGGGTCCCCGGGCTTAAGGGGTCTGTCTCAGACCTCCCGCCTCCGCCCACCCCGCACACTGGGGGCTGCCAGCAGACTAGGGAGCAAGGCTGGGAAGGCTGGGAAGGCTGGTGGCTTGCAGGAAGAGGGCACGGGGGTCTGCAGGCCGCTGTGATTCCGAGGCCCCACCCTGAGCCGGTCTGTACTCCGGCTCCGCTCCCCGGTTGGAAAAGGGAGAAGGGGGCTTGGAGGGATGGGGGGGTGGACCAGGTTCTGTTCCTCTCCATGGGTCCCTGGGTCCCCCAGCCAGCACCCCTCTGAGGAGGCTCCGCCCACAGGGCCGCTTGCAAGTCCCACCCACCTGCCCGTTCTCACGGGGGAGGGGCTGGGGAGGCCTGCGAACAGTCCCGCCCTGTTTACAGGGAGGTGCAGGACGGCAGGGCCAGACAGCTCCTCCTCACCTTCCCCCACAGGGCCAGCTGGGCGTGTGCTGTGTGCGTGGCCCGCCCCCGTGGGTGGTGGTGGCAGAGCCACCTCCTCACAAGAGGCGAGGTGTGCCATACACTTCCTGTCCCCCTGTTGCTTCAGCAGAGGCGCGAGCCTCCAGCTTCCTCTGGTTTCTTCTCAAAGGCAAAGAAAATGTGGGAACAGGAACCAGAAGTGCCCGGGCAGCACCCCAGCTCTGCGGGGTGGAGGAGGCCCTGGGGCCACAAGGGGCTTTTCCTAACCGGTTCCCTGTGGCAGGAAGGGTGAGGGGTGGGGGCAGGGCAGGGGCGCCAGTGAGGACTTCCTGTCTTTCAGGGAGGGCGGGAGGCACTCTTGGGGCGCAGTGGCGGATCTGTCTGGTTTATTACGGCATCCTCTGACGCGGGTGCCGCTGTCTTCATTTTACAGATGGGGCACCTGGAGGCTGTCACCCGTGGGGGGCCACACAGCTAAGTGACAGTGGTGTTTAAACTCCTGAAATTAGGCCACGCTCTGTCCAAGTCCCAACTCTGCCGCTTCCCGGCTCTGTGACCTTGGGCGAGTTGCTTAACCCCTCTGAGCATCTCCTCTCTCGCCTCTAAAAGAGGGATGAGCACCCCACTCCTGCCTTTTCCAGTTGTCTTGAGGATTAAGTGAGACCCGGGTCGGAAACGAGTGACACCCTGTGAGGGACGTTCTCTGTTACCACCTGTGTCCCTGGTGGCAGAGCCGTCTGTCCAGAGGGAGAGACCCGATGGTGGCCCCTCCCGCGCCTTGCCTTTGCCGGTCACGTCACGCTTCAGGCTGGGCCTCACTTATCCAGGGTTTGCT
Source organism: Phyllostomus discolor (assembly GCF_004126475.2). NCBI lineage: Eukaryota > Metazoa > Chordata > Mammalia > Chiroptera > Phyllostomidae > Phyllostomus > Phyllostomus discolor. The sequence continues at coordinate 209,645,558 of NC_040904.2, forward strand.
GAAACAGGGTAACTTGTCTCCTCTGGGTAAAATCCGGGGTGAACTTGGCTGGGGTGTGCTTCAGAGCAGGCAGAGGTCAGACTGCTCGGCGACCTGCTGCCTTCTACCAATCAGCAGCCTTCCAGAGGTCCACCGCCCTCTCTGGCGCTGCTCGGCCAGCCTTGCCGGCACGTGCCAGGGCGGGTGGGACCCCCCCCCCCGGTCTGTCCCAGTCCACCCTGCATGGTGCACGCGGGGCCCCCATGGCCCAGCCAGCGCCTTGCCCGTGGCTGCGCTGACCCTGGGGCAGGCCTGGGCCCAGGGCCCCGCTCACTGCACATGGTGCCCTTCTGACACTCAGGGCAGCCCTCTGGCTGGCCACTGGTGGGCAGGATGCCGACCCCTGCCACCTAGACCTGCAGGGTCAGGAACCCCACGGGGTGTCTCCCTCACCCTGCACGCACACACAGCCTCCCGCCAGCAGCTGCCGGCTGGTGCACGAAGGGGAAAATCCGCCTGTAGTTGGGTTGGCTTCCGAGCAGCAGGAGAGGAAGCAAGTGCGGGCCTGGAGAGCAGGCGGTCAGGACTTGTGCTTCCCACTTCTGCTCTGGCTGGTTCCCTCTGAAAGTGCTGGAGTTGGGGGGATTCCTTGTGAGCTGAGCCCCTCAGAGGAAGGGCTCTCTTCCCCAGCTCTCTCACCTCTGCCCCGGGACCCAGCTCCTTGACCTCTGTCTTCTTCCCCGCAGGCCTCAGTGACCCCACACCCCCTCCAGGCCCAAGCTGGGACGGAGCTGGATGGAACAGCTTCCAGGTAGGAGGGGCCAGGGACCGGCCTGGCCCTTCCTGGTGGTGGGGAGCTGGGACGGGCAGCCCCGGGGCAAGTGAGAGGAGAGATGAGCGGCAGGGCCTTGGGCTGGGGGGGCCTGGGGGCCACGGCACCCGTCCAGTCCCCAGGCAGAGAAAGGCCCGAGGTCCTCGCACCTCCGTGCAGTCTCAGCCTTAGGCCTCCCTTGGGCTGAGTTGGGGCTTCCTTATTATTCCTTCTCTCCTGAGAGTGACTTTGAGTGCCGTGGAACGCGACAGTGTCTTGAGCAGAGTCCCAGACCCACTAATGGCCCTCGAGTGAGAGGGGTGGGGCCTGGCAGAAATGCGGTCCCCGCCCTGCTGCTCGCCCCCAGGCATCATCTGCAGGGAGGGGAGGGGTCCTCCTTGGCAGCACAGGACAGGGGTTATCTTTCCAGCCCTGCCTCACCCCCCACACCTCCGTATGCCCCACAGTCATCCGACAGCGCCGAGCCTCCGGCCCCTGCCCCGGCACCCAGCGCAGACAGCTGGTCCCCTGTGAAGGCGCCCCTGCCAGCGAGCAGTGGTCTGGATGGCCTGGACCTCCTGGGGAAGACCCTGCTGCAGCAGTCGCTGCCCCCGGAATCCCAGCAAGTGCGGTGGTGAGGGCGCACCCGGGCTGGCGTGGGGGCCCTCCCCGTCCCAGGCCCCACAGGGAGAGGCCCCGTGCTGGGCCGTCCCTGTGAGCAGCAGCTGCGGGGTGCCGCCTTGTGCCCAGCGCTGCACTGGGCCCAAGGGAGGCTCGGGGCCTGTCCCGCAGAGCACAGGGTGTGCGAGAGGGAGGGGCCTACACCCCACTCCCACGCCCGCCCCCAGGCGTCTGGGCACAGGAAAAGACAAGGCCTGTGGTGAGGAGGACACTGAGCCCGAGTGGGCGGGGGAGGGGGAGGGAGACAAAGAGCCACCCGTGTCAAGGTGTCAGGGAGACAGGTTTTGGGGACAGACAGGAAGCCCAGCCTCCCTCTGTCACTGATGTCCTTGCCACTGAGGAGTCACCTGTCGATGCACTGTCCCCCAATAAGGGAGAAGCAGCAGCCAGCCCCCCGGCTCACGCTCCGGGACCTGCAGAATAAAAGCAGCTGCAGCTCGCCCAGCTCCAGTGCCACCAGGTCCCCCGAGGCCCCCGGGCCCCTGCAGCAGGCCGCACAGACCGAGCTCTCGCTGGCCAGCATCACTGTGCCCCTGGAGTCCATCAAACCCAGTGAGTGGGGCGGGCGCGCGGCAGGTACCAGCTGGGCTGGGCCAGCCCACTGCCCGGCAGCACCTTCCGCCTCGTCGTCCCTTCGGGACCTCTTTCTGGGGGAGTAGGTGGGGCAGTGGGACTTTCTTCCCGGCCCCGCCACCCGATGCAGCTGGGTGGGGGGGCCCTGGGCGAGACCCCTCCCCTCCCCAGCACTCAGCCTCCTCATCTGTCCCCGAGTGGCTGCAAAACTGGGGTGCACACTCCTGGTCACAGGCAAGAGGACTTCTGACAGGTGGCCCCGGCTCCTCCTCTCTTGGGAAGGCAGGGCCAGGACGCGGAGGTTTGGGGCCTCCCGGAGATCACAAAGCCAGACCGGGACAGGGACCCAGGCCGAGGTCTGGGCTTCCCCCACCTGGGAGCAGTGGGGGCCCGGCAGCCCCCGGCCCTGCACCTGCGGGCTGGTCCTCACAGCCTCTTCCCGCTGGGGAACTCACTGTGACAGGGGCGCCAGCCCTCTGTCCCCAGGGGGTGTAGGTCATCTTGCCAGTGAGATGGCCCCTGAGAAGCAGAGCGACGGGCCCAGGGTCACACCGTGAGAACGGGGCCCCAGCTCTCCCACAGTCCTTCACCCCAGCACCCCGGGAAGCAGCCACGTGTGTGGCGTCAGCAGAGGCCCACGTGGGGCTGAGTTCCCGGCTGGGCGTCTTCCTCTGCCATCACACGGCAAGTTCCCCTGCCCCCCAACCCCCCCGGGCTCCAGCCTGCACCCCTGGCTGCACTGCTGCCTAGGGGGTCGAGGCAAGGACCTAAGTTTGTGAATCGGTCCCCACCTTCCCGGCCGACCAAGGAGCCCCTGATGTGAGCCAGCTGTGGGAGCCGGTCAGGTGTGCTCGGGCTCCAGTCCAGCGCCCCCACTGCCCCCCTCCCCTCCTCTGCCAGGCAGCATCTTGCCGGTGACCGTGTATGACCAGCATGGCTTCCGGGTCCTCTTCCACTTCGCTCGCGACCCGCTGCCCGGGCGCTCCGACGTGCTGGTGGTGGTGGTTTCCATGCTGAGCACCGCCCCCCAGCCTATCCGCAACATCGTGTTCCAGTCAGCTGTCCCCAAGGTGACACGGTCATGCCTCCCTCCTCTCCAGGCGGGGTGACTCGGGGCCGAGTGGGGGCCAGCTGGGGGCGGGCTCTCTCTCTCTCTCTCTCCCTGGGGGACGTGGAGTAGAAGGACAGGGCCCCAGGACCCCCAGAAGAGGAGCTGGCGGGTGGGCTGGGCCCGGTCCCTCAGGGGGTGGGGCAGAGGAGCCAGGACTCGCTGCCCCGCCTGCTCTCCTGCGTACAGGTCATGAAGGTGAAGCTGCAGCCGCCCTCGGGCACGGAGCTGCCTGCCTTCAACCCCATCGTGCACCCCTCGGCTATCACCCAGGTCCTGCTCCTCGCCAACCCCCAGAAGGTGAGGGCCCGGCTGTGACGGGGCCCTGCTGGGGGGTGGGGGCGGCCCTCTCTCTGCCTCTGACCCTCTGACCTCGCCGTCTCTGCCCCAGGAGAAGGTTCGCCTCCGCTACAAGCTCCTCTTCACCATGGGCGACCAGACCTACAACGAGATGGGGGATGTGGACCAGTTCCCCCCACCCGAGACCTGGGGGAGCCTCTAGAATGGGCAGGGGAGGGGAGAGCAGAGCAGGAGGGGACAGCAGGACTGGCCACTGGCTAGCCTGCGTGGGAGGCAGTGGCGGCCCAGGACACCCTTTGTCCCCGTGGCCATAGCCCCTCTGCCCGGTGCTTCTCCCCTCTCCCGAGTGGCCCCCTCCTCCTTTAACCCCCTCTGCTGAGCCAAACCCAGCAGGAGGCCGGGCCTGGGTTTGCACTACTGGGGACTTCACTGCAGGCGGGGGCCTGGAGCCGGGCAGGGCTGCGTGGCCCTGGAAGGACTTGGGGTCGCCGGAGGAAGCATGGCTGCAGGGCGGGGGCCAGGACCTCAGGCCCAGCCCCGACCCCAGCCTGGGGTGGGGTCATCCCCGCCTGTCCTTATGCCTTATGGGAAGGCCCAGCCATAACTTGGGGCCATGCTGGAGCCAGGGACCAGCTCAGGCCTCCTCTGCAGGAACTGGGTGACTGCGGGGGTGGCGCCTGCACCCCCAGCTGTTTGCACTCTTGGTGTGTGGTTTGACTCTCAGCTCTTCCTTCTGGTCGGCCCTGGGGTTGCCGTCTCAGGGGGCCCGGTTGGGGGATCCCCACCTGTCCTCTAGGGGTCCCCCTCTACCTGGGCCTCTTTGCTGTCAGGCCTCCTGAGGAGCCACGGGGACTCGGTGGCTGCTGGTCCGAGGGCAGTGCCAGGGGCAGGGGCCCCAGCTGGGGGCCGTGGGGCCGCTGGCTGAGGCAGGGCCTGCACTGGCCGCCTCAGCGTTTCCTCTGTCCATCTGCCTCCTGCGGGCATCTCGTCTCCAGGCGGCCATCTGTCGTGGGCAGATGTGGGGTCAGTGTGTGAGTGTGAGCAGGAGTATTTATGGAAATAAAACGTCCTTTTCCTGGACCAGTGACTCTGGCCCTGCTGAGGTGGAGGGAGACGGGAGGTGTGCAGGAGTGGGAGGGCCCGGGCTGCCCTGCAGACCACTCTGCCTGGGTGATCAGGCATGGTTCCTCTCCCCACCCCTGGGGCCCTGCACAGGAAGAGGCCCCTCTTGGGGGCCTGTGGCTGGTGCTGAGTCACCAAAGAGGGCTCTGGGCTGTGGCGGGCCCAGAGCCGTCCCAGCTGGGAGTGAGCCGGAGCTCGCTCCGGGCCGCCAGGAGCCCAGGCTGCTCACTTCCTCCTGCTGCACTCAGCCGTCAAAACACAACCGCGATGCAGCACCACCCTGGAGGCCCAGGCCTCGGCGTCTCTCTTTCCCCAGAGGCTGCTCCCAGGAAGCAGGGTGCCAGCTGCAGCTTGCTTCTGGAGAGGCCTGAGGACCCTTCCTGGGGCCCCCTGCCCCACCCCCCGCCGCGGGCGCACTTCCCCCTGGCGTTATCAGTGTTTTCACTGGGAGGCTGGGGTCCAGGCCGAGGGAGTGGCTTAGAGGCTGCAGCTGAGAGCCAACCAGCGCCGAGCTGAGCGAGGGGGCGGTGTGGTCCCACCGCGTGGAGCCTGCCCTCCAGGCCACAGTCGTTTCTGCTCCCTTGCAGACAGTGGGAAGTCCTGCATTTAAGAAACCAGTCTCTCGTTGCCCAGCTTGGACTCCGCCACCAAATCCCCTCCCTTAGGCGCCATTGAGAGGTGCTGGAGGACAGCCCAGCCCGCAGGGGTCCCCAGAGCCCAGCACCTCCGGCTCCCCAGCTTCTATTTGGCAAATGAGGATGCTTCTCTGTGCCAAGCGACACTGCAGGGCGTGGGGAATGCTGCTGCACATGTGCCATGCTGCCGAGGGGACAGGAGTGGCGCTTCCAGCTCCTCACCTGCTGGACCCTTGGACACTGTCTTCCCAGCTCCAGTTCCCCTCCCCCCAGGCAGACCCGGACACTCGGGACGTCTCAAGAGACTCGTTGGAAGGTTCTTCCTTCTAAGTGGAACCACCACATTCCCTGCAAGGTCGCCCCAAGGTCCCAGCAGCACCACGTGGAGAGCAGTGTCAGGGCAGCGGGCTGGGGTGTGTGTGTGACTGCCCGCTGGGAGCAGGACTGCCTCCTGTGGGGCCCCTGGCTTGCCGTGTCACTTTGAGCAAGGTCCTTCCAGCTCTGGCCTTCAGGTTCATTGCCTGAAAAGGGAGGAGGGACCTTGTGAGCTGTAAGGACCCTCCGAAGCCTGGGCAAAGGGTCCCCGAGGATGCCAGTGTGGAGTGACCAGATGTTACAGGGACAGGGAGGCCCCTTCTGCTTTTCAGACCGACCTCCCTCGTTCCTAGTCTGTCCATCCAACTGTCCATCCTGCAGGTGCCTCTGTGGCAGCCCCTGGGCCAGGCACGGCCCTGTCCTCAGAGCGCTCACAGCCCAGCGTGGAGCCTGTGAGCCAGAAGCTCCACACCATGCTGACAGCTGGGCGGGAGGGGTGTCAGGTGCCCAGTGAGGCCTGAATCTGTGGTCAGAGGAGGGACCCTTGGCTTCCCCCAAGGGGCCAGTCCCCAGACTGTGTTTCAGCTCAGACAGAGGTCCAGAGCCCAGCGCAAGCGACCACAGGCGGGAACAGGGCCACAGGGAGGGAGTGTGCTCTGCCCCTTGAGGGGTGACCCCAACTGCCACCCCAGGAGCACCAGGACTTCCCAGACCTTGAAGCCACACTTCCACTTAACTGCCTGTGTGGCTAGCGACAGTGGCTTCTTTTTTTTTTTAGCAACCGCAGCACACAGCTCATCTGTTTGCGACAAGCCAAGAGAAGCGAGCTGCTGCTCCCCTGGGGAGCCCGTCCTGCTGTCCTCCTGATGCGCCTGCCCCAGCCTCTGCGGGCCTCTGGCAGGGCGCAGGCACAGCCCAGCAGGGGCCAGGGGCCAGCCCCAGGCCTGGCAGTGCGCTGCAGCTGCTGCGCGCAACCTCCCTGAATCCTGGTAACCGCCCGTGGAAGCAGAACCTGAGGCTCAGGGACTGCGTTGAATATAAAGGCCACTTTTTGTTGTGTCTTTAGCACATCCTCAAGTGACGTTGGTATCATACGCATTTTAGGACCCAAACAATTGTCACCAGCCTCCTGAGCCTACATGCGCACTCACACACACACACACACACACACACACACACACTCAGCCCTGACAGCTGCCCTGCCCTGCGTCTGGCGCTGAGGGTCAGGCCCCAGGGCCATCGAGGCTGTGCCTTGGCCCCGCCCCAGGGGCTCCAGGGAAGGGCGTTTGAGGAGGAAGCAAGGAAGCCCTGGAGCCCTAGAAATCACACCGCGGGCCTCACCGTGCCGGGCAGGCGGAAGCCTCCCCTCGGGCAGCGCCAGCAGACCGCAAACAGGCAATGTGTCAACGTGTCTAAAAAGGGACGCTTTTGCTCAGTCCTGCAGCCCCACAGCTGACCCTGGCCACCACCGCCTCACCGCCCAGCCGCCAGCCTTCGGCCCACATCCTGCTGCAGCCTCCCCAGCAGCCGCTTCCCAGACTGTGCCGGGTCTTCTCAGATGGCCTGTACCAGGCCTCTGGGCTCCTGAAAGCAGCCACACGGGGAGGCAGGTGGGGGCAGGTGCCTCTGGGCCTCCGGGCCTCCAGGCAGGTTCCCCCTGCATGGCCGGGGAGCATGTGCGGGTGTTGGCGGTCCGGTCTCAGACCTGCTTTCTGACTCGGCCTCAGTCTGCTCGCCTGTTAAATGGGGACGACGGCACCAACTCACTGGAGGCCGTGCTCGATCAAGTGCCCGACGCTAGGGGCCACTGTCCCAAGGTGGCAGCTCACATTTAGGGTCAGCGAGGCAGGGGTGGGGGGTGGGGGGGGGAGACGGGAAAGGGCCTTTATGCTCTTGACTGCCAGCAGAACGAGAGACAGGTCGCTGCTCCGAGCATGTTACGGGCCGACTCCCTCGGTCCTCGCCACAGGGGGACGCTGTTCCTATTAGTCCCACTTTACTGAAGAGGACACAGAGGCCCAGAGAGGTCAACTCCCTCACCCAAGGTCACCTGGCTAGTGAGCCCTGCTCTTGCTGCCCTTTGGGTTGGAAACGTGTCCATTGGTCTTCACCAAAGTTTCAAGTCAGCCGTGCTTTGAGCTCCGGGGACCAAGGCGCATATTGCCAGGCCCCAGAGGGAGGCTTCAGCGTGAGCCACACGGGACCCAGGCCCCACAGAGGGGACCCAGCAAGGTCAATGACGCCCTTGCAGTGCAGTGTGAACAGCCCTGTGGCTGGAGCGGGGTTGGCTGGTGACTTCTGCACTTGCAGTTCTGAAGCCACAATCCGAACGTCCACCGATTGACACTCATGAGTGCAAAAACCCCAGGATCCAACCCGTGGGGCTTCCAACCTTTCAGGACCCAGCATCCAAGTGTGTATGAGCTGAAATGCACCCTAAAATGTACCGTTCCCCCCTGCAAAAGGCACAGCAGCCTCACCCCGGCCGGACAGAGAAGAGCCAGGCGCCTTTCCCCCAGAGACCTGGGTCTGACTGCAGGGGAGCCTGGAGCCCCAGTGGTCTGGCTGCATGGCTCAGGGTGTTTCCCGGCGGCCTCGGCCACAGCCCACAGGTACAACTGACCCCTCCCTGGGCTGGAGCTGGGGCTCAGGCCTGAGCAAATCTAGGAGGGACAGGAGCACTCAATAGAAGCCGTGCCCTCGGGGACCTTCAGGACAGCTGGGAAAGCGAACAAGCCCAGAGCCAGCATCATCCGGGCCGCAGGTGGGGCCGAACCAGGACCAGGGCACCGTGCAGCCTGTAGACTTCCCAGATGGCAGGACGGTGGCAACCTGGGGTCACGCTGCTGGCTTGCAGAGTCTCCAGTTCCCGGGTTCTGCACACAATAGGTTGTCCCCATGGCAGAGACAGGGGACACTGAGCCACCTCAGACTTCTGGGTTCCGGCTGGGAGGACAGTGGAGCACAGGACAGGCACTGCCACCCAGCCCCACATTTTAAGAAGCCAGGTCTCCCCCGGACTCTGATGTCTCCCTCCATGGAGGCATCCTTCAAGCCCTGCCCCCATTGTAGAATCCCCCCCAGGAGCCTTCCTGCTGGGGGAGGGGCAGTGGGCAGGGGAACCGTGCCTCATCCTGGCCTGAGCCTTTGATCCAACAGCCTCCCAACTTCTGGCCAGACTTCCGCCCAGGTGGGAGCCTCCAGTTCGGGCAGCTGGGGGTATCATTCTCCGTCCCTCCCCACCCCTCCAGGGCCTGCCCAGCTCTGCCTGTGGGGAACAGAGGGTCCAGCGAGTGCCTGCTGTGAGCCAGGCCCTGTCCTGGGCCCTGGAACACTGAGGTGCCTGGGGCCGAGGTCCTGCCTAGGCTGCCCACCCACACAAGTAGGTGCTCAAATGATCCTCAAACCGAACCGCAGTTCCAGCAAATCAAAGTGTGGTACCTGCCCTGGCTGGTGTGGCTCAGTGGATTGAGTGCCCCACTTCAAGCCAAAGGGTCGTCGGTTCGATTCCTAGTCAGGGCACATGCCTGGGTTGCAGACCAGGCTCCCCAGTAGGGGGCGCACAAAAGCATAGTGCCTGTAGCAGGGCCCCACCCTGCGCCCCTCCCTCTTCCCCAGTCCCCTGGGCTCCTGATCTTTAAGGGGTGCAGGTACTCAGAGCAAGGAGAGCCTACTATTTCCCAAAGACTTGTCGTGTGTTAACTAGCAGTTATGGAGCACCTGCTGTATGCACAGCCCTGTTTTGTGTGGAGAACCAGAGACGTAACCACTACTGAGCCTGGACGGACTGAGCAGCACCCACATCGCTGACTTACAAGAAGGAAGGGCAGGGACTGAGGAGGTTTACGGGAAGAAGGGGCTTGACAGATGGAGGAAAACTGCTGGGGCTGGGGCTGGGGGCGCGCAGGGCGCCCGGGAACTGCTCTGGCAGTGCTCGCTGTCGCTGGAGGGAGCAAGTCTCGTCTACTCTTTGGGTCAGACAGGGCCGGGACGGCGGGCCCAACAGGCCATTAGAGACAAGTCCAGAGCGCCAGGGAGTTGTCCGAGGGCGCACAGCAGGGAGCAGGCCAAGGAGGGTGTCCAGGGCAGTATCCTTTGAAAGCTCCAGATACGCCAAGATGAATCAGGAAGGCCTGTCCTTGGCCTCGGGCTCTTAAGCAAGGAGGCTTCTTTCCCCTTTGAGAGGGTTGCAGAGGTTATTTATACCCTGGTGGGTGGGGCAGGAACTTGGGGCAGGCGCGGTGGCAGGAGCGGGCTTACCTGCTTCCCGCCACCAAGGCTGGGCTAGGCGAGAGGCGGCCGGGGAGGAGCCGCGCGCACCACCTGTAGACGGCGGGGCGACCGGCGGACCTACACTCTCCGGGCCGGCCAGGGCCGAAGGGAGCCCGGAAGACGGGGAGAGCGAGAACCCAAACTTGGAGAGAGGAGTGACCTGGGGGCCGGGGGCGGAGCCGCGAGCAGGGCGGCGGGAGCGAGCGCGAGCGGGAGCGCGCTGGCCCAGGAAGCGGAGAGCGCCGCCCACCCAACCCCGGCGAGAGCGCAGCCGGCTGAGGCAGGCTGGGCTGGGGGCTGCCGGCCCTCGACCCCTGCCGTGACCCCGCAGCCAAAAGCCCACTCCCAAGATGATGAAGAGGCAGCTGCATCGCATGCGGCAGCTGGCCCAGACGGGCAGCTTGGGACGGTGAGTGCCCACTCCATTCCTTTCGGTCCCACGCTCACCCCCGCACGACCCGGGGGAAGGTGGAGGAACCGGGGCGGGGGAGAGGGGAGACCGGAGACAGCTGGACAGCCACCCTCTGACTAACCAGAGCCCTACCGCTCTTGCCTCTGAAGGCCACCCCCGCCTCCCAGCCAGAGCAGGAGGGAAAAGCGCTGCTTCTTGGGGGAAGGGGCGCCCGCCGCCCCTGGTTGGAGTGGGGTGTGGGGAGGATCAGGGATGCTGAGCCTTCTCTGTCTGCATGGGCATCAGAGTGAACGCTCCTTCCTGGCCTCACTTGTCCCCTCTGTGCAATGGGGACAGTTAACCATCTCTGGTTGCCTGGGGGGAGGGGCGGTCAGGGCCCCAGATCTTGAGGGAGGAGGGTCCTGGCCTGGCTGGAGGGGCCTGTTCCAGTCCCGTCCCGTAGTATGCCCCACTCCCCCCAGCCCAGAGGCTTGCTTCTCTGTCTTGCTTCTGCTTTCCCAGTCTCAGGTGGAAACATCTCCTGCCTCCCGGTCCCATCCCCAGCCCCTGAGCTGGTAGAGTGGAAGCCGGAAGTTTGGGGAGCTCCCCCAGCCCGCCTTCTCTCTTCTTCCCCCTGCATTGGGAGTTTCCCATCTCTGGGCCCAGGGGAGACCTGGTTCTGGTCTCACGCTGGAACAGATGCCTTTGTGGGTGGGCCCGGGCAGTCAGGCTGCCTTGGTCTGGGCCTGTGTCCCCACGTGTCCCTGGGCAGGGGCCCAGGGTCTGTCCACCACTCCAGTCCAGCGTCCTGTGCGGCTGACAGCCCCAGAGTCTGAGCTCACACACTTCCCGTTCTTGGGGCCAGCCCAGGCCTCCTCTCCCCAGGGCAGCAGAGGAGACAGGCTGGGCCCTAGGGTGCCCCCCCCCAGTCTCCCCTTCAGTTTCATCCACTCTCTCTCTCTCGGGACTCAGCCCTGGGTGGAGGAGGAAAAGCCATGCATCCTAGTGCCATCCCCATGGAATGTGCTCCGACTGGGATGAGGCAGGCGGGCCACCCAGGGCGAGCCCCAGCTGGGAGGGGTGCTGGAAGCACCTGGCGTCCAGGCACTGTGTTGGGGGGGTGCTTTCTTAAGCTGGGCCGGCTCAGCAGAAGCTCTCCCCCCACCCCATCCCCCTCATAGCACCCCGGAGACAGCTGAGTTCCTGGGTGAGGACCTCCAGCAGGTATGTGCCCGGGCCGGCCGTGGGTGGCGAGGCAGGTCTGTGCAGGCTATCAGCCGAGGGCCGGGCGGGGACGCCAGTTGGGGGCCTCCGTTGAGTCATTCCCCAAGCCGCTGGTCATAGAGTCCCCAGGAGGGGGAAGAGAAAGGGCGGTGGGAGGGGCGACAGCAACCTCCTGGGATCCATAACGCCCGCGCCCCCTCCCAGGTGGAGCAGCGGCTGGAGCCAGCCAAGCGGGCAGCCCACAATGTCCACAAGCGGCTGCAGGCCTGTCTGCAGGGCCAGAGCGGGGCGGACATGGACAAGCGGGTGGTGAGTAGGGGTCCCAGGGAAGGAGGGGCCTGGTAGGACACGTCTGTCCAACGGGAAATGAGGTTGGGACTGGGCCTCCCTTCCAGTCTGCACCTCTGGCCTCAAGCTGGTGAAGACCGCTCTGCCACAACCCCCCTGGGGACCCTACCCTTGAGGCCCTAAGTCTTCCCCATCCTCTTCTTGACCCCGCCCTCCTCCCAGCACCAATCCCCTGAGCCAAGGTCAGGCCTCTGACTGCACCTGAACTTCTCTGTGCAATCAGTGGAGCAGGCCCTCTCAACTAGGCAGTCTGTGAGGGCTTCTCGAAGGAAGTGACATTGGAGCTGGATTTCTGGTGACACTCACCGGCCTTAATCAACAGGCAGGGTTTATGCACTGTTAGTCTGTTGCTAAGATGTGTCAGTGCGTTGCCTCACTCCGTGCTGACAGCAGTGCTAGGAGGAGGCTGCCTTTATTAGCACTGGTACCGATGAGGAAACGGAGCCTCACAGAGGTGGAGTGACTCACTCGGGGTCACGCAAGCTAATCAGTAGCAGAACTGAGATTTGAACCCCGATCCCTCTGACCAAACCTGGTGCCCTCTAGGTGGGAATCCGGTTTGGAATCAGTCAGTAATTCAGTGTGGCCACAGCTCCGGGGGAGAGAGGGAGCAGCAGCGGTCACCGAGGTTTTGAGCTTCTCCGTGGCTGTATCAGCCACACGAGCCCTGAGGCGGGGGTGGGGGCCCTCTTCTAGGCCTCTTCCCAGCTCTTCCGTTTTCCTCCCAACTGTGTGACCCTGGCAAACTCCGGGCCTCCTGCTCTTAGTTTTCCGGGTTGTGATGGCCTTTGGTCATTCCTTCCCCCCTGAGGTCAAGTGGCTTCTGGGAATGGGAAAGGGGGCCCCAGAGGGACAGGAGCTCTTTACATGGTCCCAGGCAGAGGTCACCCCCGCCGTGCCTTGTCACCGTCCTGCTTCCACTCTTGTCTGTGGCGGTGGCCCTCCTGGGTTCCCTCCTCCCCTGTCCACGCACAGGGCCTCATGGGGTCCCGCCCCCGAGGGACACACCGAGAGTGTGAGCGGGTGAAGGGAGGCTCGCAGGCGAGGGCAGGCACTCACGCTCACAGCCGGCCCTGCCCTGCCCTGCCCTGTAGAAGAAGCTTCCCCTCATGGCCCTGTCCACTGCAATGGCCGAGAGCTTCAAGGAGCTGGACCCTGATTCCAGCATGGGGTGAGCACGGATGGGGCCTCAGCCTTCCCCTGGACAGGCCAAGGAGGGATCTGAACCGGAAGGGGGTCCGGGGCAGGGAGGGTAGCTCCAGTGGAAGGGTGACCAGGCTGGGGAGAGTGTCTGGTCTGGGGACAGTGACCTGGTCAGTGAGGACGGGCAGGCCTGAGAAGGTGTGAGGCTCAGCGAGGATGCAGGAGCCACAGAAGGGGCAGGGGGTGATGGGGAGAGGGGGAGCCCCGCCCAGCCTCTCCAGATGGGGGTGAGGGGCTATAGGAGCTGGGCCCATGGTGCTGTGTCCGCAGGAAGGCCCTGGAGATGAGCTGTGTCATTCAAAACCAGCTGGCCCGCATCCTGGCCGAGTTTGAGATGAACTTGGAGAAGGATGTCCTGCAGCCTCTCAACAGGCTGAGTGAGGTGAGCCCACCTGCTGTCCCCGGCCTCCCTGGTCCCCAGCTCCCACTACCCTAGCCCACTCACCCCCTCCCTCCCCCTGCCTGTGCCTAGGAGGAGCTGCCAGCCATCCTCAAGCACAAGAAAAGCTTGCAGAAGCTGGTGTCGGACTGGAATGCCCTCAAGAGCAGGTGGGAGCCCCAGGGTGTGAGTGGGGTCCGTGCCTGGGTCAGCCCACAGAGGGGGCCAGACAGCTTCGAGGCCCTTCCCACACTGGGAGGACACTGGGCACAGAGTGTGTGCCTGTGCACACATCCAGTCCTTAGGAACACGTGGTGAGGGTACACGTGAAGGTCCCTCTGTGCATGTGTGTGCATGTGCTTATGCCAGCTGGGGGTGACTCAAAAGGCTAAGTAGCCCTAAAAAGTCCTCCCACCCTCGACTCTGCAGTTGGGTGGTTGTGACTTCCAAGCCTACCACCAGGTGGCGCCCCAAGCACTCTTGGCCCAGGCCACAGCGGAGCTCTGGGATCTGCATCTATGAATCCCAGAATCCCCTGTGGTCAGGGATTTGCATCTGTAATTCCCACAATCCTCTGTGGTCAGGCATATGGAGGGGACACCTGACTTTGGGCATGAGTGGGGACAGTGACCCCCCTACCTTGGGTTCGTCCCCAGGCTCAGCCAGGCAGCTAAGAACTCAGGCAGCGGTCAGGGCGGGGGCGGCGGCCCAGGCGGTTACAGCCACACGGCCACGGCCAACAAGGTGGAGACGCTGAAGGAGGAGGAGGAGGAGCTGAAGAGGAAGGTGGAGCAGTGCAAGGTGAGGAGGCACTTGGGGTTGCCGGGATGTGTGGGGGTGGCGGAGGGGGGAGCTGTCATTTCACAGACAAGGAAACTGACGCCCACAGAGGTGGTGTCCCTTGCTCAGGGCCACGTAGGTAGGAAGCGGCAGAGCCGGGTTCCCCGGGGCCCTGGCCTGTTTGCTGAGTGAGCGAGTGAGTGCAAGGTGGACGGATGAATGAATGAATGGATGGTTATGGGGACACGGAGGTGAGGACTAGAAGCCGGAAAAGCCCCTCAGGAGTTCAAGGAGTTTTCTGTGGGAGGTCCCCAAGTGCAAACCTCGGCAGAGAGAAGAGAGCAGGCCGGGACCCCTCATGTACAACTTGGGCAAGTCGTAACCCCTCTGGGCCCTGCCTCGCTGATGCAAGCCCTCCCCCCTCGGTCCCCAAGGATGAGTATTTGGCCGACCTGTACCACTTTGCCACCAAGGAGGACACCTATGCCAACTACTTCATAAACGTGAGTCCAAGACTGGGCTGCAGCCCCCCAGGGTGCCGGGCTCGACACCAAAGCCAGAGGGTCTCTGTGAGAGGGAGGGAGTGGGGAAGGAGGGAGGGGTCTGCTCTTGCGGACCCCGAGGGAGGCCAGCTTCCCTCATTTCCCCGGGGGCGCACTCTTGTCCCCTCAGCTCATGGAGATTCAGGCCGATTACCATCGCAAGTCTCTGAGCTCTCTGGACGCCGTCCTGGCCGAGCTGAGGGAGAACCACAGCCAAACAGGTGGGGACACGGGGGGCCCCGGCCCCGCACGCCAGACCCCCACGTGCTAAGGCTCGTGCAGAGCTTGCACTCTGTCCTGAAAGGCAGTGGGCAGCCCCAGATGGGTTCTGAGCCGGGGGAGGGTCGACGAGATCTGTGGTGCAGAGATTGCTCTGGCTGCTGCGTGGAGGACCGAAGGGGTGGGGGCAGGGTGCCAGGACTGGAACCAGGAGACCTGTTAGGAGGCAGAAGGGAGGTAATGGTGGCCTGAACGGGGGTGGAAGCAGGGGAAGCGGGCAGATTCGAGAGATGCGTTGGATGGCTTCAGGGTTCGAGGCTGGATGGCTGGGTGGGAGGCAGTACCGTTGGCCAAAGCAGTAGTCCCTTGAGGATGTCTGGGGGGAGCCCCTGGCTGCTCGTGGGTAGGGGGACCCTGGGCCGCTGATCTGTCTCGTCCCTGCAGACCCCTCCCCCCCGATGATGGCCGCCCCCTTCTCCAGGGTGTATGGGGTGTCACTGGGAGTTCACCTGCAGGAGCTGGGCCGGGACATCGCCCTGCCCCTCGAGGCCTGCGTCCTGATGCTGCTTTCTGAGGGCGTGAAGGAGGAGGTGAGACCCTCTGGGGCAGATGGGGAGGGAGTGTCGGGCCCTCAGCCTATCCCAGACCTCCCCCACACTGCCCATGCTGTGCCATAGTCCCACCCACCCTCAGAGCACAGGTCCCCGGAGGAGGCGTGGCCTCCCGTTGATGAAGCGATACCACCTCCCACTTAGTGATGCTCCTGTGCGCCAGGCGGGCGCTGTGCTGTAGACCCTGCGCACTGAGGGACTTAGTTATCCCCGGAAGCCTGGGAGGGAGCCCTCAGTGGGGCCGTGTGACAAGGGGAGATGGAGACCAAGAGGCAGATGTGCCCGGTGGCACAGGAGAGGGTGGCGGTGGAGCCGGGGACTTGGGTGCAGTCTCTGATGCAGGCTGCCCTCATCGGCCCTCCGAGCCTCAGCGTTGCCAGTCCATCGGCTCCTGCCCCAGCACAGATCCTCAGGAGGCAGAACTGCCCAAAGACTGAGGCCCCTCCAGGGTCCTGCGGGGTCCGCCTCCCACTGCTCACCCACGTGTCTCCCCGTGACTTTCCTCAGCCCTTCCCAGACATCCCCCTTTGCTCCAAATCCAAGACCTTGCGAGCTGAGAGGACCCATGGACACTGGTGTCCCCTCTACCTGCCAGACCGGTGGGGACATGGGCCAGTGAGGGCCAGCCACCTGCCCCAAGCCATGAGTGAGGCAGGGCCTTCCGGCTAGGGTGTCCTGTCCCACCCACCCCTCCGTGACCCCGCCTGGTCCCTCTCGCACCCCAGGGCCTCTTCCGCCTTGCCGCCGGGGCCTCGGTGCTGAAGCGCCTCAAGCAGACGATGGCCTCGGACCCGAGCAGCCTGCAGGAGTTCTGCTCTGACCCCCACGCCGTGGCAGGTACCTGCTCCCAGGACCCCAGGGTGGGGGGCCACCCCCCAAATCTCTGCACCTCCACTGCCTGAAATGATGCCACGGGTTGGGTTTAAGGCTGATAATCTGCTGAGGGGACACAGGGGCCCATAGAGTGGGGTTTGTGACGAACCCCCTGGCATATGTGTGCGCTTTTTTGAGTACAAAATCTCTGGCCTTCATCGTTTTCTCTGAAGGGCCCATGGCCCGGGAATGATAGACCTAGACACGTTAGTGTGAACAAGGGCCAGAGGCTCCTGGCAGATGGAGAGAGCTGGGTGCTGGGGCGAAGGTGGAGGCTCAGGCTGCGTCTGAGCTCACACCACCACCTCAGGTGCCCTCAAGTCCTATCTGCGGGAGCTGCCGGAGCCCCTGATGACCTTTGGCCTCTATGACGATTGGATGAGGGCAGCCAGGTGAGGTTGGAGGTGGGGGATCCTGGCCAAGAGGAGGCTGCAGAGGTGCCGCCCTGGGCTGGCTCACCAGGTCTGTCCCCGTCCCCAGCTTGAAGGAGCCCGGAGCCCGGCTGGAGGCCCTCCAGGAGGTGTGCAGACGCCTGCCCCGAGAGAACCTCAACAACCTCAGGTGAGCCCCACACTGGGCCCCAGGCCCCTGGAAGCCAGGCCCTGCCAGGACTCTGGGGTCTGGGTTTGCATCCTGCCCCCTTGCCCTAAGCAGTATTTCTAAAAACAGAACACAGGTGGACTAGTCATATTTTACTTATTATTTTTATCTTAAATTGGAATGCTTTATGAATTTGCACATCATCTTTAAGTAGAGGCCATGCCGCCACGCTAGCTCCCGTATCACTTCCACTTTAGTGTGTGTGCTGCACTAGAAGTGAGCACTGTCCTGCTCCTGGTTTTTTTTTTAAAGATTTTATTTATTTATTTTTAGAGAGGGAAGGGAGAGAGAGAGAGAGAGAAACATCAATGTGCGGTTGCTGAGGTTGTGGCCTGCAACCCAGGCATGTGCCCTGACTGGGAATCGAACCTACGACACTTTGGTTCACAGCCCTCGCTCAATCCACTGAGCTACGTCAGCCAGGGTTCCTGCTCCTGTTTTTTAACGCTGGACATTGAACTCGATACATACCTTGAACCTCTGAAGCCACACCACCCGGCTTCACACCCCACCTCTGCCACTGTGTGGTCCCGAGCAGGCGAACTGACCTCTCTGTGCCTTGGCTAGACGATTCAGAACATAACCACGCCTGCCCCACGGGGTGCTGGGAGAGTCTCAACTTAGCTCCGTGCCTGACACGTAGATGGCACTCAGTAGGTCAGCTAATTTCACTATGACAAATCTTCAGCCAGCCTGTGTGCTGTCTCGGCCACCTTTTGGAAACCCCCAGGCAGGAAAGTCTTGGGTCTCGGGCGTGTGGGTACACATCTGTGGCCCGATGCCCCGCCCTTGGCCCAAGCCCCGCTCCCGCCTCCCCAGGTACCTGATGAAGTTCCTGGCACGTCTGGCCGAGGAGCAGGAGGTGAACAAGATGACGCCCAGCAACATCGCCATCGTCCTGGGTCCCAACCTGCTGTGGCCCCCTGAGAAAGAGGGGTGAGTGGAAGGAGGCAGCCCCCGGCCCAACTGTCTGCTCTCCATCTTGCCCCCCGGGCCTGGCTTTCCTCAGCCTCGGGTGGTCAGCAGCCCCTGTTCTCAAGGCTGCCGTGAAGGGCAGCCCGAAGGGACCATGGACCCCACAGGGCTTTAGAGATGGCATTCTGGGTAATGGTGGTAACGGGGTGCTCTCGGGGTGCTCAGAAGGCTGGGAGCCCGAGGTCTGGTTCTAGCCCCTCCTGCGCCTTCCAGCCACGGGCCTGAGGAAGTCACTCTCTCCACCCCCGTTTCCTCCTCTGTAAGTTCGAAATCACACAGAGTCCGAGGACTTTTGCTTTGGGAATTAAGAGAGAGAATGAACAGGGAAGAAAGCTTTAAAATGGCAAAGTTCTGTCCTGTGCGAGGGGTCACTCCCGCTCCCTGGCCACGGACGGCCAGAGGATGTGCAGGCCATTCTCTGAGTGCAGGTGCCCAGTAGAGGCTGCCTGGGTCCAGGCCTGGGAGGAGAGGTGCCATGACCCACGGGTGACGCCTGTCATGTGCGAAGGGAGGGAGAAATTCGATGCGAGAGCCACGTGTTTGCCGTCCACGGTGCCTGTGAGCTTTTGAGAACAGGGACGTGGTGTGATTGACTGGTCCCTGTGTCCCCAGTGGCCAGCGCGGGGCCAGGGAGAGTTGGGGCCACTGAGACTTTGCCCGGTGGTGACTCGAGTCCACTCCCTTCTGTCCCAGGGACCAGGCGCAGCTGGATGCAGCCTCGGTGTCGTCCATCCAGGTGGTGGGCGTGGTGGAGGCTCTGATACAGAGCGCGGACACCCTCTTCCCCGGAGGTGAGGCTTCTGCCTGCGTGCGCGCGCCCTCCCCTGCGTGCGCGCGCCCTCCCGCTTCGTGCCCGTCCCTGACCCGGTGCCCTCCAGACCAGCCTCAGTCCCCGGCAGCCCCGCGCCCTCCCCACGAGGCCCGGAGGAAATCGCGTCTCCACTTGGAGCCTCCGTGTCCCCTCTAAAACGGGGGTGCTCCTGTCTGCGTCGTGGGGTTGCTGTGAGGCTCCTGTGGGGGTGGGGAGGCGAAACGCGGCCCGGACAGTGTTGGGGAAGAGGGAGAGCGGTCCTGGCGCTGGCTCACCCGGCGGGGAGGCCGGCAAAGCCCGAAAGCAAGGCCTGCTCCCTTCCTTCCGTCCGCAGACGTCAACTTCAACGTGTCGGGCCTGTTCTCCGCCCTGGCACCCCAGGACAAGGTCGGCGATAGGCCGGCCTCTGAGGAGCTTAGGGCCACGGCCACACCCACACCAGCTCCTGCCCTGGCCCCAGCCGTGGCCCCTGCTCCTGCCCCGGCCTCAGCAGCTACCAAGGAAAGGTAAGGACCCAGGGATAAGAACGGCCCCCTGTCTGGACCCCACAATGCCCGGCCGGAGGCACTGTCTCTCGGGGCTTCCAGCAGCACATCGGGGAGTGGAAGGACTGCATTTTCACCCCAAAGGCCAGGTTTCCCAGTTGGCAGCAGGCGGGGTGGGGGCTCTGAGGGGACAGCCCTCAGCCTCTGGTGCTCTCCCTCTTCCCTCGTGTGGCTGTGTACTGAGCACAGACCATCGCAGGCTCTGAGTGCACAGGGAGCTAGGGAGCCCCTCCCAGGATCTCTGGGATCCCTGAACTCCGGCGCAGCTGCGTGTGCCGTGCTACCACCGCACCACCCCAGTGCCACTCACTCGTCAGACTGCGGGGCCCAGACCACGGGCTTCCTCAGATGAGCGAGACAGGCGAACGCTGCCCTCGAGCCGGTGCCCAGGGCCGACAAGCCCACCAGAGATCGGTCACCACCGCGAGAGGCAGGGGTGCGAGCTGTGAGGGAGGGCAGAGCCGGGCAGCGGACCGAGGGGGCGCAGCTCAGCCGTGGGGTCAGGAAAGTCCTGCTGAGGAGGAGCCACCCGAGCAGAGACCTGGAGGAAGTCGGAGGCCTCCCACTCTGCAGCTGCTGCTTCCTTTTTTAAAAAATGTGTTGGTGAGAGAGTGAGAGAAAGAGAGAGAAATTCAGTTGTTGTTACGCTCACTCATGCATTCGCTGGTTGTCTCTTGCATGTGCCCTGACCAGAGATGGAACCCAGGACCTTGGTGTATTGGGATGATGCTCTAACCAGCTCAGCTAGCTGGCCAGGGCAGCCCCTCTGTTCCTTGTCCACTCTCTGGTGCCAGTGGCCGGAACATCCTGTAAAGATCACAAGGAGGCTAAGAGTTGGGGCAGGGGAGGCTCCGCTTTCTGTCTGGCACCCTGGCCCCATCAGGGACCATGGACACTGTCCCAGCATCACACAGCCGCCAGGCGCTCTGTGGATGCAAGCTCTAATTGATGCCAGAGTGTTTAGGGGGTAGGGGGGCAGCCTGGGGATAGATCCCAGGCCCAGCCACAAGGTGGGTGACCCAGACTCAGCCTGTTGCTGAGGGTCTCCCGAAGATTCCGGGAGATGTCTGGGAGGTACCCAAGCTTGACCCTGACCCTCTCCTTCCCACACAGGACAGAGGCCGAGGCGCCCCCCAGACCGGCCTCCCCCAAGGTCAGCAGGAACCCCCCAGAGGCAGCCACCCCAGCAGAGGACACGGCTCGGAAGAGTGAGCTGGCTGTGGGAGGATGGGGGGTGCAGGGAAGGCGGGGGGGGCAGTCCAGACCATCTCGTGTGTTCAGCCGGGAGCCGGGGCTGCAGCCTGCACACCCCAGCTGTGTGACCTTGGGCCGGTGACTTCACCTGCTTGCCTCAGTTTCCCCCTCTGTGGACAATAAGCGCGCCTGCCTTGTAGGGCTGTTCAGAGGATCAGACACTGCTGCCTGGCTCAGGCCGCCTTGTAAGGGTCGGCCAGTGTGAGTGAGCGTGGCGGGCAGCGGGGCTGAGTTCCTCAAGAAGCCTGGAGATCACAGAGTGAAGAGGGAGGACAGGGTCTTCGAAGGGCACTGAGGAAGGGGCGGCGGTGGTGCTGGGGGCCGGGGGCCCTTCGGTGCCCTCACCTGTTGAGCTGCCTGAAAGCCAGGTAGATGGAAGGCCGAGGGTTCAGGTGCAGAGTCTGCCCGAGTGACCGGGAGCCTTGGGAGGCCCCACCCAGCCCAGGAGGCTCCCGAGTTTTCCACCCGGGTGTACAGAGTAGAGCCCGGAGTAGATGGAGCAGCCACAGGCGCCTCCAGACCATCAGGAGCTGGCGGGTTGCTCAGGAACCTTCCTGAAGGAGGTGGGCATTTAGTCGCCTCTCCTGGCTGCAGGGCGAGTGAGACATGTGCTCACTTGAGCACAGTTCGAAGGACTGTCACAGGGTCACCTGAGCCGGTCCTCACCTCAGCCCTGGGAGGTTTGTCCCATCTTACGAGACGAGACGGAGGCCCCAGGGAGCAAGTGGTTTGCACAGATCCCCCGGGGGGTGCAGGCAGAGCTGGGGCCCGAGTCCAGGCCTCCTGGCTCCACTTAACTCTTCAGCTGCCTCTGGGCATCAGAGTTGTGCAGCCGCATCCCTGAGCCTGGGTGGGGTAGTTCTGGTGGGCTTCTGACCGGAGGTGAGCGAGACCCAAGCGTCGGGGGGTGGGCAGCGTTTCTTCGTTTGACAGGAGTGTGCCGAACACCTACTCCAGGCCCACCCCTGTGCTAGCCAGCCGCACCACGGCAGCCACACACAGCACACGTTCTAGTGGGGGAGACAAGCAAAATAATTCAGAGAGGCCTGGGCGATGAGGACCAGCCGTGGGAACTGTGTTCCGGCAGAAGGAACCGCAGGTGCAAAGGTCCTGAGGTGGGACCGAGCGTGATGGCCTCGCCACAGGCTCTACGGACACCTGACTGCCCCTTTCCTTCCTCTGCAGCCAAACGCCCGGCACCAGCCCGACCCACCATGCCACCCCCCCAGGTCTCCGGCACCCGCTCCTCGTCTCCGGCCCCACCCCCACCCCCTGACCCTGGCAGCCCTGTAGCTCCCCGAGCTCTGCCCCGCCGTCTGGTTGGCAGCAACCTCCGGGCCCCCACAGTGCCACCCCCATTGCCCCCGATGCCCCCTCAGCCTGCCCGACGCCAGAGCCTGCGCTCACCAGCCTCCCCCAGACACACTTCCCCAGGCCCAGCCTCCTTCAGCCCCGTCTCTCTGAGCACGCCTGAGCAGGTGGACCTGGGGGTGGCCACAGAGGATGGAGGGGCCCCTGAGGCTGCAGGCAAGACCCCCACTCCCGCAGCTGTGCCCCCTCAGCCTCAGCCCAGGAACGTTGCCTCGGAGACCAACTGAGCTGGGGGCTCCTCCCTGACAGCCCTCAGTGTCCCCTCCTTCCCGCCTGGTCCTCCCAGGACGTAGCCCTCACCCCTTTGCCCACAGCCTTCACCTCCAAGTGCCTTGGTGCCCGCTGGGTCGGCCCCCACGGCAAGGAGGACTCAGGCCAGTTCTCCACTTCGGGTCCTTTTCCTCTTGAGTACACCCTAGGCTTGGGGTGCTCGGCTGACTCTGCGCTCTCTGGCGAGGTCCCGGGGAGCCGCCAGAAGGAAGGAGAGCGTGCCTGCTCCTACAGGACTTTGGTTTTTCTCTTGCCAACGTATTTTTTTGCAAGGCAGGTAAATTATTTTGGACAAAACTGGAGCAGCAGCCCAAAAGATAGCTTTATTTTCTGTACTCAAAATAAAGGGGGGAAATTACCTATTCTCTGCCTCTTTTCCTTCTTCCTGTCTGAAATGATAACAGCCGACGTTTTTAAGCACCTACTCTAGGCCACACACTGTGCTGTTCTGCTTAAGATTTCCATGTGATCCTCTCCCTGGGGAGGGAATCCCATGACCTCTTACAGGTGAGCGGACAAGAAGCTGAGAACATGACCTGCCAAGGTCACACAGTGGGTGAGGCGTGGACCTGGGAGTAGGGCCCAGGTCTGACTGCTTCTGGGGCCTGGGCCTGGGTCTGGGCCTGGGCTTCACCCTGGGCAATTAACTTCAGTTCTCGGTATTCTGGTCTCCTCATCCGGGAAGCCGGGTAACAACTTCCACTGCAGAAGTGTTCTGCTGATTAAAGGAGACTCCTATAAAGACCAGGCACCGTCCTTGCACACAAAAGTCCCCCATAAGTGATGGCTGTCCCCGATGCCGGGCCCCCTAGTCTGCTCCCCAGGAGCAAGGGTGGACCTGCCTGCAAACCGTCCCTGAGGCTGCTCTGCCAGACCCTGGGCTAGGTCCCCGACTCAGCCCTACACCCAAGTTGCTCCTGGGAACAGGCAGGCGGAACTGATCACTGGAATCAAGTGTCAAGACTACTGGGAGCTCGTATGGGCCCAGTTAGGGTAAAACCATCTAACCCAGACTGGTGGTGTGTGTCTGGAGGGTAGAGATCAAGGAAAGCTTCCTGGAAGAGGTGATATCTGAGGGGAATCTTTCAGGACCTGGCGAGGTGAAAAGGAAGAAGGAAGAACCTTCCAAGCCACGGGAACCACCTACGCACCTGTGGAAAGGCCAGGACATTGGGGAACAGAAAGTATCTCCGCTCAAAGCCTGGGTTACGGGATGCTCTAGAGCTCCAGGTGCTCCTGGAAGTCACACAGGTCTTGGGAGCCTTCTCGGAAGTTGGCAGGCAGCCTCAGGACGGTGACTCATCTCTCCCCAAGAGGGAGCCTAGGCAGCAGGGTCACCCCTCACTGTCCTGGGCAACTGGCCACTGATGCTCTGGCTCCTTCCCCCCACCCCGGGGTGCTTGGTGACAAGGCTGCCTCTAGCCCAATGCCTTTCCACTTTGGCTTCACAGTAGAATCCTTCGTAATTATAGAAAAAGACACCCCAAAATGCCAGGCTACACCCAAAACAAAGCAGAATCTCTGGGGTCCTACCACGCACTGGTATTTTGAAAACCATTTGTCAAAAGTCACCAAACTACACTTAGGATGTATACATTTTGCTGCATGTAAATTCTATATCTGAAAATAATGAGTGTTCCAGGGGGTTCTACAGTGCAGCGAGCGTGGAAAACCACTGATGTAGGCCACGGGCCCCAGCGCTCAGGAGGACACCATGCGCCTCTCTCTTCATCATACCCACAGGCTTCTCAGGACTTCGCTCGCATCTGGAGCGTCCAACGTTCAGAGGGCAGGGAGGTCTGACCCAAAGACAACATCTCCGTTAGCATCTGTTTTCCTCTCAGCAACCAGCTCTCCTAAGCTTCTGATTGGCTAGGGGCGCAGGGCGGCTCTTCTCGCCAGTTTTTTTTCTCGTAACTCGCTATTGGTCAAGAAGAGCGTCAGTCTCCCAGGCTCCCACCCCCGTTAGAGGGTTATCGGAGTTAAAACTCAGCGGCGATTGGCCTAGCAGAGCTGGGAGGCGGGGCGAATGATCAAGCGAGATCTTCATTGGTCTTCTTCCCTTAGTGCCCACCGCTATTCCACCCTTTTCTTCAAGCTCAATTTGCTCGCGGCCTCCCTCCTTCCCAAGGTTTTCGCCTCTATTGGCCACAGGCCAGGTCGTAACCCCGCCCCCCGGCCCTTTCGGCGCGTCGATTGGTAGGTGCGGGGCACCGGTGGGTTGCGGGCGAGCGCACCGTGCCCGCGGCGAGGAAGCGGCGCGGCGCGGGCGTGCGGGCAGCCAGCTGGCTGCATGGCGCGCTGCGAGCTGCTACGCGGCGCGGCCCTGCGCGACGTGCTGGGCCGGGCGCAGGGGGTCCTGTTCGACTGCGACGGGGTGCTGTGGAACGGCGAGCGCGCTGTGCCCGGAGCCCCGGAGCTGGTGGAGCGGCTGGCGCGTTCCGGCAAGGCGGCGTTGTTCGTGAGCAACAACAGCCGGCGCGCGCGGCCGGAGCTGGCTCTCCGCTTCGCGCGCCTCGGCTTCGGGGGGCTGCGCGCCGAACAAGTCTTCAGCTCCGCGGTGTGCGCCGCGCGCTTGCTACGCCAGCGCCTGCCGGGGCCGCCGGACGCGCCGGGCTCAGTGTTCGTGCTGGGCGGCGAGGGGCTACGCGCGGAGCTGCGCGCCGCCGGGCTGCACTTGGTCGGGGACCCCAGCGAAGACCCGGGCGCGGCCCCGCGCGTGCGTGCCGTTCTCGTGGGCTACGACGAGCACTTTTCCTTCTCCAAGCTGAGCGAGGCGTGCGCGCACCTGCGGAACCCTGACTGCCTGCTGGTGGCCACCGACCGCGACCCGTGGCACCCTCTCACCGACGGCAGCCGGACCCCTGGTGAGCGCGGGGGTGGCCAGGAAAGCGAGGTGGCGAGGGGCGACCTGGAGGTGAGGGTCGGGAAAGGGGCATCTCCAGGGGACAGGGAACAGGAGGGTTGCTAGCGCGTCTGCCACCCAGCAAAAGCGCAGGGTGCTTTTGTGTCAAGGTCTTGTAATTCTTGCAGCCGCCTCACGGTGAGGGGCAGCACTGGTGTCCCCAATGGACAGAAGAGGAAACCGAGGCCCATGGTGGCCCTTTGGGATCACAGGCGGAATCCAGGCCCCCGACTCCCAGCCCTAACCTTCCTGAACCCGCCTCAAGGACTCCTGTCTTTTTGTCTCTCTCGCTGTTGGGGTGACGTCGGAGATTTGGGAACAAAGCCTGGAAGGGGCTCTTTCCTGTTGGAGAGTTGGAATACCACGTCGGCAGGCTGTAGGCAGGTGTGCTAGAGCACAGGAGGCGGTTGGAGTTTGCCCTGAGTCCATTTGCAGCTCCAGCGCTCGTAATCTTGTTACGTTACATAACCTCAGAGCATCTGTGCACTGCCTGTAAAAAAGGGAATGCCGGCATGCCAGTGTCATCAGCGTGGAGAGGGGTATGTGGGCTCAGGGGCTCCAATGGTGTGGGCTGTATCCAGAACCCTGTCGTGTTACACTTGGTATCTGTTCGTAGTTTCCAGATTACTCTGGAAATGGGGGTTCTTGTCCCATTTCTCAGTTAAAGGAACCGAGGCTGAGAGAGCGGAAGTGAGCTGCCCAAGAGTACGGGGACCTGAACTTGCATCTTGTGGCCACCCAGGCCTGACCTCCTCCATCCAAGGCACTCTTCGCTGCTGTCTTCTGGGTGGAGCAGGTGGAGGCTGCTACATCTTGGAGGGTTCAAGTTAGACGAGAGCAGACGGTAGCAGAGGCTGACAGTAATGAGCATGTGTGGACACGTTAGTACTCCAGTCGGCAGGCTGAGGGCAGGGACAGATGTCCCATCACTCCATCCTTGCTGGTGACTGACCCAGACAGTTGTTAATACCAAATACTGGTGGGGCAGGGCGGTACTCTTTGAGGATTGGACACAGTATTACGGTGCGGTGGCAGGGAGGGCCTAGAGTTTAGGGGATCTGGGAAGGCTTCCTGGAGGAGACATCTTGCAGAACAGGGGGTGAACATGGAACAAGGCTTGGGCCGTGGCAGAACCAGTTCCAGTCTGGGAATCTATAGTTTTAGGCCTGTCCTAACCCCAAGGTGGGGACTCCCCCAGCTGCAGCAGCTCCTGCCTCCCTGGGCCGTGCTATGAAAAGTGAGTGTCCCCCTGGAGGCCTCAGAATTCAAGTGGAGGCAGTGGGTGAAGAGGCCCCCAGGACCGAGGAGCGGTGGTGTGAAAGAGCCCAGGAGAGACCAGGCCCTTCCCACACCTGCCCCTTCCGCCTCAGCACCCACTGGGCTGTGCCTGCGGCCCTGCTGGTCATCCCCACAGCCTGGAGGGGGAGGCAGAGGCTCAGCAAATACAGAAACGCGGAGCTGCTGTCGTGTTTGCACCCCGAGTGGTGCAGCTTTGAGACAGGGCCGTGCAAGTGCTAAGAAAGACATCCGTTATGCATCAAATCTGAAATCATGCAAATCTCTCACCCCAGTTCCCCCTCCCCCTGCAGGCCTCCTAAATTGTGTTTACTTTGTAACCATATGGCAGCCACTTGAGCTGGCAAATGGAAATGCCTGCCGTCTTAGGTATATGCCACCGTCAGAACGTGCAACAGTCTCAGGCTATAGGATGTTGAGAGAAGGGGGTCGTGGTGGTCTGAGAGCGGGAGTTCATACACTCCTCAGCTGGGAAGCGCACTCCCCCAAGGAGAGGGCTCTTTGTTGTGCTCGCTGCTCTATCCCAGGGCCTAGCAGTGCCTGGCGTCCCGCTGGGCCTCAGTAAATAGTAGCTGGACATGGGGGCCAGGGGTGGTCAGCTGTTTCCCGGAGGGGGGGTGGAGCAGCTGACAGCTGAGAACTGGCTTCAGCCCAGAGAAGCACTCTGGGGTGACTCAGTTGAGCCCTTCAAAACCTCGAGGGGCTCTCTCACCAAAGGGTCAAATGGCTTTTCTTTCCCCCTCGGGTCTTATGAAAACAAAGTGGGTGAGTTCTCAGTCAGATGTCGGGGAGAACCTCCCAGTGGTGTTGCTCTGAGCCAGCTCGGCCCTGGTCCCAGGACCCAGGGTGGCTCCTCCTCCGTGTCGGGGACCACTTCACCCCCTGAGCCCCCTTTGTCTTAGCTGCGCTGTGAGAAGGGAGACACGAGGCCAGAGCACCCGGGGTCCAACCAGCGGTGTGCTGACACACATGTAGAAATTCGGGGAGCCCTGATTCGTATCATTTGCCAGGGTCTGTGTGTAAATACCCGCCACCGTGGCAGGGTTTCAGGCCACCATCGTGAGGTCCCTGCACATGGATTGGGGCAGACGTGTGCCTGCCATCATAGTATGTCCATTGGCTCAGCTAGAAATCATCTTTTAAGAGTGTAGACAGTGGTAAAATCTCTAGGAAGTGGTCTGTTTTGAGAATGTGTCACCTTTGTTTTGAACAGAATTCATTTGATTGTAAGTTTATGTAAGTGGACTTTAAATAGTGGCTCTGTTTCGCCACCAGCTCACAGAATTCCTGAAAAACGAAATGCTCAGCACTCCCCAATGAGCACAGGCTGGCCCAGCACCCGAGTGGGTCACACCCACCTGAATGCCGAGTATCTGCCGCTTTTTAAGCTGTGCAGCCCTGGATAGGTTACTTACCATCACTGAGCGTCAGCTTTCTCATCTATAAAATGGGCTTCCGTGAGCAGCCAGCACAGCCCCTGGCACTTCAGAATGTGCTTAGTGAATTATCGTTGTCATCACCATCATCATCACCATCACTTGTTCAGGGACATGAGCGTGAAGGCAGAACATTCTGGCACAAAGAGGTGCCTGGGGGAAGGGCACAGTGGACCCGTTGTGTGGGGCAGATGGTCAGCAGTCAGAACTGTCCTTTGCCAAACGGCCATCCCCTTGTTAAACGCTTAGGCACGGCCCCCAACTTTGGGTATTGTAGCTCCTGTGACCACAGACACCTCCACGCATGTAGCTTTTTTGTCTCCAGCCTGAATTCCCTTCTCGTGACCACCGCCCCGGCGGAGGCCGACCAGGTCAGAGGCACGAACGTTCCTGTGCCCTGCTGTGCCCCCAATGGGCTGCGCCCGTTCCCGGTGCCAGGAGCGCACGTGCATGCAGCAGTCACCACAGGGCCGATTGGGAAGCGCTTTTCCCAGCCCAGAGCCCTTGCCTCTGTGGTACCTGCAGTGCCTCGTCAAAGGCAGGCGTTCCTTGCATCGTCCTCGGCCAGCGAGTCCACGGAACCTCACAGGTGGGGCGGCTTGCCCGAAGGCACACAGCTGCCAGGGGAGACAGTGAGCCTTAGGCAGGACCGACTGGAGCCAGGCCCGGTGCAGGCAGGGGCTCCTTCCGTCCTTAGGATGCCCCCAGGAAGAGATCAGCGCCATATGAGGGGCAGGGAGACTGAGACACAGAGGGGTCAAATAGCCGGTGGGGGTGGAGTCTGAATGTGGGCATCTGGGGCACAGTCTGGACCCCTCACCAGTCCAGTGAGATTCGGAAGCAGGCCTTTTGCCCCCGTGCGCCAAGCTCTGACCGAGTGTCCATCTCCTTGCAGGCACCGGGAGCCTGGCGGCCGCGGTGGAAACAGCCTCGGGACGCCAGGCCCTGGTGGTGGGCAAGCCCAGCCCTTACATGTTCGAGTGCATTGCGGAACACTTCAGCGTGGACCCTGCCCGCATGCTCATGGTGGGCGACCGCCTGGAGACCGACATCCTCTTCGGCCACCGCTGTGGCATGACCACCGTGCTCACGCTCACGGGTGTCTCCCGCCTGGAGGAGGCCCAGGCCTACCTGGCAGCCGGCCAGCAGGACCTGGTGCCGCACTACTACGTGGAGAGCGTGGCGGACTTGATGGAAGGGCTGGAGCCCTGAGGCCACCTGACCTGCACCCGCAGCCCCGCCCCTCCCCACCCTGATCCCGTAGACGGAGGTGACGGCCGCCGGGAGCTGCTTGAGTGCCACCAGCTCTCCGGCCCCAGTCCCTACACCCTGCTGGGGCTGGGACCCAGGGAAGGTTACAGGGCCCTTATACCCTTCCCCAGGGTGGCGGAGCACTCTTTGCTGTGCCAGAAGCTGCCCCCCTTGCCCCACTGGTTTACCCTGGCCTGACCCAGCCAAGGTGGCCTTTTGTCCTGCCCTGTGACGGCCCCTTGTTGAAATCGGGGCCCTGATGCCCACTGAAGATTCCCCCCAACCCTGAGCCCCTAACTCCCTCACCCCTCCCTGGGGCCTCTAGAGCACCACCTGCTCCCGGGCCTTCCTGGCCTTGGGTTCCTGCTGGCCAATCAGAGGTCTAGGTGACCACAAACCACTGTTGTCCTGAGCCCTGAATGGGCCAATCAGAAGGCTAAGTCATAGTGATTCACTGATGCTGGGTTCTGAGTGGACCACCTGGGTGCGTACGTGACAGTGACCCTTTCATGTCCTAGATCCTGGGCAGACCAGCCAGGACAGCAGGTGATGGCCTGCTGGTCTCGTAGATCCTGAATAGGACAGACGCCTGGGAGGCAGTGACCTCTTGACAACCTGGGCCACACGGGGTGAGCCAGGGTCCAGGCTTCTGTCCGTAGGTAAGGCCCACGCACTGAAGGCAGCCCTCCACCACGGCTGCCGTGTCCACGGGGCCACCTGATGGCTCTGGGGCCACCGGAGCCAAGCGCCCTACCCTCCCCGATCTTGGTACCGGCCAGTGTTGATGGTGGCAGCCACTCGGCATGGGGACCTCCGTGTCCCTGCCTGTACCGTCAGTGTTGGCTGTGCCACTTCCCCCTGCCCCGTGCCCGTCCCGGCTACCTATTTATTATTGTGTGTCAGTGCCGGTGGGGGTGGGGGCTGGGCCTCCCTGCCGCCTCCCCCTTGTTGTGACTAGTCCTCCGTGCTGAATAAAGTGCGAGTGGGATTGCCTGCGTGGGCTGAAGTCTGTCCGCCGCGGCGGGAGAGGGGGGCCGCCACGACCTTCCTCTGTGTGAAGAGACCCACCCCAGTTCCCGGATGTTCTGTCTGCACGACTCTCTAACCCGGCCACATGTTGTCCCTCACTGAGCCTTCGTATGTAGCGACTGGCGTCAGGACCCTGCTCAGAACCGCCCCCCCTCCAGCCTGTGTCCCTCCCCACACTTCAGGAAGAAAGCACTTGGGGGGTAAAGATCGGAGAGGCAGTGCAAACTCCCACACAGGTGGGCCCGGGCAGGCGCACACCTACAAAGCACGATCCCCTGAGGCAGGACTTGAATTCGTGTTGGCTGACTCCAGGGGGCTGCACCCCTTCTCCGGAGAGGCAGGGGAGCAGGTGGGGGGAGCGTTCCCCAGCCTGTGGCACCCCTCCTTGCACGTCTTTCACACTGGGTGCCGTGTGGCCACCCTGCAGGGTGGGCCTGAACCCCTCCAGGCTGGGCACGCGTCACCACCTTCCGGGCACTTGGTGCAGAGGGTGTGCTCAGCTGTGAGCAGGCCCTGGGGCAGCCCGGAGCAGCCTGTGGGGAGATGCTGTCACTGTTCCAGGCCTGGCTGTCACCGAGTCACTTGTCACTTGAGCTTGCACAAGCCCCTTCGTGCTCAGCCTGCGTCCTCATTCGGAGAATTCGGGGTGGGTCTGGGAGATCCCGGGGAATTCTCTGCAGCATGAGTCTTCTCCGGGAGAGGCACGCGTGACTGAGTCTCCGTGGCACCGTGAAGTCAGCAGATGGCGTGCTCGGAGACCTGGGGCTGGGACGGACACAGCTCAGCCTGGCCGAGGCGTGAGGGCGTTCAGGACTGCCCCTTCAAGGTAGCCTGGCGCCCTCCAGGTGTGTCCCTCCGCCATGTCCGAAACAGCAGGTGCCTCTCCCCGACCCGCATCCTGGGGCAGACTTCTTGGCCTGGCGTGGGTCCTCGTCCGTCTCAGAACCTGCGCCCAAGGAGACAGGGCACAGCTGTTGGCCAGCCTGGGTCTCGTGCCCCCGCCCCCACCCCACCCCCACCGAGGGAGGCAGTACTTGCCCCCCTGGCCTCACTCTGGGCCCAGCAGCTGCTCCCCAACTTTCTTGCTGACAGAGCCTTGATTTCCTTCAGGGGAGCACTTGGGGGCATGGGAGTCAGAGGGGGGTGGACACCCCAGTCCCAGGAAGTGAATCTTGATCATTTAAGGCTTGAACCTAAGCCAGTCATGGCGGCTGGATGGCCCCCAGCCCGTGATCGGGTTAGCTACGGACTTGCGGTGCCCTTTTTTTTTTTGTTTGCTCATTTTTTATTGGTGTGTGTTTGTCTTTATTGTTTTGTGATACACTCCTGACCACTAAAACAGGAGGGGAGGTCCTGGGAATGTCGGCCTCATGTTTAAAGCAGGACGTGGAGTAGGGACTCATTCTTCTGGCGTTAGGTGCAGGAGCTGTTGCAGCCATTCTGTGATCTTGAGGTATGACCAACATATTGCCCACCTTTGTGACTGCAGAGCAGAAAAAAAAAAGAGATGGGAAGAACTTGCTGGAGTTGTTTCCTCCTCGACTTTCAGTTTAGACAAATTTCAAACCCACAGAAAAAGTGCAAGAGTGGTGCAACACACACCCTCACTTGGACTCCAGCTGTTGATGTTTCAGGGCTCGGACACCGCTGGCCCACGAAACGGAACAGCTTCGCCCCGCACCCCTGCTTCCAGTGTCTCCTCGTTTGCCTTCTCCCCGAGTTGACTCCTTTCCTGGTGACCACAGAGGACCTTAGAGGCCCTTTCTGTCCCCCCTGAGTCATTTTCCCCTTTGGGGGCGGCTTTGAGGCTGGTGACCCAAGCTCAGACTCACTGAAATCTCAGTGTGGCCTAGCATCAAGGTGCCGCCCACCACTCTCCAGACTTCACTTTATCTGTCACCAATAACCACAACTGAGGGACAACATATTGTGCCTTTTTTCGCATTTCCTTATGCGCCCAGTAAGCCAGCCCCCCCCCCCAAAGGTTGGAGCCATCTCTGAATTCTGTTGGTCACTTTCACGGGAGTCAAAGCTTCCTCGTGCCCGCCCTTCTGCCGCTCCCTTCCCAAACCGCACGTGTCCCTGAGCAGGGCCGTCTGAGCACATCCCACCCTCCGACGCCAACTAGAAGGGAGAACTGTTTCCTCCACCCGCAGAGTACTTCTGACAGCAAATGCGTGTGTGTGTGGCTTTTCTACAGCAAGCGGTTCTCCAGTTCTCTGCAGACACTGACTGGGTGTCCGACAACATAATTCACTTCTGACACTGCCCGGAGTTCCTGCGGAAGCCGCAGGTTAAGGCTCCTCCCCGCCCCCCCCCCCCCCCCCCCCCCCGCCCCGCTTCAAATGCCAGTGGCAAGCTTAGGTTGTCCCCTGTACTTCTGACCAGCTGGCTATAAATTGCAGGTTCCTGTGACCCCCTTCTCAAGTTGGGTCATTTGCTGTAAGGGTTCACAGAACTCGGGAACATTTATGTTTGCAGGTTTATTATGTAATAAAGGAGGCGATGAAGGGTACGGATAAAGCCAGACAAAGAGATACCCCCGGGGTGTGGTGGGGGTGTCCAGGAGCGTCCCAAATGAGCAGGGAGATGGGCTTGCCAACCCAGAAGCTCTCCCGACCCTGTGCTTTGGGGGTTTCCTGGAGGCTCCCTCTTGTGCTCACGTTGATTGCGTTAACCATCGCCAGCCTCTCCCTCCCCCAGAGGAGGGGTGTGCGGCTGAAAGTCCCAAGCTTCTCACCGGTCCTTCTGACGGCCAGCCCTATCTGAAGCCTTCCCGAAGCCCACCCCGACTGGAACAAAAGATGCCCCTGTCACTCAGGAAACTTCAAGGGATTTAGGAGCTCTGTGTGCGGGGGAATGGGAGACGCAATGTTAGAACCAAAGATGCTTTTAGCATCTGTGTTGCTTATGAAATTGTAAGGGTTTTAGGGACCCTGTCACTGACTGGGGTCAGAGGCCAGATATACATTTCTTACTCTCTCATACCCTCCAACTTTATTCTTAAAAAGATTTAAACCAACAGGAAATAAAGATAAGCACAGCAAATGAACACCCGTGTGACCTTCACCCCGGCTCCCAGTTGTTGACATTCGCCCAATTTGTTTAATCGTTCTTTACGTATATTTACCGTCATTAAAAAAGATTTTATTTATTTACTTTTTAAAAAAGATTTTTATTTGTTTATTTTTAGAGAGGGGAAGGGAGAGAGGGAGAGACTCATCAGTGTGTGGTTGCCTCTCACACGCCCCCTACTGGTGACCCAGCTGCAACCCAGGCACACGTGCCCCGACTGGGAATGGAACCAGTGACCTCCCACCCCCTTGGTGTACAGGCTGTTGCTCAGTCCACTGAGCACACCAGCCAGGGCTACATACACGTACCTTTTTAACTGATTCACATTGCGGATGTTGGAGACAGTTCACCCCAGATCTTTTAGCTTCTCTCCCCTAAAAGCAAGGACTGTCTGTCTGCACAGCCGTGATCCACGACCAGACAAGAGCCCAGATCTTTGATGATTTCACTGAGCCGCTGAATTCACGTGCCAGAGAACCACCTAGCTCCAGACTTCTCACCAAGTGAACGTTTCCCTTCGCTGTAAAGTGATTCTCACTGTTTCCTGCCCAAAGCTCTCCCGATACACAGGCTCCGAGCACATCCTAGAAAACCTGAAAAGTCACTCATATCCCCCATTAAGTATATATGGGGTGTTTTCTGATACGCATTTTTCAAAGTATTTTTATACTTTTGTTTTAGATGTGATTTGGCTATGGGGATCTTATTTAGGAGTGACCAGCCTCTAGGAAGACCGGGGCCCACTTTTGACGTAAGGAAACTCAACCTCCGAAATTGTTTTCAAATGTAATACAATTTGTATTAACTACCACCTTTTAAGGTTGAGCACGGTAAACATTTTTAAAAGATTTTATTTATTTATTTTTAGAGACGGAAGGGAGGGAGAAAGAGAGAGAGAGAGAGAAACATCAATGTGCAGTTGCTGGGGTCATGGCCTGCAACCCAGACATGTACCCTGACTGGGAATCGAACCTGTGACACTTTGGTTCGCAGCCCGCACTCAATCCACTGAGCTACACCAGCCAGGCGTTTTTTTAAAAATTACATTCCACTGACCATGCCATCACAGCTGCCCCAACCCTCCCCACCGACCCACCTCCACCCAGCACCCCACCCCCACCCCCGCCACCCCTGGGCAGTCCTCACACCACCATTCACGTCCATGGGCCACACTGGGCCATGCATGCACACAAGTTCCCCGGCCCCGTCACCTCCCACACTGCACTCCACACCCCCGTGGCCACCCTGCAACCTCCGACCTGCACTTCCCGATCCCCCACCTCCCCACTCCACCACCCGGTGTCCATCAAAAGGCTCCCCGCAGCCAAGCTGCTGTCCCTGCTCTTCCTGTCCCCCAGTCCACTCTCTCCAGACTCAGTGGCCGGCAGGCGGGCATGAAGTGCCATTCTGTTGTCCACAGTCTGGATCCTTCCCTTCCTGAAACCAGCCCCTTTGACCTTTCACATGACAACGGTTTGGTGATGATGACCCCCCCACACACACACCCAGTGTTTTGTCGTCTGGGAAGCTCTTCATCTGCCCTTTTCAACTCCAGATGGTATCCCTTTTTTGTTGTTGTTTGTTCTTAAAGTATATTTTGTTGATTATGCTATTCCAGTTCCAGTTTTTCCCCTTTTCACCCGCTCTGCCCTGCACCACCCCCACCAGCATTCCGCCCCGCCTTAGTTCATGTTCACGGGCCATGTATATAATTTCTTTCGCTTCTCCATTTCCCATACTATTCTTAACTTCCCCATGTCTGTTTTGTACCTACCAATTATGCTTCTTATTCCCTGCACCTTTTCCCCCTCTCTCCCCCTGCCCGCTCCCCACCAATAACCCTCCATGTGATCTCCATTTCTGTGATTCTATTCCTGTTCTAGTGGTTTGCTTAGTTTGTTTTTGTTTTTTAGATTCAGTTGTTGATAGTTGTGAGTTTGTTGTCATTTTACTGTTCATAGTTTTGGTCTTCTTTTACTTAAATAAGTCCTTCTTTTTAACAAGGTTTTTTTAAAAGATTTTATTTATTTATTTTTTTAGAGAGGGAAGGGAGGGAGAAAGAGAGAGAGAGAGAAACATCAATGTGCGGTTGCTGGGGGCCGTGGCCTGCAACCCAGGCATGTGCCCTGACTGGGAATCGAACCTGTGATGCTTTTATTCGCAGCCCGAGCTCAATCCACTAAGCTACGCCAGCCAGGGCTAAATAAGTCCTTTTAATATTTCATATAGTAAGGGCTTGGTGATGATGAACTCCTTTAACTTGACCTTATCTGGGAAGCACTTTATCTGCCCTTCCACTCAAAATGAAAGTTTTGCTGGATAGAGTCATCTCGGATGTAGGTCCTTGCCCTTCATGACTTGGAATACTTTCCAGCCCCTTCTTGCCTGCAAGGTTTCTTGAGAAATCAGCTGACAGGCTGATGGGAACTCCCTTGTAGGTAATGTCTCTTTTTCTCTTGCTGTTTCTACGATTCTCTCCTTATCACTAATCTTGGCTGATGTAATTATGATGTGTCATGTGTCATGGTACGTTTTGGGTCCAGCTTCTTTGGGACCCTCTGTGCTTTCTGGACGTGTATGTATATTTCCGTCGTCAAATGAGCAAAAGTTTTTTTTTTCATTATTTTTCAAATAAGTTTTCTATTCCTTCCTCTTCTCCTTCTGGCACCCCTATGATTCGGATGTCGGCACTTTTGGAGATGTCCCGGAGTCTTCTTACTCTGTCCTTGTTTTTTTTGAATTCTTGTTTCTTCATTCTGTTCTGGTTGAATGTGTATTTCTTCCTTATGCCCCAAGTCGTTGATCTGAACCCTGGCTTCCTTCCCGTCACTGTCGGCTCCCCTGGATTTGTCTGTGTTCAGTCCGTGTAGGCTTCATTCCTTCCCTGTGCGTGCGCCGTGCTCACTGAGCTCTCTGAGCACCCCTCTCACCAGCGTTTTGAACTCTGCAGCTGATAGGTTGGCTGTCTCCGCTTTGTTTAGCTCTTTTTCTGGGGTTTTGTTCTGTACTTTCATTGGGGCCATATTTCTTCGTCTCCTCAATGAGGCAGCCCCCCTGTGTTTGACTCTGTGTACTAGGTAGAGCTGCTCTGATTCCCTCCCTGCCTTAGTACACCTGTTACGTTGCGTGGGGTGAAGCCTTAGGTGTTCGCCGGGGCAGGGCAGGGCAGCCCGCTGCGCTGTTCTGTGGCTCTGGGTGTGGGGGAAGCCTGGGAGAGGGGACAGTGCTGCTGCCGGACTGCCGGGGGCTTGCGCGATTCTCACCCCGTTTCCACTCACTGCACCTACTTCCCGTATGCGGCTGGCGCCCTTCCAGCGGCGGCCCCGGTGGTGGTTTCCAGGGTGGGTGAGTGTCCTGTGTTCTAGGAACGTGCAGGCCCTTTAAAGGCACTCTCCTGAGAGAAGGGCAGGATCTCCTGCTGCCCCAACCCCCGCTGGTTTTAGCAGCGGGTTTTAGCAGAACCCCCGAGAGTTATGGGGATTCATTTCCCTGGCCCTGGAACCCTGGGCTCTGTGGTCCGGCCTGGGGCTGGGATCGCTCCCAATTTCGCATCCCAAGGTGTCACTCCCGATTTCTATCCACCACATGTGAATGTGGGACCGCCCACCCACCCACCACGGCCGCTGCCACCATGCAGCGTCCTCTCCACCCCGGCTCCCCGGCTGCACCCCTCCTGCCCAGCTGGGTGCATGTGGCTTCTTCAAACCCTCGGTTGTCAGACTTCCATACAGTTCGACTGCCTGGCAGTTCCAGGCATTTCTCATTCTGAGGTCAGCTGTGATCCTCCTGGTGGTTGCCGCAAGGAGGTAAAGCGTGCCTGCCTCTGCCTCCATCTTGACCAGAAGTCCCAAATGATATCTTTGCTGGGTAGAGCAACCCTGGCTGTAGGTTCCTGCTTTTCTTGACCCCGAGGACTTCCTGCCAGTCCCTCCAGCCTGCAGAGGCTCCTTCGAGAAATCAGCTGACGATCTTACGTATGGGACGCTTCCCTGCAGGTGACCCACGGCTCCTCTCCTGCTGCTTCTAAGATCCCCTCTCCATCCCCCACCCCCGGCATCCCCATCGGGTCGCGCCTCGGGGCAGGCCTCCCGCACCTGCATCCTTCCTGCCCGGAACTCCCTGGAGCACAGTAAACACGTGTTAATTCCAGTTCTGCAGTTTTACAATTTGGAAACCAATACTTTTTTTCTGTCAGTTCTCAAATATTTATTTTCTGAGGTCTTAGCTGCCTATAAGTCTACAATTATGACAAAAGGAAACTTAAAAAACAAACAACCCCTGAAAAGACTCATGCCTGAGCCCCAGAGGGCTAAGGAATGACAGGCCTGGCCCCAGCAGGGCCTCCTGGGAAAGGGGGTGGTGAACCACAGGCAGGTCGGGGCCTGTGACCAGAGGTGGGGACAGACACCAGGCGGGAAAGGGAAAGGGGCAGACGTCCACCGTGTCTGGGGAGGTGGCCGCTGGGGCGGGAGCGACAGCACAAGCAAAGGCAAGGGGGTGAGAATGGAGGAGCGAGGTGCAGGGGGTGTGGGGCGGGGGAGGCTCCTGCTGCACAGACCAGATGGAAAATGCCTGAAGGGGGCGCAGTGGGGGAGTGGAGTTCTCTGCGCCCCGCTCCCCTCCCCGCACACCAGTCCTTTCTACCCGTCATGTGGCAGGATCCAAAAAAAAGATCATTGCCCTGGCTGCTGTGGCTCAGTGGACCGAGTGCCCGCCTGCGAACCAAAAATTCACCAGTTCCATCCCCAGTCAGGGCAAATGCCTGAGTTTCAGCCCAGGTTCCCCCATAGAGGGTGTGTGAGAGGCAACCTATCGATGTTTCTCTCCCTCTCTTTCTTCCTCCCTTCCCCCTTCTCTCTACAAATAAAGAAATAAAAATCTTTATTAAAAAAACAAACAAAAATCATTGTTTGAGGTCCAGGTATGCCAGGCCCACAGCGTTCTTTCCTTGGCTCAGCAGATGGACTGGCTCCAGCTTCCTGCGTGACCTTGGTCAGGCTGCTACTGTGCTGACTGGTCCCTACATCCGCAAGTGAAGGAGCGGCACCTGGGGTCCCTGCCTGCTCCGACGTCTAGGACTCCTGGCTCCAGTCGCCGCCCCTTCCCCACCTGGGCCAGCCAGGTTGGCAGGGGCTGTGGGTGGCGTTTCAGTGGGCCCAGCAGCCGGCCGGCCGGAGGAGGCCCAGCCTTCACAAGGGCAGGGCAGGCTGGGAAGGGCCGCAGGGCCCCGGGCAAGCTGAGCTCGTCTCCTGCAGCAGGCAAGGTCCAGCCCGCAGGGCAGGCCCTTAGGATGCAGGGATTCCGGACTGCAGGGAAGGCCCAGGGGGAGGGGGGCCTTGGCCTGGGGAGGCGCAGAAGAGAGAAGTCATGCGGAGCCCCTCACCCGTCACTCGTGGACCCCTCTAGCCAGCCGGGGACGGACTGGGTAAAGCTCCCACGCTTCAGGCCCGGAGGCAGGTTCGGAGAGGGCAAGGACTGGGCTCCAGTGGGAGCCAGGCAGCCTCCATCCACACACACCAGGACTTGCCTTCCTTTCCCCGAGTCTAACAGGAGCTTCAGTTCAGGGCCCGGGCGGCATCCCTGTGCGGTTCGGCTCAGCCCAGCTGCCGGACGAGATGCGGTGAGATGCGGTGAGACGGAGACGAAAGTGAGGTGCCGGGCGCAGGGCCTGGTAGATAAGTGGGTGCCACCACACAAGGCGCCCTGCCCCTGCCCCTGTCCCCAGGAAAACCGCAGTCCCTGTTACAGGGGACACTGGGATCTGGAGAGATCCCTGCCTCAGCCTTGGCAGCGGGGGACTGATGGGGGTGAGGTGGGCGTTAGAAGAACCTTCCAGAGGCATTGACCCCAGGACAGTAAACAGCCTGGGAAAAGAAGCTAACGCCTTCTGAGACTGTGAAAAAGAACAAAAAACCTGTTTAGATCAGAACGCCACCCTGTGCTAACCTGGTACAGAAGAGCAGGGTCGCGCCTCTCCAACACACGGACGGGGCGCCTGAGGCACACGGGGAGAAGGGACTCGCCACGATGCCTGGGGGAGGGCTGGGACCAGCAGCCAAGCCTCCAGACTCTCAAAGGGACCTCTCCAGGGCGCCCCTGTTCACCGTGCCACACATCTCCCTGCCACCCCGTGCTGGCCGGATGCCGATGCCCACGAGGAGTAAAGTGCCCCCATGTGCAACGGCAAATGCTACCCGGTGCCTTTGGGCGTGTCTTCAGGTTGGGGGGAGAATGGAGAAGCAGCACTCAGGGCCCCGAGAGCCTAACTGTAACCAGAAAAGACACCGGCATTCGGGCTGCCTGTCACTACCAAATCCAATAAGCAATGGCAGCGATTGAATCTTTTATGGGTGCTTTATTCAGATGGCCAGCGATCCGAGAAGATGGCAGGTTCATACCCTAACAAACCATCCTCCCCTTTCTTTCCTGGCCAGATCTTTTATAAGGGGGTTGGGGGAGGGCAAACGAGGGTCGGTGAGAGCTTTGAAATTCAACAGCTGTCTCCAAGGGGGAGGGGTAGTCGCCTGCTTCTTCCCGGTAGGGATGTCTCCAGGCAGGGATGTCTCCAGGCGGTAATCTCTAGCCAGCGCCCCAGGAGGTCAGCTGCTTTTTCTCAGGCTCCAGGATGGGCCTTATCTGTAGTTTCTGAAACAAAAGCTTAACATACACATTACTTGCTAGATTTATGACTATTTACCTTCAGCTCAATTTTCCCAAGTCTTAAGCCCCCTTATCATAACCACCCTAACCACGGGGCTGGGCCCGCCGGACGGCAGCTGGGCAAGGACCATGCCGAAGCACCTCTGTCCTTGGCTTAGGTGTCCTCCCGAAGTGCTCGGAATCCCCGGTCAGGCAGAGGGGGCGCCTGTGGCCCTCGGAGGGGAAGCGCGGTGCAGGGGAAGCACAGTGGAAAGGCAGCGGGGCTGTACCCTCCCCCCGCTCCAGGGGGAGGTGTGGGGAAGGCCCTGCAGGGAAGAGCAGAGCTGCGGTGGCTGGTTTCTGAGGCAGCCTGCTGCGTCTGGGAGGAGGGGGGAGGGGCTCCCCGTGGGTGTAGCCCAGCCTCCCCACTGGGCCCCTTGCCATCCCGTGTGCTCCCCAGTCCTCCTGTGCCAGGGTGGGCTTCAGCCACCTGGAGGAAGGCGAGGCGACCTGGGGTGAGGTGGGCCGGGCAGGCAGCACAGAGCAGGGTGGGCGTGCTGGCCTGACCTCCCGAGGCGGGTCACTCCTGATCCCCATCTTTCCTCTTTGGTGCTGAGATTTCGGGAGGAAGACAGCGATGTGAGGACGCAGGGCCCACTGACCACTTCCCTGGTGCGTCTCCCCTTCACCCCCTGCTCCCCACACCCTCCCCCCAACCTGGCTGCGGGTGTAAAGGGAGCACCACTCCCACTCACCCCCAACTCTGTTGCTACAGGGATCTTCCCTGAAGCCCAGATCCAGCCCCAATACTTGCGTTCCCTATAACCGTCTGTGGCTCCCCAGCGCCCTCAGAAAAACAGTGTTCCGGCCCCTCCACAAGGCCTGCCCTGATCAGGGTGCTGTTGGCTGCCCAGCCTGATGCCCCATCTCTCCCCAGCGCACCCCGACCTCCAAGCCGGACTCACTCTTCCCCAGTCTGTGCTTCCTCACTCCAGAGCTTCAGCTCAGCCAGGAATGCCAGCTCCCTGTTTCGCCCATGCTGCGAGGCCCACCCTCCCACGCTGGACAGCGCCTCTCCCACCACGGTGCTTGCTGGTGAGCCCCCGGGGGGCCAGCACCATGCTGTTCCTTCAGGAGGTCCACGGCCACCCCCGCCCTAACAGTGGGCTGCTTGAGAGCAGGGACTGGGGATGCTTCATCACTGCATTCTCTCAGACCGGCTCCGGACCAGGCACATAGTAGGCGTTCAGTAAAACAGCTGCCACACAGATGGGGGAAGATGAGGCTCTGCGTGGCCTCGGAGGGAGAGATGTGAGGACAGTGGACAGGGAGTGCACAGCAGAGCAGGAGCCCTAAGGCCACACGGCCTGGCTCAGCCCGGACCCCTCCCAGGCCTGACCCTCTGGGGCAGGCCAGAG
Source organism: Phyllostomus discolor (assembly GCF_004126475.2). Lineage (NCBI taxonomy): Eukaryota > Metazoa > Chordata > Mammalia > Chiroptera > Phyllostomidae > Phyllostomus > Phyllostomus discolor. The sequence goes on from NC_040904.2 coordinate 209,686,799, forward strand.
GCTGTCACGCAGGGGCTCTCGGAAGATCCCCAGCAGGACCCTCAGGAGGGCTGAGGCCTTGGCCCTGAACCCTGGCCGCAGCCTCAGACTTGGCACCTGGCCCAGCCTTTCTTTGGCGTTAGTGAGAAGTACACGCAGCCACCACGATCCCCGCTTCCGGGAGAGGCCCGGGCTTTGTGGTGGCAACGTGGGCCCGGGGCCCTCTGTGGGGAGCCACGGAGGGAGTCGCTCCCTGGCCCTGTCAGGGTGCAGCTTCAGGAGCCCTAGCTCGGATCCCCTGAAGGACCCTGCACCCCCTCGGCGGTCTTCCCTGGGCACCCCTGAGCTCAGCCCTCTGGCCCTAAGCCCCTTCCCAGCAACTCCTGGGTGGAATTCATCCTCAAACTATTTTCCATTGGCTTTCTCCAGCTCCTGCCTCAGCCCAACGTTTTAAAAAAAAAAAAAATTTAATGGGGGTGTGGGGATGAAGGGGAATGAGAGGTGGAGCCTGGACCCTGGGGGAGAGACTAAGAAGGAATGGAACAGGGGTCACTCATCTATTGGTCAGTTCCGCTGGGAACTGGCTGCAAAAGTCCAAGGACCCCGCCCCCAGGGAGCTCTGTGCCTGTGCTGACTTACAATTGGCTGAGCTCCCAGGGGCGGGACTCACTGGGGTCTGGTCCTATTAAAAGGGCCCATCGCTCCTCTCTCCAGAGGAGTCTTCAGGCTGCTGGTTCTGCAACCCCCAGGGCTGACCTCCTGTCTGCAGTCATGACTGTTGTGAGTGTGGGGACCCCGCCTCCAGGCTCGGGGAGGCGTGGGGCGTGGGCGGGCCGCTGGGGAGTGTGCAGGCAGATGCAGATCTGGGTTCTGGCCCCGATGGTGTGGCTTTGGGCAAGTACCTTGTCTTTTCTGGGCCTTAGTGACTGCGTCTCTAAGATGGGGGCAGGCACCATGGTCCTCCAAGGCTTTCTCTAGCTTAAGAACTTTCTGGGTTTTTCCAGGGTCTGACAGCAGGTATTTCTACCAAGGTCTGACATTCTGCAGCTCTCTGAAAAGTCTGAGTGGAAAGGGTGTGGCCCGCTGGGGGGGCGGTGCTTTGATGGCCCTCAGGCCCCAGCCCCTTCCCCCTCTCCTCCACCCCAAAGAGCCTCCTGACCCCTCTCCCCTGCAGCTGTCCCCAGTCTGCAGGCCAGAGCACTCACCCTCAGCTCTAGAGAGCTGTGAAAAGCTGCGAGGACCCCACACGGGCTGCCTGGGAAGGGGCCTGCCTGGGCTAGGGGTGGAGGGTGGTTCTGTCCAGGCTGGTCTGCTGGGGGTGGTAGAAACTTCTGCTAATGAGGCAGAAGGAGACGGAATCCTCCTCAGGCCCAGAGGGAACGGGTTCAAGTGTCTGGCAGAAGAAACCACTCACTCCTAGGCAAGCTGTGCATTCAATCTTGACCCCCAGCCAGCCAGGGGGTCAAGAGTCGGGCCAATGCCGGCCTCCCTTCTGTGGAGGGGCCCGGTCCTGCTCCACGGGTGTTCTCTCCAACCCCGGCCCCCCTCTGCAGAGGGGGCGCTGGGGGGGTCTCCTTCCAGCTCCAGGCCCCTTCCTCTCCAGCAGAGAGGTGAATGGACCATCATTCACTGTTTTTTCCCACCACCTCCCTCACTCAAAAGGAGTCTGATGCTCTCCATTATTACAGGAGGCGGCAAGGTGCCCTGAATCCAAAATCTCCAAGCTGAACTGCAAAAACTTCTGAACTTGGCCTCTAGAACCCCAGTCTTATTACATATAGGAAACTGTCCAGGGTTGGGAGCAGGGACTTGCCCAGGGCCACGCAGAGAAAGAAAGGCGGGAACTTGCCCCTGGTCCCCCAGGGCTTGGCCAGGTCAGGATCCAGGGTGGACACGACCCCACCCCCACAACCACGGACACTGCACCCTCTAAACCACCTGGGTGGGGTCTTGTCTGCGCAGGGTCTGGTGGTCCAAAACCTGAACCTCAAACCTGGGGGATGCATTCGAGTGCAGGGTGAGGTGGCCGCCGACCCCAAAAGGTAAGGAGGCCAAGGCAGGCTGTCTGTCGGGCTGCAGTGCCTGGGGCTCGGAGCCCTCGGGTCAGATGGAAGGTCAGGTGGCGGTGTGACCAGCCAGGTCCCACTCCTCCCTTACCCTCCGGCAGTGGCAGCGGGGCATGGGTGGGGGGGGGGGGGGCGGCTGCCGAAGTTGCATTTTCCGCATGAGTCACTTCCTCCGCAGGGTCTGGATGCCCCTACCACCATTGTCGCTCCCCTTCCCTCCCCTCCCCTCCCCTCCCCACTGGAGCCTCTTAAACTAAACCAGCTGTGGCTGCATCGCCTGCTCTGGCTGGCCCCCACCTCCTGGCTCTGGGCAGGAGCTGAGGCTGCCAGGGGAGTGGGGAAAGGGAACGGGAGGGGGTGTCACGTCCAGCGCTGTCCCTCTGAGGTCCCTCTTGTCGGGTTTGTTCGCTCACTCAACCTTTCATTCCTTTGGTCCTTCCTCAACTCATCATACAGCCAGCTGGTCTGTTTTCTCAGCAGCCACGTGACCGACCTTGGACGAGCCAACCAATAGCATTGAGCCTCAGTTTGCTAATCAGGAAACCAAAACCTCGGGACCGGACGGGTTGTGTGGAGGGTGTGAGATGCTGGGTCTCCCAGAGAGGAGGAGAGAGCAGCCCAACCTCATCAAAGCCCCAGACCCCTCCACGCGTGATGCATTTCATGCTCAACAAACCCGCAGGGGCAAGGACTTGCTGTACCTCCGCTGAGCAAGCGTGTTAGGGTTCCTTCACTCGCCCCACAGTTATTGCACACCTGCTGCGTGTCATGCGTCATGCTGGGCACCGGGGCTACAAAGACATACAGGGCAGACAGAACCCTTGCGCTCCCAGAGGTCACCGTCCGGTCCGGAGTCACCGACCTTCCCCGAAGGGGCTGGAGCACAAGCTACTGTCTGCGAGAGTCTTGGCTGTCAGCACGGCAAGACCCATAGACACCCTCCTTGTGCAGCCCCCACTGTGGACATGTGGCAACTGAGACTCAGAGAGGGCCAGGGACACAGCAGGGAGGGGGCAGGGCCAGGAGCTGAAGTCAGGTTTTGTGCCTCCCAGCTCAGTGAGCTACCCCAGGTAGATGCCGCCCTGAACAGGGCAGACTGGTGAGTCTGAGGGGGCTACAGCTGGCCGTGGAGGCCTCAGTCCCTCCACCTGTCACCCCCTAGCTTCACCGTGAACCTGGGCAAAGATGAGAACAACCTGAACCTGCACTTCAATCCTCGCTTCAAATTTTACGGGGACGTCAAACAGCTGATATTCAACAGCAGGAAGGCAGGGGCGTGGGAGACGGAGCTTCGGGACACTGTCTTCCCTTTGGAGCCTGGAAGCACCATCGAGGTGGGTCGGGGCTGGGGCAGGGGCTGGGTGGGCTGGAGCAGAGCTGGGCTTAGTGTCTAGAGGCCTGGGTCCCCTCTGTCCCCCCCCCACCACCATAGCCCCGCCCTCCCTTGCCCACTGTGTCAACGCCTTCCCATCCTCATTGGCCTCACCCACGTAGAAGGGCTGTCAGGGCTCTGGGAAGAAGGGGACCCAGGGGGGCCTGGCTGTGGCTGCGCTGAGGCTCCTCCCAGGGGATCACTGTTCACAGCCCTTCTCCTCCGCCCCCAAGGTGAGCGTCTTCTTCGACAAGGCAGAGCTGACCACCAAGCTGCCCGATGGACACACATTCAAGTTCCCCAACCGCCACAACGTGGACATCATCAATTACTTGGAAATACATGGTGACCTGAAGCTCAAGCGTCTGACGTTTGAATGAAGCCCGCCAACAACCTGTAACTCCCAATAAAGGCAGCTGCCTCTGAACCAGCCTCATCTGTGTGTGCGTGTGTGTGTACGTGCGTCGGTTCTACCAACTGCCCCAGGCTCTGTCCCTTCCTTTACTTCTGTCCACGTCCCCGATGCTAAGGGACAGTGACACCTTCCCCTGAGTCTCCCGGGCCAAGAAGAGAGCTCAGTACCCAGTAGGGGGCTTGGCGACTAGTCCCTGCCCTCAAACAGCTCCCAGCCACGTGGGCCCCAGCACACAGTAGCTGTTCGAAAGATGTTGAATTAAGTGAAACCGGGGGAAGGAGGGAGGGACAGAGCGATCCGTGCCGGGGTGTCAGGGCAGCGCAACCGGAGGAGTAACTGGGCACCGTTTATTTCCCTGGACCAGAAGGAGGTGGCTCCCACGGAGGGTCGGGGCTGCCAGCTATGTGGCCGTGTGTGCCTTAACTGGCCTGAGCCTCGGTGACGCACGCGCGTGAGGGGACTCCAGCACACAGCCTGTTGTGAGGATTAAGTGAGGTGTGTGAGGGAGGCCCAGTGTGGTTCGTGACCCCTGGCGGACCCCTGGGAGTGGTTTCTCCTCCCTGCTGCCGCCGCCCCAGTTTGAAGGGGAGAAAGCGAGGTTCTGAGTGGCAGCACGATGCGCTGGTCCGTAGCAGACTCGGCTGAGCCTTGGGGTGGGAGCTTGGACAATCTCACCACCCAGGACAGCCAGCAGCAGCCACGGGACCCTGGGTAGGTAGGTCTCTTCCGTCCCTAACCTTCCTCATCTACAAAGTGAGGGTTATTATTCACACCTGGACTGCTCTTGGGTGGAAGATTCGAACCTCAGTGGGTCCCCTAGGGAGCACGAGTCTAAAAGAGGGCGGAGGAGGATGGAACTCACTGGCGGGGGCTCCTGTGAGCCACACCCAGCCTCCAGGCTCTCCTAAGTCTCCTAACTCACCACCCAGAGAGGAGGAGCTCTGGAAATCTGGCTGTGGAGGGTTGCCCTCTGCTGGACATTGGGGGAAGTGTCCCGTTGACCGTGTTGCTCTGGCCCTTAGAGTCCACTCACATTGATTCTCCCTAAAGTGGCTGAAGCCCACTATACACTAGAAATGGGACTACACCGAGCCAGAGGAAAGCCAGGGAAAGATAAGAACGAAACCACTGCATATGGAGGAAGGAAATGGCTCAGAATTAGACCCGTGTTTGAACCCCAGCTCCATCGCTGTTTGCCCTCAGACCAGTTACTCAACCTCTCTGAACCTCTCAGTTTCTTCATCTATCAAATTGCACTGATACAAGTATCTACCCTGTGGGGTTGTTGCAACAATTAACTGAGATAATGCGGAAGTTAATGGCACATAGTAAGGGCTCTGTAAATGTTGGTGTCCTTCACCTTTTTTAAAAAAAAAATTGATTTTAGAGAGAAGGGGAAAGGAGAGAGAAAAATCGATTTGTTGTTCCATTTATTCATTTATGCATTCAGTGGTTGACGCTTGTGTGTGCCCTCAAACCCACAGCTTTGGAGTATTGGGGACGCTCTAACCAGCTGAGCTCCCCAGCCAGGGCTCCTGCACCTCTTTTAAGACTCGCTGAGTATCAGGCAAGAGTGTGTGAGCCCTGACCGGTGTGGCTCCGCTGGGTGGGTGTCATTCCACAAAGCAAAAGGTCGCAGTTTGATTCCCAGTCGGGGCACATGCCCACATTACGAGAGGCAGCTAACTGGTGTTTCTCTCCCTCTCTTTCTCCTTCCCTTCCCCTCTCTCCAAAAAATAAATAAATAAAATTTAAAGATAAATAAATAAAATGTTTTAAAACCCCTATGAAACTACTGTCATTGACACATGTTGTTCTCATAAAAAATAAATACATAAAACAAAAAGCCTACAAAAGTAAGTCCAGAGAAGTTCAAGAGCACTCTGGCCGGGGCCCACCTGGGCTCCGCCCTCAGCACTTGCTCTCAGTGCCAGTGTGACCTTGGGCGGCGACCCCGTCTCTCTGGGCCCCAGTAAAGTGGGGCTCACAACTCAAAAAAGATCATTGTGTAAAAAGCTAAGTAAATGGGAAAATTCCTTTCGTTCATCACCTTTATCATTTCGACTAAGACAACGCACCATCTCTCGCTGTGTCTGGCACACGGTAGGTGCTCAAGAAACACATAAACTTCAAAAATAATGCCCAACAGGGTGCTGGGTGTTTCGGACCTTGCACCATAGTAAAGGGCTCTCGAGCTTTTGGAATCTGGGTGACATTGCCGCTTCCTTGTCTCCTTCTGGGGCAAGGGGACCCGAAACTCCCTAGGAAGAGTCCGGAGCAAAAACCCCCGCCAGAGGTGGCGGGCTTCACTCTGCGTGGGGAGCTGGGCAGACAAAGCCTTTCTGAGTCCCGTGTGGGCCAGCAGCTCGGGCTGGGTGGGCTCCAAAGGCCCCCTGCACAGACTTCCCCACGCAAGGCCCCGCACAAGCAGCTGTCACCTGATGTAGTCTGTCCGTCTCTGCACCAGGCCGGAAGCTCCGAAGGGCAGAACCACTCCACATCCAGGGTGGCAGTCGGGCAATGGGTCTGCACACCACTCACTAACCTGGTGTCTTTGGTCATGTCCCTTCCCCTCCCTGAGCCTCGGACCCCTCACCTGTATAATGGGGACAAAGCAGCACCAACCTCACGAAGAGATTGTGAGGACTGAGATAATCCATGAGCAGCCCTGAGAACATTCTTCCGCACAGTGGGAGACTGAACGAGTGAACCATGGAGAGGAAGAGGCCCAGGAAGGTTTATGATTTATCAAGTCTGGTAGCAGGCCCATCACTTTCCATCTACAGCCAGTCTGGTGGCGGGGGGGGGGGGGGGCGGGGGCGGCGGGGAGGCAGGCAGGTGAAGCCTGGGAAACGGCAGGCAGCTTTCCTGAGACCCAGAGCCTGGGACTCACAGGAGGCAGTCCAGCTGTAGGAGGTGGCTGTCTGGGCATCTTTGGGGTGGGGACATGACTGTAGTCAGGGCAATGCTCCTACCCAGAGAGAGGATGGCAAGGGGGACAGCAGGGCACAACCAGCAGGCAACAGAGGGTCAAAGGGGCAACTGTTCATCACCCTGAAGCCCCACCATTCAGGCAACCCCTGCTGTGTCCTGGGTCTGAGGATAACCCTCTCAGCACCGACATGGAGTCCCCCAGGCAGAGGGCCCTTGATGAATGGGTTCACCACTCATGGAGAGATGCACCTACTATGTGCCTGGCTCCTTCAAAACTCAGGGTCTACATCTTGTTAATTAATTTAATTGATTTTTAGAGATGGAGGGGAAGAGAGAGAGACATCAATTTTTTGTTCCCCTTATTTATGCATCCAATGGTTGCTTTCTTGTACGTGCCCTGACCAGAGGTCAAACCCCACAACCTTGGCGTATGGGGGTGATGCTCAAGCCAACTGAGCTACCTGGCCAGGGCCTCAGGGTCTGCATCTCGCCCTCCAAAGGGGCCATGCTAGATACTGGAGGAGTGGTCCCTCTGGCCAGTGGCCCAGGATGCTGGGCCAGGAAACCAAGTTCAAGTCCCAGCTTTGCCACAGAGCAGCAGTGTCACCCTGAACCAGTCACTTCCCCTCTCTGAGATGATGGAGTTCAGTTCCCTTTGTGTGCCTGGCACTCAATTCATGTAAGTTTACTTGCTCTCTGGGATCCAGTCTCTTATCAAAGGAGAGGGTTGGGTTCTAAGAGTCTTTTATTCCTCTGTTACCCCCGCCCTCGGCCAGTTCTGGGGTCGCCTCCTCCGGGCAGCGCTCTGCACTGGAGGAGCCAGCCCTGAACTCCGGCAGCCTCCTGCGCTGCTTCTGCAGAGGTACCACTCCCTAGAATGTGATGACCTTGGACCCTGCAGGTCCACCCAGCACAGATAAGCTGAGGATGGAATACCAACCTAAGAATAACAGGGACTTTCAAAGTAACAGGCAAACGAGCATTTATTTGAGACTATTAAGTATAACTCTACAAGAATCATTAATTCAGGCAGAAGCCCAGATATTCTGCTAGGAGACAAAGGCAAGGGGTATTCCTGAGATTGGGAGGGGGAACAGCTACATCAATACGAGGAAGGCATTTCATTGGTGCAGATAACATGACACAGAGATGCTAAATGTTTGAAATTTTCGGTTCAGTGGTCATCAATCCCGTAGTCATGATAACTGCTTTTTTATTTTCTCTGCAAACAGTTCTTTGGGAAGCAAGGTTGCCGAGGCCTGGACCAGAGGTTATTTTGCCCTGTTTTAACATTCCAAAGATTTGAGGCATAAGGCAGTCCCTCTGGGCTGGCAGCTCCGGTTCCATTTTAACGTGACTCCGTATACGTTATTGTTTACAGGGAGATTCAGGCCTGCAATTCCAGTTACTAAAATTCCCCTTCAGATGTTGTTTCACTGAATGCCTTCACATTAGTGCCCTCATTTTCGGTAGAGCATGAGTTATTACACCCCATTCCACAATTGGAAACGGAGGCATAGAGAGGGAAGACAGCCTGTGCAGTAAACACATGTTACATAACTCATTTATTCTTCACAATCATGTTCTCAAAGTTTGGTCCGCGGACCAGCAACATCAGCATCACCTAAAAACGTGTTAGAAATGCAAATTCTGGGGCTCGCTCCAGACCTGCTGAATCAGAAACTCCGGAGTAGTGCCAAGCGATCGATCGGGGTTTCAGCAAGCTCTCCCGGGGATTCTGGTGCACGCCGAAGTTTATAAACCACTGCCTTACAATAAAACTTACAGTCGCTATAATTATCTCCATTTTACAAACAGGGTAATTCAGACACAGCAAAGGCAACTGGTCCAGCACTACACAGCTGTAATTGGGATACCAGGATTCTGACCCAGGTAGTTTGCTTCCAGAAACGTGATCTTGAAGGCCACCAAATTAACAGAATCAAAAGTGGGACCGTGCTAGGCGCTAGGACCCCGGGGACTCGCTCTCACCGTTGCTCTCTTAGAAGAAGGGATGGGACTGTGGGTCCCCGGGCAGAGAACTGCTCGTTACACCCAGAGAGATGGGGTGAGGTGACGGGCTGGGGCGGTCCCTTTAAAAGACTGGGCCTGGTGAGCGGAACTGCGGAGCACAGTTGGAGGCGCGCCCGGAAGGCCGAAAACGCTGCACCGGAAGTACCTTAGGAGAGGGGAACAGCATCGCCCAGGCCTCACAGTTATGGGCCGCAACAAGAAGAAGAAGCGAGATGGCGACAACCGACGGCCACGGCTCGTCCTCAGCTTCGACGAGGAGAAACGGCGGTGAGTGCTAAGCCTGGACCACATCCCCTCCGACTGCCGGGCAAGGCTTACGACAGGTCCGGGCGCGCACGCTCACGCAGAGGGCCCTTCCGGCCCCGCCCTCTTCGCGTTGTCTGGAGCTTCCCTTCCCTCTCGTGGAATGGAAGCGGCCGCCCTCCGCCCCTATGCTGTGTAGTGGAGTCGTCCGCCCCGCCCTCCTTTCGCTCTCTGCGCGCCCCACCTCGCGGTGGTCCTTCTATGTGCGAGGCCAGAAAGCTGGGTGTTTGGGTCTCAGAGCAGTAGCAGTGGCTTCGACCTCTCTAGCTCAGCCCAGCCTCCCTGCACGTAGTACTCCCAGCTGTTGGTGATAAATGATGAGTGAAATGAGTTGCTTAAGTTCATTTATCCACTCGCCAGAATTTACTCTCACCGTAGCATACGGGTTGGGCCAGCGAAAAACCTAGTTAGTGTTGGAGCCCGGAATGGATGGAAATGGGTACAGTCAGTACCCACTCAGGGCTGAGGAGGGGCTGAGATCAGATAGGCGGAGGGAGGAAGGGAAATGCAAGGGCGTCCACAGGCCCTGCACAGATGGGTTCAGGGGCAAGTGCCCGGGGGGAGGATGTGGTGCTGGTCCAGCAGAAAGTGTAGAGGTCTGGATAATGGTGGCCTTGGAAGTCCTGCTGGAAGTGGCTTAATTCACTGGGGAGTGGAATTCGGCAGCATAAAAGAGGCCTCCCCTGTTCTAGGTTCACAGGCCCACGGTTTATGCCTGTCACCTGGCCCTGTTGCTTGAAGCTGAGAGCCCTGGAGGGTAGTGGGTAGAAAGAGGCAGCGTCTCCCTCATTTTCATAACCTCACGCGGTGTGGGCAAGCCACAGCCTAGCCTCTGTGTGCCTCAGTGACCCCATCCGTAGAATGGATTGGTACTACTGCTAGGGTGGTGGGTGGCGCAGGCTGTGAAAGAACTCACAAAGAAGAAAAGTCAAGCCCTGGCTGACGTAGCCCAGTGGATTGAGCGCAGGCTGCGAACCAAAGTGTCACAGGTTCGATTCCCAGTCAGGGTACATGCCTGGGTTGCAGGCCACAACCCCCAGCAACCACACATTGATGTTTCTCTCTCTCTCTCTTTCTCCCTCCCTTCCCTCTCTAATAAATAAATAAATAAATAAATAAATAAATAAATCTTTAAAAAAAGATAAGAACCTTGGTAGAAAGAGGTTGTATACTTAGTATATAAATATTAAGAAGAAGAAGAAGAAAAGTCAGAGAGCAAAGTTATATTAATGTTCCAAGAGGAGAAAGGGGCACGGTGTGGAGAGAGTCACCAGCATGGAGGGGTAAGGGCTTTGAGCTTTGGCTGGATTGTAAAAGGGTGGGTGTTGCTGTTGTGGGGCCCCTGGGCTGTTAAGGGCACTGCGACACACGGGTTTCTGCTGGTTTTGGGTTAGCTGCACTTCGCTCCAGTGTTATCTCCTGCCTGGGGTGATGGTTAGTCATGTTCTGTTCTTGGTTTCCTGTAAGTTCCAGTCCTGGGGACGTGAGCTCGGAAGAGTAAAATGGCAGTCATGTTTAACAAGGCCATAGGCCTGCTTGGTAAATGGCGCCCCGGTAGCCAATGGCACTGGCTTTGGCCTTTCACCCACTCCTGGTGAGGACCACATGAGCTAACACGTGTGCATTTAGGAATGGTGCCTGGCACATCGTGAGTGCCGTTTAGCTGTTTTTGGAGCTCCCCTTTCTTCCCCTGCCTCTCCTGACTCTCCCTTGCCTCTCTCCTGCAGGGAGTACCTGACAGGTTTCCACAAGAGGAAGGTGGAGCGGAAGAAGGCAGCCATAGAGGAGATGAAGCAGCGGCTCAAGCGCGAACAGAAGAAGCTCCGGGAGGAGGTGAGGGCAGGAGAGTCTCCGACTCTTAGGGGACTTGCAGCCTTGGCTGGCCTGAGTGGGGGGCCTGCAGGGGTGAGGGGAGGTGTGAGCAGGCCTGAGAAGCAGTTTGTACAGGTAGAGACACTGGGCCCAGGTCTAGGGAAGGTTTAGGATGGAATCTCCTGGTCTTTCACTCTCTTGCCCTGGAGTGGGCAATGCCCCTTCCCGAGGTGGGCTTGGAAGGCCGTCATACTCACTGTTCCTTTCCCTTTTGGTTTCAGCGCCACCAGGAATACTTGAAGATGTTGGCAGAGAGAGAGGAGGCACTGGGTAAGTCCCATCCTTGGCCTGACCTGGGGAATGGCCAACAGGCCTGGGTGTGTTTATCCCTTGGTGAGTGGGAGGGTAAGGGTGCAGGGGCTGCAAGGAAGCTGACTTTCTTAACTTGAGGGTCTTGCAGATGACCTGGGGGTCAGGGGTGGGCCTTGGGTACCTTTAAATATGAGTGGATCAGAGACAAGGAGACGACCCAAATCTCTTGATAAATTGATCCTGAGTAGCTCAGGCTGGTGTGGCTCAGCAGATTGAGTGCCGGCCTGCACACTGAACGGTTGCTGGTTCCATTCCAGTCAAGTCACATGCCTGGGTTCTGGGCCAGGTCCCCAGTTGGGGGCGAGCTAGAAGCAACTGATTGATGTATCTCATACATCAATTTATTTCTCACACATCGATGTTCCCCTCTCTTCTCCTTCCCTTCCCCTCTCTCTAAAAATAAATAAATAAAATCTTAACAAAACAAACAAACCTGACCCCAAGCAGGCAGCCTGGTTTCTGAGGCAGCTGCCGCTCCCGGTGTCACACTGGGCTCATCTCGGGTGGGGGCAGGTGGTCTGAGGTTTCCCTGGCGCACAAAAGGAGAGTTGGATCATTTACAGCATTTATTGGCAGGTCAGGCTGTAGAGGCAGCGGCTTTCTGGACGCTCTCCCACAGAGTAGCGAGGGCCACTGCAGTCCAGGGTCGGGAGGGGCTGGAGCCTGGCACCTGTGCCCCGGGGCTGAGGCCCAGTTCTGTGTCCACCCTGCACAGAGGAGGCCGATGAACTGGACCGGCTGGTGACAGCAAAGACAGAGTCAGTGCAATATGACCACCCCAACCACACGGTCACTGTGACTACCATCAGCGACCTGGACCTCTCTGGGGCCCGGCTGCTTGGACTGGCCCCACCTGAGGTGAGTGTCACTCCCTGCCCTGGGGAAGAAGGGACATGGGCAGTCTGGCTTGTCAGCGATTGCTAAATGCCAGTCCATGTCACGGAGATTCCAGTGCAAGCAGCTCTGTCCCTCCTGTGTCTGGACAGAACCCTTGAGCACTGGGCTTCAGGGGCCACTTCCAGCACCGGGCGGCTGTGGCAGCGTGGGCACCTCTGCCTTTCCTCTTCCCTTTGTCGGTCAACTGAGGTTCGCTGAGGGTAGCACCTGCCTAGTGCGATTGCTGGGAGGTCAAACGTGGTGAGCCGAGGAGGAGCACTTAGCACAGTTGTTTACTGTGATCACGCCTGCGTGGGCTGACAGTGAGAGTTCAGCTCACGCGATGTGAGTTATCAGCAGGCTGCAACCATATTTTTTAAAAAAGAGAGAAATAGCCCTGGCTGTGCTGCTCAGTGGTTGGAGTGTTGCCCCGTAACTGAGGGGTCGGGGGCTCGATTTCCGGTCAGAGCACAGATCTAGGTTTCGGGCTCATCCCTGGTCCGGGCGCAGGCGTGTGCAGCTCCCAGTCCGGACGGGTGCAGTCCCTGGTTCCGGGGCGGGTCCCCAGTCTGGTGCGTGCGGAGGCATCCGATCGATGCTTCTGTCACATCGGTGTTTCTCTGTCTTCCTCTCTCTCTCTCAAAAAGCAAATGAAAACGTCCTCAGGTAAGGATAAAAAAAGAGAGAATTAGCACTGAAGATACTGCTAAGCGTCAGTAAGTTCGTTCCAGTCAGGGCTGTGTCTGTCTGGGCTGTGTGCGGGTTCCCGTGCGTGTACTGCGTACACGCAGTCGCACGGTCACCACATTTCCTGCCGTGGACTGCAGTGTGCCGGGAGCCGCTGCGCTGTCACACACACCCGCACCTCCTGTCGTGTGCTCCGTCTTCTGGAAGGTTCGATGCAGAGACGAGCCTCGTCCCCATTCTCGAGTCCTCCTGTCTGTGAGTGTTGAGTGGAAAACCGAGGCAGTGGAGGGCTCTGAAACGCGGCTCTCGCCTGCGCAGCCCCAGCCCCGGCCTGGGAGGCTGCAGATCGTGACCCCACTCTCCAGAGCCGTGATAGCCCAGGCCTCCCCGTCCACCGCTCTCTGACAGTCTTTGTCCTCTGCTTCTTTAGCAGGGGGCCGGGCCCGGGTCTGAGGAGGAGGTGTCATCCGTGGAGAAGCCGACCAGAGCCTTCCCCAGGAAGTCCAGGGACCCCCTGCTATCCCAGCGGTGAGCCCTGGCCTCTTCTCCCCTCTGAGCCTGCTCTGCGTGGCTGGCATTGATGACCCGGTCTGCAGAGCCATCTCCTGCTGGCTTGTGCAAGGTGGCATGGGGCAGGTGTGGGGCCCAGAGCAGCCCTTTGCTTTGCCTGTCACGTGGTCCTCAGCTCTTCATCACTGTCCCTCACCCCCACCCCCAAGAACGGCCTACCCTGGGTGCCCTTTGTGTCGGGGGTTGGGGGTAAGGCCCTTTCTGTCTCTGGGCTAAGGAGCGGCAGGCCCTCTGGGTCAAAGCAGGCTGCCTTTGGAATGGGCTTGGTACCCCCAGCATTCAGGGCTTGTCCTGACTCCCCTTCACGAGCTGGGCCGTCAGTCACCCCCAGCACAGCCTTTCACTCCTGCCTGTTCCACAGGGTAGGCTGAGGCCCTAGCCTCACTAGCCTTCCACCCTCCCACAGGATTTCCTCTCTCACGGCATCGTTGCACGCACACAGTCACAAAAAAGTCAAGAGGAAACACCCTCGACGGGCCCAGGACTCTACTAAGAAGCCCCCAAGTGCTACTCGTACGAGCAAGACCCAGCGCCGCCGGCTGACCGGCAAAGCCCAGCACGGCGGAGAGTGAGCCCGAGAACTGGGCCAGGCCCCAGCCTGGGCTGCAAGGACTGGTCCTGTCTCCGCTTGGCTGTCCCCACAGCCCAGCCTGCGCGGAGGCCTGGGGCTTTCACCTCAAAAGCAGCAGGCAGCTGAGAACTAGCCTCCCTCGGGAGGAACCTGCGGGGCCGAATTCGGAGCATCCTCCCAAATACATACCCCACTGGGCTTTCATCAGGTTTGCAAAACTAAGCGCAGTGTGGTTTGTTTACCCCTGGCCCTGGTGCCACACGCCAGGGGTGGGCTTCTGGGGAGGTGGGCGTGGTCGGGGAGCTGGGTGCATCCTCACCCTGCGGCAGTTTTCCCTGTGGGTGGGAAAAGGCAGCAACAGCTCTGGGCCCCCTCCCCAAGCTGGGGCAGCTCCCAGGTGCGAGGAGCGATTAACCCTTCTTCAAGAAAGTGCGTCTTGCCTGAAAGTATGGCCGTTCCAAGCAGACCCCTCAGGAGTCCGCCTCGTGTTGGGCAAGGCTGCCATTCCTCCACCCTCCTTTCAGTTCTTCGAGTTTGGCTTCAGAGCTGGTGAAAACCAGCCTTGTTCCTCCCTTGTCCCAGCTTATTAGTGGCCTGCCTCACAGGCTCTGCTGTCCCCCTGACCGGGAAGGGCCCTCGGCGGAACCCACCTGCGAGAGGTAGACGCGGTGCCGTGGGGGATGGCCAGGGTGCTGTTCTGGAGCACGGCCGGACTCCTCCCTGGACGCTCGCTGCTTCCTCTGACTCTGAGCTGGAGCACAGGGGTTTCGTGTTACGTGCTGCTTGGGGGACCCGTGTTGGGCCTTAACACTGGGCCGGGACGCGGAGTCAGATGTGCTGTTGTGGCCAGCGAAGTTTAGGAATGATGCGAGGGTGGTCTAGGGGACCGGGGGTGCTGTGGTGGGAGCACAGCTGCAGGTCTTCCCCCTCTCCCTGTGGAGGCCCTTCCAGGAGCAGCCCTCCCCCGCCCCCCTGGGCGGGCTCAGGAACAGTGGCTCTGTCGGGCTGCCCCTGGGATGGGCAGGTGCTTTCCCGTGTCACCATCGAAACCTGCCTGATATGTGATAATGGCTGACGCAGGTCTGAAGGCCACACCTGGGCATGGGAATGCAAAGCCCAGGCTGGTGGCCAGGAGGCCTTGTGAACTGGTTTCTCAGCTCCTTCCACCTGCTCTTCGTGCCGCCTTCCAGTTGTCCTCCCCTGTGCTCAGGTGGCGTGACTCGCCCCACTTGATTGCCTCCATCCAGGGGAGAGCCCATGGCCAGCCTCCGGGCGGTTCCGGAACCCAGCCCAGGAGAGCTGAGTGTGAGCCTTGCCCTCTCAGGCCCCCGTGAGCGGGAACGCAGTGGGGCCTGGCAGTCAGTGCACACAGCAGACTTTGGGTTTGAATCTTGGCTCTGCCACTGGACCACTGTCTGAGCTCCTCGCAGTGCTGACCTCTCTGGGTCTGTTTCGCATTCCTAGGGTGACAGACGGTAACTACCGCTTAGGGCTGCTCGTAAGAGGCCGAAATGAGCCCATGCGCGTGAACCAGTTCCCATGGCACCTGGCATTCTCTGGTGTGCCTTCAGTGTGTGTGCGGCTGCTGCGCCTGCTGAGGCATCTGACCTGGGTCTGCTCCCATGCCCAGTGACACGGGGCCCTTTACAACTGACATCTACGGTTCGTAATGCTTACTAGTATTTGACGTCGCTCTCTCCTATGTGTGCCACCAGTTCTTCCAGCAGACCAAGGACACTGGGTTGTGGCAGTGTTGCCAGGCCTAGGATCAGGAGGGGTGGAATAAAAAAACTCTCTGATTCCAGGATTGTTTTCTCCCATGTTCTCTCTCCGTGTTCCATATCAGGGTTCTTCATTCCTGCTGCTCCCCATCTTGTGGGCCCTTTGGGTTGAGGCCTCTAGGAGCTTTATCAAGGCAGGAGTCTCTAAAAGCATCAGTAAAGCCTGATCGCCATGGTGCAGGGTAATCACGGGCTGGAGCCAGCCCTGATGACATCTTTCTGCCCCTGCCCATTGGGCCACGGCTCATTGGGCCACCACCCCCTGCATCTCTGTGTCACCTGCCCAGAGCATGTGGTTCTCTATCCAGCCTGTGGGCGGGGAGGGCTGGGATGACCGTTTCTGCTTGACTGAGAGAAAGCCAGGGCTCAGTGGGGCGGAGTGTCCAATCCAACAGGACTGTCCAATCATTCCGCTTCCCCAGGTCTCTGAAGAGGCGTGAGCAAAGGTGGAGGTGAGCGTGCACAGACTTCAGGAGTAGAAAGGATGTGAGGCTGGGACCAAGTGGTGACAGGTGGTGACTGCTGCCTCGGCTGCCACTGTGACATCCTTCGCCCCGAGCCATCCCATAGAGGGCACGGCCAGGCAGCCACAGGGCTAGGGACAGTGCTCAGGGAGACCCACCCCTGGGCCGGACTGTTCCCCTCGCTCCCTTTTTCTTTCCACTCCAGCCTCTCATTATTGGCCCCCTCAATGGAAAACAGGCTTCTCCAGGACCCGTGCTCACTCTCCCACTGTCCCAGGTCTTTGCTCAGGTGTTGCCATCTCAGTATGGCGTCCCTGACCACACCCCCGCTTCAACCCCCTCCCTGCTTCACCTTTCTCCTTAGCACCATCATCAGCCAACATAATTGATATATTGCTCATTTATCTACTTTGGGGTCTGTTTGTCTCCACTAAAGTGTAAGCATTACAAAGACAGGAGGTCTGATCTTTTGTTCATAGATGCATCCTCGGCACACACAACTGACAAAAGTAGGGGTTCAGTAAGTATTTAATGAATTGTCAGGAGGGCCACCAGAGTCAGCTTCCAGCTTTACTGATGGGTGGGGCTAGGGGATGGGTCATACCCTGAGCTGCAAATTCAAATTGAGTGCCTACCCCACCTCAGGCACAGAGAGGTCAAGGAGCCTTCTCAAGATCACACAGCCAGGGAGTGCTAGAGCCAGATGCTGCTCATGAGTTTCACTACTCCCTGTTTTGCTCACAGTAATTGGGACCAAGCAGAAAGCTCATTATTTTTGTCATAAAGCTGTATCTTTGCCTCTTCCATCCTGGCCAGGATGACCTGTGCGGAGGCTCTCTCCCACTGGCTCCTCATCTCAGAAGGAGCCACGTTTTATTCAGTACTAACTCCCCAGGACCCAGTTCGGGCATGGGTATACCAGCTACGCGTGAACATCTGTCTGAATTCATGAGGGTGCTCTGTGGTCGCCAGTGGAGGCAGACACACGGGTTGGTAGTCTCGCCTCTGCCACTTATCAGCTGTGTGACACTGGCGAGTTAGTTTCTCTGATCCTCAGCTGCTGTGAAATGAAGATCGTGGTACTTAATCCTTCACTTACCTGTCTTCATGTATGTAAAGATTTTGGACTAGGAGCTGGCACATAGTGCTGAATAAATGTTAGCTTTAAACATGTTAGATGATTGATTGATTGATTTTAGAGAGAGAGAATGGGAGTAAGAAACATCAATTTGTTGTTCCACTTATTTATGCATTCATTATTTGTTTTTTGTATGTGCCCTAACTGGGAATTGAACCCACAACCTTGTTATATTGGATGATGCCCTAACCAACCGAGCTACCCAACCAGGGCAAAAATGTTACACTTTTTAAAAGGGGAGAACTGGCCGTGGCGGCTCAGTTGGTTGGAACACCATCCCATAACTGAAAGGTTTCAGGTTCGATTCCCAGTCAGGGCACATGCCTAGGCTGTGGGTTCAATCCCTGGTTCAGGCATACTGAAGGCAACCAATGGATGTTTCTCTTACATCAATGTTTCCCTTCTCTCCTTCTGTCTCTAAAAACAATGAAAAAATGTCCTCAGTTGAGGATTAAAAAAAATTAAGAGGGACAACTGTGCATTTGAGTGAGCGTTGCATCAGTGGAAGTGTGCGAATAAAGGTTGAAAACCCCTGGACATTTCATTTCACCCTCTCAGATAATATTACTACCCGTATTTTACAGATTAGAAAACTAAGCACAGAGGTTAAGACTCTAGCCCAAGGTCTAGGCAATAGCCAGCTTAGGGGACTGAAGCGGGAATAAGCCACCGGAAAGAGACCTGAGTCTCATGCTAGTCCTCTGGAGGGCCCACTGAAGATCAGTCTGCTGAGGTGGTAAACGTGCTGTGGGTCCCGCGCTCAGAGGCATCTAGGCACCGCCCCGCCTCCACCCCGCCCCTTACCGTGGGATTGTCCAATGTCTCAGTCCTCATGTAAATAAAGTACCTAGAGAGAGCCTATGAGAGAGCAGCAGGGGCGTGGCTTTCATCTGCCTCCAGGCAATGTTCTGATTCATTGTTAAAATAAAGAGGCTGTGACCCCGGGTACCCAACCTCGACACCCGCTGTGCGTGGAAACCTGAGCCGAGGTTAGTACTGCGCTGTGGAAAGGTTGGAGGGGAGGAGGATAAGGGGGAAAATATAGAGGAGTGAAGGATACGGGGAGGGACAGGCTGATTGGCTGGATGGAAAGAGGTCCAGCTGTCCATTCTCCGGGTGGGGCATCCTGTCCTCTGCAGGTTTTTCATTGTTATATCCACACCTAAAGTGCATTTCAGAGAAGGATTCTGCCACTTGGGTTCGGGAGGAGGAAGCAGGAACATTGAGGGGGACCAGGAGCAGAGCCCTCCACATCCACCTCCAGGGAAGTGAGTGGTGGTCTCTATCCGAGGAGATACTTACTCCCCTTTGTGGTGGGACTGGGAAAGAACCGCCCAGGCTGGGCGGGAGGGATTCACTCCCAGTCTGCCTCTGGGAGCTTGGAATGATGCCGGGAGAAGGGCCCCGACAGGATCAGAGACCCCCGGGCCACCAAGGGGTGGGTCAGTGGGTGGCCCCCACCCGACCCAGACCGTGCCCTGCTGCCTCCCCAGGTCTGATGGAGGAGCCAGGAACCTTCACCCTGCCTGACCCAGGGGAGGATGTGAAATTCCCCAGCTCTCAGGTGAGATTGGCAGCGAAGGCCTGATCCCCTGGGACGCTGTGAAGGCAATTCTCCAGGTGAGGGAAAGGGATGGGCAGCAACCTGGGAGCTCCATAAGGGGCTTGTGCCTTTGGGAATATGGGTTCCCCTTACCCTCATCCCCTCCCGGGGTTCTGTTCCATGTGGGTTAGGAGGGCATCTTCAAGTTACTCTCTTCTGTTGGAGCCCGCCCCCCACCCCGGCCCCAGGGCATGGCATTGGAGCTCTCTTGGACGGGACAGCCGTGTGCCTAAGTCAGAACACCAGCTTTTGTCTCTGGCCGAGCTCTGCCGCAAACTTGCTGTGTGCCTTTAGATTGCCCATGACTTTGTCCTCGACCGAAAACACCTGCCCGCCCTTTTGCCTCACTCCCGGTATTTCCCGAGGGGCCCAGGTGACTTGGCAGTGGGACCCAGTGCCCCTCGCTTCCACCTCCTGGCACACAGACCTGGGTGCGAGTCCAGTTCAGCCACTGGGACCTTGCATGTTATGGAACCCCTGGGAGCCTTCCTTGCCTCATCTGAAACTGGCGTTAACTTTATCCACAGTGCAGGATAATTGGAAGGCAAGGGCACTCCAGCTTTGGGGTGCACAAGTGCCCTAGGGGACTTGTTTAAAATGCACACCCCCCAGGCCTCACCTGGGTGGACGTGGGGAGGGAACTGGGAATACACACTTTATAAGCAGCTGGACCAAGTCTAACGCAGGGTTCTCAGAACACACATGGAGCACCGCTGCAGTAATGACTGGAAATCACATGTTAAATGCTTGGCAGAATTCCTGGTGCTTAATGAGTGTTTGTTGAGTGAATAAACGAACACATGATAAATGGATGAATAACCTTATCTCTTTGGTCTTTATCTGTTCAGGGGCAAGTGAGGACTGGGGTCTGGGTGCACTGCCAGCCAGACACCTGGCCCTTGCCTCCTCGCCCTATTCTCCCCAGGCCCCACCATTGGATCGCAGGAGCTGCCCTGGCCTGGCTCACCTAGTATGGAGGGGGGCGCCGGGAATGCCCCCTGTGAACGCTTTGAGGCCAATGTGCTTGCCCAGAGCTGCTGTCAAAACTGCTTCCACCCTGAGGAGGCCCACAGAGCAAGGCACCAGGTGGGCTGGCTTTCTTGAGTGGTTGGGGTGGTTTGGGGTGGGGGGCGTCCGTCCAGACACTGGTCTTCCTCCTGGGCAGGGCCGAGGTTTCCCTACCTGTACAGCGAAGTGGTGGCACCGTGTTAATGTTCCCAAATGCCAGTCATTTTCCTCCTGACCCTGTGATCTTTTTGCCATAGCCTCCTCTAATCTATTCCGCACCTTATTCTTTAAATCAACATCCTTTTTTTCACTTACACTGAAACAGAACTTTAGATCACCACCACAAATAAAAGGCTAGGATCATAGCCTTTATACGGAAGGAAGGAAGGAAAGGAGGGAGGGAGGGAGGGAGGAAGGGAGGAAGGAGAGAGAGAGAGAGAGAGAGAGAAAGAGAAAGAAAGAGAGAGAGAAAGGGGGAGAAAGAAAAGAAGAAAGAAAGAAAGAAAGAAAGAAAGAAAGAAAGAAAGAAAGAAAGAAAGAAAGAAAGAAAAAGAAAGAAAGGCAAAAAAATAAAAGTGTCATTAAATTCTAACTAGATAACATTGTTATCTAGGCTGAAGGCTCTGAGCCCGAGTCCCGCCTTCTCTCTGTGAAAGGGAGCTTCGCAGGTGTTAGAGAGGCGTTAGAGACACCCCAGCACCCACTGGAAGCTTTCCCCTTGAAGGCGCTGAAGGAGTGAGGCATTCTCTGGCTTTGGGATCGCTGTGATTTTAGGCCAAGTCCCTGCGAGCGTAAACCCAGAGCTCCCGGTACACCCGTTGTGAGAAGCATGGGACCTGTGACTCTCTGTGGGCCCTTGGTCCCTTCTGGCTCTGCCGTTCCCAGGGGTCCTGGGGCTCCTCTTAAGCCTGGCAGTCAGCACCGTGCAGGTGGTTAGGCTCCAAGAGCTGACCAGTATAAGGGAGTCACTGTTCAGCTTCGGAGCCACGCAGGCCAGAGCCGCAGTGCTAGGTTTGCCATTTCCCTGCTGCGTGACCTTGGGTCGGTTACCCTGCCTGGCTCCACTCTCCTAAAGAGTGAAGTTGGGCAACAAGGCTTCTCATTCAGGGCATCTGGCATTGCTTAGCCGAAGTCACATGTGGCTAATTCAATACTCGTTGGTTTCCTCTCCCTCCTTCCCAAGCAGGAAAACAACGCTGAGAGATTCCTTTCTACCTGTCTTGATACCTATGGTAACAGCTCGCCTACCCCCAAGTTCAGGGAACAGTTGCCTGGGAGCTCAGTGAGTCCGTCTCCCATGCAAATGACCTTCTCCCAGTGGGTGGGGAGATGGCAAGTGAGGAACAGACGAAGTTTGGATTCGGACAGGTTTGAATTCTAGTCTCAGGCCTACCACTTCCCGGCTGAGACCTCGGGCCAGCTCACGTGTGCACATGTATTGGATAGGTGCTTAACATGTGCCAGGCATCATACTAAGTATTGGCGAAACAGTGACAAGTAACACAGATGCATCCCTGGTCCATGGGGCTCGTAGTCTAGCAAGAGAAATGCAGACTAAGAAATTCATCATACACACAATTATGGTTGTGGTAAGGGTTGTAAGGAGCAGCAAGGGGCACGAAGGTAAGTGATAGGTTTCTCCAAGGAAATGGCATTTCAGCTGCTTGGTAAAGACTGGAGACCTTGGCCAGTGAAGCTGGGGGAAGAGGAGAGGAGGGAACTGTATGTGCAAAGGTCCTGAGGCAGAAAGCAGGAGGCACGTTGGAGGGTGGACACAGGCCAGCGAGGGGTAGGGGCGTGGGAATTCCAGGACAAAGATGGAGAACAGGGTGGGGGCTGGTCTCACCAGGCCTTGCGGGGCCTTAGAGACGTGCTGACTGGACTTCTTCCCAAGAGGCAAGGGAGCCACTGAAAATCTTCAGTGGCTCCCTTGCCTCCCAACAGGAGTGGTGTGGTCAGGTTTGCATTTTCCAAAGTCGCTTTGACTGCAGGGCAGAGAGTGGAGTACAGGGAGTGGGAGTAAATCAAGGTGGCCAGTGAGGAAAAGGTGCCATCAATTGCTCATGCCGGAGACAACGGAGGCGTTGACTCGTAGAGAAATGGACACATTTCAGAACTAATGGAACGGGAGAATCTGAAGGATTTGGCACCTGAGCAACATGGGGGAGGAGGAGCACGGCTGACTCCTAAGTTACCTCCTGAGGCAGGTACTTGGGGTGGGAAGTGCACCCGGAGTTGTTCGGGCTGGTGAGTGAGAGGTGCGTGTGGGCCACGCTGGAGGTGAGGGAGGTCACGGGATGGCCGAGCTGAGGGGCCAGACCTCAGTGGGAGACAAAGGCTCCCGAGCCGCCAGGCTCTGACGCTGATGAAAGTCCTCCTCGTGGATGCACGGTTCCAAACCTGCAGTCACAGCCTCTGCGTGTCAAAGAAGCACGCCCCAGCCTGGACGGGGCTGTGCAGTCCCCTGCTGGGCCCCCATCCCACCTGGGCTCACCCTCTTCCCTAGGGGCCTGCGAAAGGTACCTCCCGGGGAACCGGTTCTGACATCCTCACCTGCTTTGGAACAAGCAGCAGGAACGGCCCGGGTCCCCCCTGGGAGCTTGCTCCAGCTCCCCTGGGATCCTGGTTCCGGATATGTGTCTCTGTTGTACCCTCAGCTGAGGCTACCACAGGCGGGGGGAGGGGTCATCCCCGGCGACCACACAGCCCCGACCAGGTCACGGCCGGGTTCTGGATGGAGGGTGGGCGCTTAGGAGGTGAGAGGGTCGCGATGGTTGCCAGGCAGCGCACATCTCTTTTTATGTATCTATTCTTTAAAAAAAATTCTTTTTGATTCTTGCTCGAGAATATGTTTATTGGTTTTGGGGGGGAGAGAGAGAGAGGACTATTGATGTGAGAAAGAAACATCAATCAGGTGCCTCCTGCATAAGCCCCGACCGGAGATCGAACCCGCAGCCTAGGTGTGTGCCCTGACAGAGGGTCGAACCCGCAACCTTTGGGTGTATGGGACAGCGCTCCAACCAGCTGAGCCACCCAGCCAGGGCTAATGTTAAATACTCTTATTCTTAAGAGTGTTTAACACTAATATAATTCTATGTTACCTGTTTACATTATCCATTATATTTAAGGTGGACAGGACAGGCAATGTCCTAAGCCCTTTACAAATATTAACTCATTTAATTTTCATAACACCCCTAGGAGGTGGGTTCTCTTATCATCCCGGTTTTGTAGAGAGAAAACCAGGCTGAGAGTGGGGAAGCTTCAGGCTGAGGTCACCCAGCTGGGAAGTGGAGGCGCCAGGATTGGGCCTGGTGTCTGTCTGAGGCCAGAGCCCGTGCTGACCCGCCAGACAGGAAATCAGAGCCAGGGACTGGCTCCTGGTCCTGCTCGTGTGGACGGTGGGTAGCGATGAGGGCTGGGGGTGAGGGCCGCACAGGGACGCCCTGACCAGCCGGGGCCCTTGGTGGGCCCAGCTGGGCTGAGACCCCTTGGCCGTGCCCAGAGCGCTGCTCCCTCCTCATTCATGCGGCGAGGTCCCCAGGGCGGCCAAGGCGCCAGGCCAGGCTGTGGATCTGACACCTCCCGCTGTGCAGCGCTGATCAGAATCTTGCTCCGGGCCAGGGGGCGAAACTGAACCCAGACAGGCCCCTCTGGCTTCAGTGGCACGGCGGACACCCCGGCCCCACTCCTGGGCTCTGCCCAGGTCCTGCTAGTGGCCACCTTCTGGGAACCCAGGGAGTCTGTGCCCACCCTGGGACTGCGGCCAGGCTGTGGCCTCAGCCCTGAGCTCTGGGCTCCAGGGTCCCCGGGGAGCCCGGGCCCAGGCCCCCGCCCTGCCGGCTCTCAGGTGAGCTGTGGGGATCGGGTTCCTGTGGTTTCATGTCCTGCATTGTTCTTGGCTGGGCCCCGGCTCATGAAACAGTAATGAGGGGCCCCTGCTCCTGCAGCCGGCCCCTCTAAGGTTTCTGCTGCCTCGGCCGCTGCCGCCACGGCCCAGAATCGGGGCCCCGGAGGGCGGCAGCGTGGGGGCCTGAGCAGAGCCCCCCGGGGACGAGGGTGCTGACAGCCGCCAGCCGCCAGCTCCAGAGCCCGCTGCCCAGGTAACCCGAGAGGAGGCGGGGTGCAGGGTGCTATGGCCGCTGTCTCCCACCACCAGGGGAGGGCCCTGCCGCCCTAGGAGGTGGGGAGGAGTGGGGGGGCCTTCCCGGAGCTGAGCAGCCGTTCCCCCTGGGTGAGCCCAGCAGCAGCCTTCCCAGGTGTAGCCTTGCTGAGGGTGGAGGGAGAGAGGCGGGCAGTCAGCTCTGGGTCTCCGCCTCCACCCCCCGGGGCCTTGACCCTGCAGCCCAGGAGCCCCCCACCTCTCCTTAAGTGGGCAATCTCTTCTTTCCTCCCAGACCTTCTTTTCCCACCTCCTCCTCCCTCACATTGCCTTTTCCTCCCTCACTGCCCAGGCCAACTTAATCCTTCCTCCTCACTCTCCTCCCTCATCCTTGTCTTCTAGCTACAGAAAACCCTTTGGGTCCTTCAGTGCACTTCACATCCTCAGGTGCACACACCTGCATAGGTGCCAACACACGCATAAATGGACTTGCACGCACTGGTGCGAACGTATGCTCTAGTGTACCCGCCCCCGACTTGCACACACATGCACACAGTTGCACACACAGGCCTTTATATGCACACATACCTGTGCACACATATGCACGCACATACCCTGTACCTCGGCCAGCCCTCAGCTTGGGTCCCCAGGGGCGCTTCCAGCCTGATGGACAGCTCTCCTTGAGAAGTCTAAGATCCCAGGAGGAGATGCCTGGAGACTCTCCTACACCCCCTAGTGGGGGGAGGGGCCGAGCAGGGGGAGGGGAGCCCCCACGTGGGCACTGAGGTGCCTCCTCTCTCCAACTCCATCCCAGGAGCCCCGGAGCCCTCCAGGTGCGGAGGTGCCCTACTGCGACCTGCCCCGCCGCCCGCCTGCCTCTGCGGACCCGCACAGTGCTTCGACCTCTGGGTGCCAGTCTGTGGTGGGCCTGGGCCTTGGGCCAGGGTCCGAGAGGTGGGTAGAGCTCCAGGGCCTGGGGAGGGGCTCCCCGGGGCAGCCCTCCCCCACCCCACCCCACCCCACACCCCTTCACAATGGCGATGGCTTCCGGCACGGGTCACACGGTCAGTCCATGCAGCTGGGCGTAGTGGGTATGTCGCTCGGCCCTAGCTCAGCTTCGATCACAGAGCACCCGTGCACCCGTCCTGCCTCGGGCAGGGCTCTCGGCCCACTCACATTTCCTCGTTCCCTTGGCGCAGCTTTAAAAAATTAAACAGGACTAACACCCACGAACCTGACTGTGCAGGCTCTGGGACTCCCTCCACCCCGGCTGGGCTGGTCGGAAGGCCCCTCTCTCGGCCGAGGCGCTTTGGGAGGGCGTGGCCGAGGGTCTGGAAACCCGGGCCAGCCTCAGCTTCATCCCCGTTGGGCGGTGGGACCCTGGGCAGGTTATTCCCTCTTTTTGTGCCTCAGTTTCCCCATGAACAGAAATAAGAATCGAATCAAATCAGCATGGCTTTGGGAACATGTGTTCCTCACACGTGTTGTTTTTTGAAAGACCAGAAGCTCTGCCGTCGGGGATGTTTCCGCAGTGGGGGCCCCCGCTCCAGGGCCTGTCAAAGCCTTCCGTCTGCAGGCTGCGTTGTGCTTTTGAGCGGGTGGGGGGGTGGGGGGTGGGTGGAGGCGTGTGCAGTGTGTCCCAAACTCATCTGACGACAGACCTCTTTTGCAGGGGTCAGCACGCATTTCCATCTTGCAGGCCAATCTGTGGGTCACTCTCTGGGGGCACGGCCAGCTCCAAGCCTGCCTGGGCCTGTGGCTGCCCTGACTGGCTTCTCCAAAGGAGGGCTTTCTCTGCAGCTCCCTCCCTTGGCGACCAGACTGGTGCCCCTGTCACCGCCCCTGGAGTTCTCCTACCTCTCAGAGCCCCGCATTAGCCCAGCATAATTATGGCTCTGTCTTACTGAGCTTGGGTCCCCGCTTCTGCTCCAGTGAAGAGGTCTGGGGCGGGGGCCACAGCTCTGGTTCACGGTGCAGCTCTGCTCTTTCCTAGCTCTGTGACCTTGGCTAGTCCCTTGCCCTTTCTGAGCCTCAGTTTCCTCTTCTGTAAAATGGGAATCATCACACTCACTCCAAAGGGAGGCTGTTGTAGCTTAACCAGGCAGCCCATGGGAAGAGCCCAGCACAGGGAGGCCTCAGTGTCAGCTCCCTCTTCTCCTGCAACGTGAGGGGGTGTGTACCCGGGTTGGGGTCTGACTCCTTAATCCCCATGACTTTGGGGGGAGAAGTCACGGGTCTGTCTCCTCTCTCAGGGGCCCATCGGCAGGCCTCCCTGCAAAGGGCCCCGCAGTCACCCCCAGGAGCAGGAGCCGGGACCCCGAGGCAGTGCCCTATCTGGAGGGCCTGGCCTCCTCCCCGTGTGGCAGCTCCGACGAGGGTCCTGACTCTGGCGCCAGCTCCGGCCCTGACTCCAACACCCCCGATGATACCAGCAACTCGTCCTCTGTGGTGAGCCGGGGGCAGGGGCCAAGGGCAAGAGCAGATCACCCCTTTCTGCCAGTCCCAAAATTCCAGAGGAGGGTTGAGCCTCTCCCACCAAGGAACTGGGCCAAGTTACTTCGTGGGCACCTCAGGCCACCCAGACCACCCACCTGGGAGGGGGAGGGGTCTCTGTAGGGCCCACCCAGGAGGGCTGGGGGTCTGCCTATGAACAGATGGAGGAAGGAGTTTCGGTGGATGGAGAGCTCCACGTGAATCACCAACTGGCTCATGCTGCCAAAAGCTCTCAGGTCACGGGTCACAGAGGGCCGGGGTGTGGGTGTGCTGTCCAGAGCAAGGATGGGATTGGTCCTGAGCCCGGCCTTGGTCACATACCACTGAGTGCCCGGAGCAGCCAGGACAGAGGACAGAAGGAAGGGAACGGGTGGGTGGGGGTGGTGGCGCAGGGGGCTGGCCAGGGTTGGGGCCGTTTAACTGCAAGAAGAGGAGTCTCAGGGGAATGTCCTGGGCACTCACCTCTCAAAGGGCTGTCACAGGGTAGGAGAGGCAGACTCCCCACGAGACCCCCAGGGAGACGTGAGGGGGAAGTGACCAGACATGGGCTCAGGGAGGCTCGCCAGCCCCCTTTATGGGCCTGTTCTGGGGCAGGAAAACTGAGACTCAGGGAAGGGAAGCCACTTAGTTGGAGCCGTACACCTGGGAAATGGAAGGGCAAGGTCTTGAACCTACTTCTCTCCAGATCGTGGGGGTGTCTCCGGGGTGCCGCGGCGCTACTAGGCCAGGGCCCTCCTGCCACCCTGCGTTCAACTGCCCTGGGCTCAAGTCCCCTCCCACATAAACCATTTCCCGGCTGCGTGATCTTGGGCAAGTTCTTAGCCCTGCAGACCGCCTCCCTCATGGGGTTGATCGAAGATGAGCTGAGTTTACAGCTGCAAGGAGCCCAGCACGGTGCTGGGTATACAGCAGGCGCTCTTTCAGTGTCGGGTCCTTCCTCGTCCACCCGTCTCACACTGGGAGTGCCAGCCCGGGGTCTCTCTTCTTCATCACCAAGCGCAATTTCTCCTGTCCTTCCCTGGCAGGACTGGGACATCTCCAAAAGGCAGGAGGAGGCCCCCAGCGGGGACGAGTTCACTGCGATGATCCCTCGGAAGTTGCAGGAGGGCTCAAGAGCTGACAGTGCCCAGCGGGCTCCGTCTGTCCTCACCCGGTCACCTGTGGGAGGAGAGACTGGGAGCCAGAGAAAGGAGGGTGAGTCCTTCTGCCAGACCAGGTTGGTCCCTGTGGCTGTGGAAGTGGTAATGGCCAGGGGCCCCCAGGTATGTCTTACTTTGGTGGCTCAAATCTTAATAATAGTAACAGTCCCATATAATTATGGAGCAGCCATAATATTCCATGCAACCTGCTTGAAATAGCTGATGCGTTAAGATTCTTCAGGTTGCAAGTGACAGACCAGCTGAGTAAAAAGCCTAGGGGTGATGACTTCAGGCATAGTTGGATCCAGGTGCAAACACTATCAGAAATCTGGCCCCTGCTGTGCTTTCTTCTGTGGTGGCTTCATCCTCAGCCAGACCCTCCCCCATGGTGACATGATGAATGGCAGCAGTGCCAGGCTATATCCTACCTGCTTGTCGACCTCCACAGGCAGAAGGTACTATCTTCCCTACAGAGGTAGCCAGAGCCCTAGAGAGGGTTCTCCCCGAGGCCCAGCACGGGTCACGAGCCCAGCCTGGTGATCAGGGATAGGGTCAGCCCCCTGTGCAAACCTCATGGCTTAGGGGTGGGAAGAGGAGATGCCCAAGGGAAATCAAGGTCACATTGCTCCCAAAGAAAGAGGAAAAGCTGCTGGTCAGTCCAAGCCCACAGATGCACGTGATGCTGGCCAGCATCTTGCTGGTATGTGAACCCCGTATGCCAGGTCCCAAAGCTGGGTTCCCCCCATCAGGGTGGCACTGTGTTGCCTGCAGATATGTGTCTTCCGCATCGTTAGGATTTGGGGGTGTAGTCCAGGGTATCCAGGTACTAGCCCCAGTGGGCCGTCCTAGCTCCCTATGGCTCCTGTAGAGCCCAGTCATCAAACGTACCAGTGCCAACTATGCATAACACCTGGTGCCAGGTGCTTGGGGTTCAGAAGGAATTAGGCACAGTCCCTGTCCCAGACAGCTCATCATCCAGTAAAGCAGACAGACGGGAGGTGACAAACAGTGGCCCGGGGCCAGAGGAAGAGCTGAGAGTGAAGGGCGGGGCAGGGCTGAGAGCGAAGGGCGGGGCGGGGCGGGGCGTGGGTGCAGAAGACAAAGAGCTGCTTTCCATCCGCGAGGGACTCGCAGAGCAGTGCCTTCCTGACCGCGCTCAGGCTGAGGGGACGGCCGGGGCAAAGGCCCGGAGGCGTGAGCAGGGAGGGAGTAGTCTGGGGTGCACGGCATGAGTGTAGTGGGGGCGTGAGCTGGGGTAGACCACCCCGGGCCAGGCGTTCGGACTGACTGCTCTGAGTAGCAGGGAGCCGCGGGAGGCTTTCGAGGAAGAGAGTGCTGTGGTTGGATGTGCACCTAAGGAAGTTCACCAGGGCAAGGGCGTGAAGAACGAACTGGAACAGGGTGAGGCTGAGGGACGAGAAACCAGCGAAGGGACTGTCGCAGCCACTGTAGGGGTGACTGACTCAGGCCCAAGTCACGGGCTGATGCTGACTTCCTGGGTGGAAGGTCGTCGGGGAACAGGCTATTCACACGACCGCGAGGTGTCACCCCTAGGGTTACACAGCGTGCGGAGGAACAGCCACCCTCGGGACGGGAGATCGGGCAGATCTGCCTTACCCGAGGGACCACTCAGTGTCCTAGCAGGGGACACACGTGGCGTCCTTCCCAAGACTTCTTGTTGAAAAGGCACCGCCTGCGTCTAATCCCAGCAAAACATCAGACAAACCCAAATTGAAGGATGTTCCACAAAATACCTGATGGCACTTTTAAAAAAGTTGATTGATTTGAGAGACAGAGAGAAACATCGATTTGTTGTTCCACTTATTGATGCATTCATTAGCTGATTCTTATAGGTACCCTCCCTAGGGATTGAACCCACAACCTTGGGTATCGGTACAACACTCTAGCCAACTGAGCTTCCTGGCCAGGGCCTGAGAGGACTCACTCTCTGAAAGGCCCGGGGAGCTGTTCTTGAATTAGACAGGCTGCAGAGACAGGGAAGCAAATTGCCGTGGAGGGCTCTGGGTTGGGTCAAGTGTGGGAAAAGTTGTAGCTGTGGGAGACGTTACTGGGGCGGCCGGGGGAATCTGACCATGAAGAGCACGTTCGATGCCAGTTTTGCACGCGTGCTGTATTTCCTGAGTGTGACACTGGGAGGAGATGGTCTTTGCTCTTAGGGGACGTGTCAGGAGAGTGTTAGGGGTGAAATGTCAACTCCGACTCTCACACGGTCCAACACGAGGGACAGATGACAGGTGAACAGAGAGAGAGAGACGGAGATGACAGGTGGGTAGGTGGGTGGATGGATAAAGCACATGAGACGCTGTTAACAGCTGGTAACTCTGGGGGAAGAATCGCCATGTGGGTTACAGACCCGCCGTTTCTGGAGCCCGGGGCAGCTGTGCGGGTGAGAGACGGGGAGCCTGAATGAGGGTAGCGGCTGCGGGTGGGGAGGGGACGGAGAAGGAGAGAGACTTCGGAGGTGGACTTGATGGGCTGGGGACAGGAGAATGCACGGTTCCAGCTCCTGGCCTGGGTGTCTGTGTCGGTGGCCATGCCTTTTGCTGACAGCGGAGCGCTGGGGATGGGGTGCAGGCAGTGTCGGTGGAGGTGGGTTTAGAGCCCCGGGGCAGAGGGGTGGAGCCGGAGTGCTCGGCAAAGGGTCAGGGCCTCCTTCACTGGCCACTCCTTCTAACTCTCCTCCGCTGATGCCTCTTCTTCTCCCTGACCTTCACGCATGGATGCCCCAGAGCCCAGCCCCGGTTTCCCTTCTGTTCTCTCCCCCGACAACTCAGCCACTTGGCTTTCAGTACTATCTGGAAACATCAACGTCTCCTGAGCTCACACCTCTGGCCTTGACTTCCACCCTGGACTCTATCTAGTTCATCGTACCACTGACCCCTTCACTGGCGTATACGGTAGCGCCTCATACTTCACACAGCTTCTTCATGTCACTCATTCGATAGGTATTTATTAAGCACCTCCTGTGTGCCAGGCCCTGTCCTAGTGCTGGAGAACCAGAGAGAAGAAGACGGGCAGGACCCGCCCTAGGGAGCTGGCATGCCAGCGGGGAGAAGCTGTCAGAAAACAAATGAAAAGCCAGATCAGAGAGCGGTGACTTTTTTTTGGAGCGTTAAGGCAGGAGCCCTGGCTGGGTGGCCCTGGCCGGGTGGCTCAGCTGGTTGGAGCATCTATACCGGAAGGTGGCAGTTTGATCCCTGGTCAGGGCACACACCTAGGTTTCGGGTTCAGTCCCCGGTCAGGGCGCTGTGGGAGGCAACCAATCAGTGTTTCTCTCTCACATCACTGTTTCTCCCCCACCACCTTCCTCTCTCTCTAAAAAATCAATAAGAACCTATCTTTGGGTGAAGATTTTTAAAAAAGACAGGGCACTGTGAGAGCGGGCAGGTGGACAGGGAGGGCCTCTCTGGGTGGGGGTGGGGCGACGTTGTAGCTGAGCTCCGAGTCCAGACGGACGCAGAGGGAGCAGCCAGTGCAGAGGCAGCTGCGGTTACGGAGCGTGTGGAGCGGGGGGCACGGGGAGGAGGAGGCTGGGGCGGAGGCCGCCAGCGCCCTGACCCCCCAACCCCCAACCCCGTTTCTCTGGCAGTCTGCTCTGCGCCACCGCTAGTCCAATGGCTCCGGCCCCAAATCCCGGTTCCTTCCTTCCTCACCCTTTGTACCCAATGACACCAGCAGCTCCAGTCAGCCTGCCTTCAGACACACCTCCTGTCCGGCACCCTCTTGCCATCTCTGCCGCGAATCCCTGGCCAAGCCCCTGCTGCCGCTGGCTGGTGCTGTTGTCAGAGTGCCCTCCAGCTCTCCTGTGTCGGCCTGACCCCCGGCCCGACCCCCTTCATTCCTTCCGCCCCTGCCCTGCCCCCCCCTCCCATAGCAGCTGGGGCCATCTTTTACATTAATCAGATCCTGCAACCTCATGGCCCCATCCCACCGCCCTGCCCCTCAGGCCCTGGGGAGACCCGTGTGGTGAGATGTGAGACGTGATACCACGTGGGGATGAGATGCCTCCCTGGTGCGAATGGCGTGACAGTGGGTGGGACTTTGTCCTAAATACTTGCTTTCTAGCTCTTAAACACCTGGGCGGTGGGGTGGGTGGAGCCTCACTTTGTGACCAGCTTGATCGAAGGCAGTCACCAGCGTCCACCTGGTGGCAGGGTCCCAAATTGCAGGCAGGGAGCCAAGGCCCAAGGAGGAAGTGGCCAAATCCTAGATGCTAGAAACTCCTTTACATCCCTCTTGGGGCGCCTCCCAGTTTGCAAAGCACACCCTCCCCTTACCGTGAACTTGCCTCTTCCGTCTTCAGGTGCTGCTGGTGGGGGCCGAAGCGCCGGACAGCACTGGGCGAAGCTCCGGGGAGAAAGTGGGCACTTCCTGGAGCGGCACCGGTCTGCGCTATCCCAGGCTCCCCCTGCGCCTCCCCAGAGCGGACCGCGAGGTACCACCCCCCGAGCTTCCTCGCTGCACCGCGCCGCCCAGAGGGACGTTGTCCAGACTGCTTCCACGCAACCCGACGCGCCCCGAGCTCCCTCTCCCTCCCACGTAGCCCAACAGGACAGCCCCAGAACCTCGTCCAGCCAACGGGACACCTCCAGGACCTCTTCCACGCAGCGGAGCACCCCCCGAGCGTCCTCCCCCTCAAGAGCCGCCCAACGGGACAGCCCCAGAACCTCGTCCACGCAGCGGAACAATCCTCACACTTCCTTGTCCCCCAGAGCCGCCCAGCAGGACCCCTCCGGAACCTCTTCCACACAACAGGACCACCCCAGAGGCTCCTCTCCCAGCCGCACCAGCCAGCGAGAGAACCCCAGAACCTCCTGTGCCCCGCGGGACAACCCCAGAGCTTCCTCTCCGAACCGAACCTCCCAGCGAGAGAACTCTAGAACCTCCTGTGCCCAGCGGGACAACCCCAGAACCTCCTCTCCCAACCGAACCAGCCAGCGAGAAAACTCTAGAACCTCCTGTGCCCAGCGGGACAACCCCAGAACCTCCTCTCCCAACCGAACCAGCCAGCGAGAGAACCCCAGAACACCCTGTGCCCCGCGGGACAACCCCAGAGGCTCCTCTCCCAACCGAACCAGCCAGCGAGAGAACCCCAGAACACCCTGTGCCCCACGGGACAACCCCAGAGGCTCCTCTCCCAACCGAACGACCCAGCGAGAGAACCCTAGAACCTCTTCTCTCAACCGAACCAGCCAGCGAGAAAACTCTAGAACGTCCTGTGCCCAACGGAACAACCCCAGAGGCTCCTCTCCCAGCCGAACCGGCCAGCGGGAGAACCCCAGAGCTGCTTGTGTTCAGCAAAACACCCCCAGAGCCTCTTCTACCCAACGGGACAGCCCACAGCCGTCTTCCTCTCGGCGGGACAAGCCCGGGAGCTCCTCCCCTCAGTGCTGCGCCCCACAGAACAACCCTGGGCCATCACCCTCCCATCGCTCCAGTCAGCGGAACAATCCCAGGAACTCGTCTCCCCATCGTACCAACAAAGACATTCCCTGGGCCTCCTTCCCCCTCCGGCCGACCCAGAGTGACGGCCCGAGAACCTCCTCCCCATCTCGCTCCAAGCAGAGCGAGGTTCCCTGGGCGTCCGTTGCCCTTCGGCCAACCCAAGGTGACAGGCCTCAGACCTCATCGCCCTCCAGACCAGCTCAGCGTGACTCACCCCAGTCCTCCTCCGGCCCTGCCCAGCACAGCTCACCAACCCGGGCCGCCTCCTCTTCCCACAACCCGGGCCACCACGGGGCCTCCCGGACGTCCTCGCCTCTGCACCTCACCACCCGCGGGGCATCCCAGACCTCTTTCGACTCCTCCCAGCCTCCGTGTTCTGTGTGCATCGGGCACCGGGATGCCCCCCGAGCCTCTTCGCCTCCTCGCTTTTTGCAGCATGACCCGTTCCCCTTCTTCCCAGACCCCCATGCTTCTGAGGGCGAATCTACCCGCCACGAACCCCCGTACATCCCCCCGGCGGTGTGCATTGGACACCGGGATGCCCCTCGGGCCTCCTCACCCCCTCGCTACACCCACTTTGACCCCTTCCCCTTCCTCCCAGACACATCAGATGCTGAGAACCAGTCCCCCCAGCATGAGCCTCCTCAGTTCCCCCCACCTGTGTGCATTGGGTACCGAGATGCACCCCGGGCCTCCTCCCCACCGCGCCAGGCCCCTGAGCCCTCCCTCTTGTTCCAGGATTTCCCCCGGGCCAGCACCGAGAGCCTCGTCCCCTCCACGGACTCTCTGCATGAGCCCCCCCACTTCCCTGCCCCCGTGTGCATTGGACACCGGGATGCACCTTCCTTCTCTTCCCCACCGCGCCAGGCCCCTGAGCCCTCCCTCTTCTTTCAGGACCCCCCTGGGGCTAGTATGGAGAGCCTGGCCCCCTCCACCGACTCTCAGCACGGCTCCCCAGTGCTGCCCCCCCAGGTCTGCATCGGGTACCGGGACGCACCGCGAGCCTCCTCCCCACCCCGCCACCCGCCCAGTGACTTAGCGCTCCTGGCACCCTCACCCCCGCCAGGCAGCTCAGGGGGCTCCCGGGGCTCAGCACCCCCCGGGGAGACCAGGCACAACTTGGAGAGGGAGGAGTACACCATGCTGGCCGACCTGCCCCCACCCAGGAGGCTGGCACAGAGGGAGCCGGGGCCCCAGTGCAGCAACGGGGGCCGAACCCGCAGCCCTGGCCGCGCAGAGGTGGAGCGCCTATTCGGGCAAGAGCGCAGGTGAGCCAGGGCGGGGTCAGCCAGGTGGGCTGGGGAGGAGGCTCGGCAGCAGGGCAAAGGCTTAGGTTGCCAGACGGCAAGCGGTCAGACCCCCGTGCTGCCGCTGACTGGCGGGGCGACCGTGGGCTAGCCACTTCGTCTCTCTTCTCCCCATGCTCCGAGTCTTTTGTGACGATGAAGTGATGTCGTGCATAGCCCTGTGGGGAAGAGCAAAGACCAGGGTCTGGCAGGCGGGGCTCAAGTCCTGGGTCAAAGCCACTCCTCTCCTTCGTGACCTGGTAAAGTGATTTAACCTACCCTGAGCCTCAATGTCCTCATCTGTAAAATTAGAACATTAGGATAATAATTAAAACCAGACTAAACTCTCAAACCCTTCATTTGGTCCAGAGTCACAGGTTTGTTTTATATTTTTCCCTCCTTACAGGAGGGAGAAGAAAGGGCCTGTGATTTTTTTTCTTCCTTAACAAAGAAACGTCCCGGGCACGCATGCCTTTCAGAAAACAGAGGTGTCCATTTAAAGCATATGGCCAGAGCCGTTACTTTCATCGAGACAACTCAGAATCACAGACTTTCTAGGGGTGAAAGGTCACTTTCCTGGGACATGGTGACAACACGGCCTGGGGTGCAAGGACCCTGAGCGTCTCCCTGGTCAGTGACGCAGTTCGCACAGGCGGTTTGGGACTCAGCAGAGCATCTGCCATCTACAGCCGAGGGCAGGAGACTCCCCCGGCCCCCACCCCATCTGGCTGAGATTCCTTTCTCCAGCGGTTCCAGCCTCAGGGGTTTTCGGTCTCAGGCCTGGAACTCCATTCGTTAGGGTCCAGAGAACAACAAACAAGTAGGCATGGAAGTCTCAGAACTTCCCGTGCGCAATGAATTGTAGTGGATTTGCCAGGACTAGGTTGCACAGCCATGCCCGCGACCTAATTTTAGAATGTTTCCATCCCCCTGAAAAGTGGGTAATATTTTGCATCCAGAATTCCTCTGTCTGTTGTCCCCTCGGCAGCATTTCTGCTTAGATTAGCATCTGCATGAGAAACCTTTTCTGTGATTCCTCACACTTCCTTTCCAGCAGATTCAATCCATTTCCCACCCAGGTGACAATGTCTGTGGGCTCCACTATTAATATAATTCTTTCTTTGCCTTTACGTTTTTTTTAAAGATTTTTATTTATTTATTTTCAGAGAGGGAAGGGAGGGAGAAAGAGAGAGAGAGAGAGAGAGAGAGAGAAACATCAATGTGCGGTTGCTGGGGGTTATGGCCTGCAACCCAGGCATGTACCCTGGCTGGGAATCGAACCTGGGACACTTTGGTTCACAAACCAGCACTCAATCCATTGAGCGACACCAGCCAGGGCTCTTTCTTTGCCTTTTTTGAAATTAAAAAACAAAACAAAACACTAGTTTTTAGAGCAGTTTTAGGTTCCATAGCATAACTGAGTGGAAAGTAGAGAGAATTCCCATACCGTCTGCTCCCCGCCCCCACGCACAGCCTCTCCTCACTGTCCTCACCCCCCGGCCCGAGGGGCACACTTGTTGCAAACCTCAAACCTGTACTGACATCATTGTCACCCAAAGTCCACAGTTCACGCTCGGGTTCACTCTTGGTGTTGTGCCTCCTGTGGGTTTGGACCAATGTGTAACGACATGTGTCCGCCATTGCGGTGCCGTACAGAATCGTTCCACTGCCCTGGAAACCCCCTTGTCTTTGCCTTCCCGTGGCTCCTGTTTCTAGGCAGGCTTCCGTCTGCGTGCTTGCGCTCCATCTGGGAACTCGGCGGGGACGCTGAGGTCTTTAAGCCAGTAGTTCATTCTTTCTTTTTCTTACTGGAGTAACTTTTAGAGAGATAAAGGTTTATCATAGAAGCCTGGAATTTGTTTATACTTTTATTAATCACTTAATTGTTTTTACATTATTCATTTATTTTATCTCTTTGAAATAGGTTACCTATCTTTTCTAGCTTTATTGAAGTATAACTGATACATAAAAATGGCATATATGTAATGTGTATATCTTGGTGAAATAGATTATTTACCTTTCAACCAAGGTTTTATAACTCTACTGAATCATTAAATTGTCTCCTGTTGTGTGGCACTGTTTCTAAGTAGAAAACCATGTGTCCTCTGGGAGTGAAATCTTGAAACTCACGTGAGTGTCCGGAAGCCTGAAATGTAGGAGTGGGTGGCTCCGGAGCCACACTGTCCCGTCCTTCCATCTCTCTCGACACGCACGTACCACGCACCTGCTCTGTCCAAGCCTGACCCTGACCGAGCCTGGACACTTTTCCTCGAAGGGCTGCCACATGAAAGGGTTAGGGATTTTGGCTTGATATCTTCATTTCCCACCCCTGGATGCCTTTGGAATCTCTTATAATCATATAAGCACCTCATCATCTCTTGAATTCAAAAGAGCCTTCATGGAATTGGCTAGACTTGACAGCTTTGTCCTTGAATACTTTGTGGTGGTGGAAGAGCCCCTCTGAGCTCCCAAAGGCAAGTCACTTTCTTTGTCACCCTTGGTGCAGCCACACCGGCCTCCAGGAACCGGTGGCCCGAGGATGCTATTGCTTCAGTGTCAGAAAGCCCGGGTCTCTGTCGGCGCCTCAGATTCTGCCTGAGTCCTTCGTTCCTCCTTCTCAGTTCCACGTGGAGGGGGGCTTCTCAGGAGGCACTGAGCGAGGTGTAGTGTGTGGGGGGAAATGCACTCACTCGAGAGAGAACACCCATGTGCCTCGCTGCCCACGCGGAGACGGCCCCACTGTGGCCGCGGTGCCCTCCCCACCTAGCCACCCGTGGGGCCGCCGCTGCACAGAGGCTGCTACACGCTGGTTCCGGGGGAAGCACCCTCTAAGGCCTCAGATCTCACGGAGCAAGGGAGCTCTCTCACTTCGAGTGAGATTAAAAGTTGAACCTGATCAGGCAGCCCTCAACCTTAGAGACGGTTATTTACTGCAGGGGGAAGCTTGGGTTCCCTGCGAGTCGGCTGCTAAGAACTGCTAGAAGCTCCAGTTACTTTAGGGACCTGGTTCTAATGACATTGGTAAAAGCTGTGGACAAAACAGACCCCGAGCCCATCATTTGTCTGCGCCCCCCAAGCCTCCGTGGCGTCCCAGCGTGGCTCCCAAGCGGGGGCGGACTGCCCGGCACAGCCCCCTCGCAGACCTGAGTGGGGGTTCCTCTTCCTTCCTGCATTGCTGGCTCGGCCAAGGCTCAGCCCCGGGCAGCTTTCTTCAGGCTTCTGCCGGTTCAGTTCAGCCAGCAGAGATACAGCTCCATTTGTCAATTTATTTTTAAAGATTTCATTTATTGATTTGCAGAGAGAGGGGATGGGAGGGAGAAAGAGAGGGAGAAAGAAACATCAATGTGTGGTTGCCTCTTGTGCACCCCCTACTGAGGACCTGGCCCGCAACCCAGGCATGTGCCCTGACTGGGAATTGAACTGGCGACCCTTTGGTTCGCAGGCTGGCACTCAATCCACTGAGCCACGCCAGGTACGGCATTTGTCAGTTTAGTTGGAGCCGGACTCTCAGACCCTGTGGACTAGATATTCAGTGCAGTGGTCAGTTCTTTTGTTTTGACCCCTTACATGTGTTTGGTGTTCTTACGTGCCACAGAGATGTCGTGTTAAATATCAATAACCATGCCTTCCAATGATGACGTGCAACAACTAAGTAGTAGAACTAGGGACTTTTTACAGCTGAGAGGTGATCTTTGTCGGACATGGCAACCATGCCCGAAACCCCGGCGTCTCAGAAATGCCACTGGCGTTATGGACAGTTGACGCCGGCCTTCCTGGAGCTGCATAGGGAGAGAGAACGTTTCTTCGTTCTGATCTTGCCGAGCTGTTCCCAATGGCCGGGCGGCCCACGGTTGTCATGGCCGGGTGCAGGAGCCCTGTCAGTTACTACTAAGGGGCGGAAAGGTGGGCCCGGGAAGTCCAGAACTTGCCGTGTGGACAGAAAGAAGGCAGAAAGAACGGACTGTGGGGCATGTAACATTTCGCATCTCCTTCCTCCGCCTCTCGGGCGGTGTGAGATGACAGGAGACGGGCGGCGAGCGCTTGGCACCTGGAGCACACGAAGCGCTCAATAAATGTTCGCCATCGTGATCGAGTGTGCAGTGCCCGGTAGCCAGTAGGTGCTCAATAAATCTTAGTTCCCACAAAGGCCAGTGTAACCTTTGTCTGGGGTTGAGAGGCGGGCTGCTGGCGGGTGGCGGCAGGAAGTGCCGAGTGAGGCAGCCAGGGCTGAGCCCCCGCCGCTGCTCCCCCCTTTTCCCGTTTAGTGCCCAACACAGCCCCGAGAGGCGGGTGGGCGGTGCTGGCCACCACCGTTTTTCAGACGGGGGTACTGCAGCCCCAAGGGGCTCACCCCTCCCTTAGGGCCTTCAGCTGTGGGTGTCTGGATCTCCCCCGTCTCCTCCCATGGGGGTGGGAGTAGAAGAGGTGGGTGCTGGGAGCGGGGCAGTCCCAAAGGCCCTCAGAGGAGCGGCTGCATTTGCTCATAGGAAGTCCGAGGCACCGGGGGCCTTCCAGGCGCGGGACGAGGGGCGGTCACAGCGGCCCGGCCAAGGTCAGAGCCAGCTTCTCCGAAGACAGTCCAGCCCTGCCCTCAGCAGGGAGGTGAGCACTGCCAGCCTGCCCTGGGCCCTGCACCCCAAGGGGCAAGCCACTGCTTTTTCTTCCCCCAGGTGCCAGGTAGGGGTCCTGGGAAGGGAGGTCCTTTACGAAAGGGTCAGAGCCCCAGTCATGGGTGTCCAGCTTTCCCCTCTCCCAAAGAGCCGGCGGTTCTTGGCAAAAATTGAGACAGACCCCAAATTACTCCTTTGAAGATGGCCCTTCGGCCCTGTTCCCTTCCTTCATGAGGTAGCTGCTGTCTTGAGTTTTCGGGGAAAGCCTTGGACAGAGCAGTCTGGCACTAAGGGCCGTCTCTTCCAAGGTGGGGGTTTCTGTTTTTAAAGAAACTCTTAGAGGGCAAGGTCTGAGCCAGTGGAATGGAGCGTTGGTGGTGGAAATTCGGGCACCTGATAGCCCAGGTTGGAATCAATATCTCGGGCCGGGGGAGGGGGAAGCCGGGAACGTGAGCAGCTCTCCGCGGGTCTGTTTCTGGAACTGAGGAGGCGGGCGGGGTGAGAGGGGAGAGCAGACGACCCCGGGGGGGCGTGCGGAGACGCTAGGCACTTTGTGACCTGCTTGAGCCGTGAGGACGCGGCTCGCCTCTCCCCGAGGCCTGGCT
This sequence comes from Phyllostomus discolor, assembly GCF_004126475.2. Lineage (NCBI taxonomy): Eukaryota > Metazoa > Chordata > Mammalia > Chiroptera > Phyllostomidae > Phyllostomus > Phyllostomus discolor. The sequence continues at coordinate 209,726,482 of NC_040904.2, forward strand.
AAGACCCCAGTGTCCTGTGCTCCTCCGCGGAGCCCACCCAGTCAGGGCTCTGGAGCCTCACCCACGCCTCACCTCATCCTCAGGTAACCACGCCCCACGTGAAGCAGGCAGAACCAGCCCGGAGGAGCCGAGCGGAGCCCCCTCCTCCCAGGAGCCCCCAGAGGCGACCTGAGGGGGACCGGCGGCTCCAGGGGTCCTCGCCGCCCCCAAGGACATCAGCCAGGACCTCTGAGCGGCAGCCTCGAACAGAGAAACGTCCGGAGAGTGGCCGGGCGGGCCCGAGACAGCCTCTGGGCGGGTGGCAGAGTCAGGAGGAGCTGCCAGGATCCCGGTGCCCGCACAGACACCCGGAGAGAGGCTGGAGCAGCCAGGACGAGGGCCCAGGCCTGGGGGGCTGGCAGGAACTTGGGGAGCCCGGCCGGGGTGCTGCTGGAGGTCCGGAGGGAACACGGAGGGGCCCGCTCAGGGAGTCTGAGGAGAGCTGGGGGCAGCCGGGTGGCCCCCCGTGCCATAGGGGGCAGCCAGAGGCCTGGGAGGAGCCCCCCGGTAACGGGCTGCAGAAGACCCCCGACAGGCCAGCTCAGAGGGGCTGGGGCAGCCTGCAGCAGCTGTTCGGTCCCCCTCAGCAGCCGGTGAGCCCTCCAGAGAGCTCCAGGGAAGGCCCAGCAGAGTTCTCGAACTCCTGGAGGCCTGAGGCAGCCACTGCCGTGGGCCGGGGAACTGAGGGGATCTGCGCACACCCGCACGGCCCCGAGAGGCGACTCGAGCTTGACTGGAGGGACTTGGTGAGCCTGCTCGGGTTACCCAGAGAAGGGGCCTGGGCCCACGCGGAGGAGCCAACGCTTGCTTCCCGTCTTCCAAGGCTGGATTTGGAAGGCCTCCTGGAGCTCCTGCGGGCCCAGCTGCCCCGAAAGGACCCAGCTGGACACTGGGGTGGCCCAGCCACAGCGTCAGGGCCAGAGCCGGGTTCCCCAGGCACAAAGGATGCCCTGGAACGAGAGAGACACAGCCAACCTGAAGGCGGGGCGGAGGCCACCCTAGTCAATGGACTCGGCCCTGGGCAATGGTCCCAGAGCTTGGCCCAGCCACCCAGCCCTGCCTGCATCTCCACCCAGTGGCCAAAGACCAAAGTGACAAGCGGACCGGAGACCTCAACCATGGCTAGTCTGGGGGAGCCGGGCCAGCTGGGGAGCAGGATTCCTGCAGCGCGCCCCAGCTCATCAGAGTGGGAGGAGGTAAGTCAGTCTCCCTTCCGAGGGGCAGCCTCACCCCAGACGAGGGTCCTTAGGCTTCCTGTCGGCTCCTGCACGGCCTCCAAGCTCAGCCCCAGCCCTCCCTTCTGAGCACAACCTTTCCCAGCCACCCAAATGGACATCAGCAATAACCACCAGGACTTCTGTGAGCACTTACTAGGTGCTGAGCCCTGGTCAGAGTGTCTTATGGGCATTTTCCCCATTTAATTTCCATAGCAACCTCATGAGAAAAGCACTGTTAATTTACATATAAGAAAACTGAGACAGAGAGGTTAAGCCACTTGCCCAAGATTACGTGGCTAGTTAATGATGGGGCAGGGGTGGACCCCAGGTCTGCTCAGTGCAGACCACCCTGAGGCCTCAGCAAGATGCTGTGGCCAAGGCCTCCTCCTCTCCCAGCCCCACGATACCTGGTTTGCGTTGCCTTTGTGGCTCCTACCTGACCTTGGCTGGGACCGCAGCCAGTGTGGTCCTGTCCCCTCCCCATGCCGGATTCCAGGCTCCTCACGATCCGGGACAGCCTCCCTTCCCCCACTCTGGTCTTTACCAGGCACGGGGAAGAGGCTGCATTTGCTCATTGGGTTGAGTTGGCTGCTGAGACAGGTGGCTTAAATGAGGACCCATGTGCAACATAAGCGCAATGCCTGGCATGTAGTGGGTGCCCTCCAAGTCCCTTCCCTGCCGTCTTGGCCTGGGGCAGGGTCACAGAGTCCGCGGGGCCCTGGTGCTGTCTGGAGCATTTTATGTGAAGGCGAGGAGTGGCGCGGGTCCGGGAGGCCAGAGCCCTGCAGCTGCCTCAGCTCCCAGGAATGCAGCTCATGGGTTTGGACACTGACCTACTCCTTTCCTGACAGGTACCCCCGGGGGTGATGCGAGGCTCCTGCTTGTCCATCTGACCTGGAGGGTTCATGTGTGCCAGGCCCTGGTCTGGGAGCTTTCCACGCTATGCCATGTGCAAGGCTCAGACCATTTAGACATTAGCCAGGGGTCATGCCCGCCTGTATAAGTCATGAGAAGAGAGATCACAGTGCAGGCTCCAAAGCCCTGGTGTTTAACCCTTCTTGTTGGGAGGCCTCAGAGCCCATGGCAGGACTGGGGAGCTCCCACCCCTGAATTTGTTTATCCGTTTCTCCTCTAACCAACTCAGTGTACAGACACCAGAGACACAGGGAGAAGCCAGCTTGGTTCTGCCCTCAGGACGAAAGTGGGATTTGGGAGGCCCCACACAAGAATCCGCTGTCAGGCCTGTTGGGGAGGCAGGTGGATCAGGGGCAGCCCGGGAAGGTGCGGTGCTGTGTCCCGGTGGACTCTGGGATGCCGGGTCACGGGGAAGATGGGAGGGCAGAGAGATTCTTCAGCTAGAGTTACTAGAGTTACTCCACAGTAGGCTCGGGGGTCCCTGGGAGGATAGGAGATGGTGACTGGGGAGGGGCGGGAGCAGCATGTGGTCAGGGCATTTCCGCAGGTGACAGCGAAACGTCCACTGGGTCCTGCTGGGGCTCCAGCAGCTCACCCTCTGTGGAAATCCTTGGCGTGGCACTCAAGGCCCCCTGACTTCCTTCCATCCCAGATCTGCCCTCTAGTTGTGCTGCGTGGGCTGCACAACTAGGTGAGCTCTGTGAGCCCACCTCCCTGCCTTTGTGCGTGCTGTGCCCGTTGGCCAGGGCACTCTTCCTTTCCCTCTTCACTCACTAAACGCCTGTTGCTTGTTCAAGGCTTAGATCAGGTGCCCTGTTCTGAGACGCTTTCCCCAGGTTGGCGATGTCTCCCTCCTGGGCTTGGCGCTTCTGCTGCCCTTTATCTGCTCATACTTGGTTGTCACTGCCCCACAAGAAACCTGGGCTCACGGGGGCAGGAGCTTTGCCTACTTTATTCCGGACCCATGGCCCCCCGCCCAGGGCTGGTCCAGCGGAGGAGCTCAGCTCAGTGGATGGTTGATGGGTGAATACGTGGAGGCTTAAGTGCGTGTGAGAAACTGATAAAAGATGGGGTGGGTCAGTCAGTAGATGATGGATAAATCACTGATGATGGATGTGTGAATGGGTGATGGATGGGGGTTAGATGCTGGACAACTAATAAATAGACGTTGAGTGGTTGACAGATGGGCAGATGGATAGATGCATGGTGATGAATGAAACATAATGAATGTTGGATAGATGGGCGTTGCTTGATGATGGATGGGGGGGTGGATGGATGGATGGATGGATGTTGCAAGGACAGGTAAATGTGGAATATGGGTGACAGACGGGGACTGAACGGTGGGAGGACAGGTAGCTGGGTGGTGGGTGAATGGCTCTTGGGTGGACTGAGGAAGGGCACGTGGGTGTAGGACGGAGGGGAGATGACGAGCAGAGGACGGCTGTGTAAACGGGAGGATGGGTGTCGGACGGATGGGTGCGTGGACAAGGCAGGACGGGTGCTGGATGGTGGCAGAGATACACGGACCTGTGGACGCTGGATCTCAGATGCGTCATGAGTGGACGGACGAGAAGGTAGACAGAGGGACGGAAGCTGGGGGATAGATAACCTGGGCTGAGCTGCGTTCTTTCTTGTCTCCAGTTCCACCCAGAGGAGCCTGAGGAGTCAGCGTCAAGAGGAGGCCAAGACTCGCTGACCGACCAGAGGCGGGCAGACTCGGTAGTTGGGTCTTGGGTGTGGGCACATGCGGAGGGGCGGGGGAGGGGCGGGAAATGAGGCTGGATGTGGGCTGAGGTCTTCAGATGAGCTCCGGGGTCATCCAGGCCAAGGTGGGCTCTGCAATGGGGTCAGCTGTGTGTGGGGCGGGGCCCTGAGAACAGGGGCTCAGGTGGAGCTGGATAGCAGAGCCACCTTCTTCCGTTCGGGGACCTGGGTGGTTGGATGGCCCTGAGGTCAGAGCCCAGGGCTCTGCTCTTGCTAGAATGCCCTGGAAAGGTAAGCTAGAATGCCTCCCTCTGGCAAATAGCGGTTTGGCCCCCACGGTCCCTGTTGGCAAGGTCCTTCTGGTCCTGGAGGGCTGGCCAGGCTGGGAGAAAGGGTAGAGCTTCCAGGAGCTGGGGCCAGAGCAGCACTGGCAGGGGCCGAGAAATGCGGGTCAGCCGGGTCTGGAGGTCTCCAGGGTCCTGGGGGCGGACAGATATGTGCAGGGGCAGGGCCCGCTGAGGCCGCTGCTCCCAGCAGGGGCCTGGCTGCCGCTGGAATGCACCGCTCGGTCCTGCCCCTCCCCCTGACCTGCCAGCCCGACTGTTCTCCTCGCCCTCAGCCTCCAGAGAGGTGAGGTCAGAGCTCAGGGCCCAGGGCAGCAGGAGGAGGAAACAGGCTGCTTGGGGCTACCCTTTCCTCGCCCTGCTGTTCTGCTGTCCCCTGCGCCGCCTCCTGAGAAGCCTGATGGGGTGTCTGTCTGGCAGCCCGGAACCCCGGCTCTGGCTGCGCTGCTAGTCGGAGCTGGGGGGACTCTGCCCAGCCCCCCTCACTGTGCCCATGAGAAAACAAGGGCAGGCGTGTTGTCCTAGGCCACACAGCTGGCGGCTGAACTCGGACTGGATCTGGGGCTCAGGACCCCCATCCGGCGCTCTCTCTGCTTCCCTTTGCCGTTGCCTGGCCCTGCCCGATGCCCTGCGTGGCCTTGCAAAGCAGTAGCAGCAGCGTTCAGAGCTCTTGGTGGGCCCGTTTTCCCATGGGGAAACGGGGAGGGGCTGGGGGACAGGTCACCGAAGGTACTTCCAGCTCTCACAGGGGCTCTGGCAACTTTGCGCTTCCTCTTTTTGGGTTATTTCTTCATATTTCCTGGGGCCAGAGTTTTGTGAACAAAGAGGAAATAGCAATACAAGGGTCCCCTGTGATCTCCACAAAATGGGCCCATCCCAGCAACACGGGCAGCCTCTCAGTCCTCCCCGAGGCAGCCCGGACTCGACAGAATTGATAATAGCCTCAGTCATTCTTTCACGTGCACTTAGCGAGCGCCTTCTGCATGCCCGGGTGTGGGCACAGGTGGATCAGAGCAGCGGCATGCATGGAGGTCACAGTCTAGTGGCCAGGGCTGTGATGGGGACTTGGTGGCAGGTGGGGCAGCCTTTCCCCAAAGCGCTCCGGGACCTGTGCTTGGTGCTTCACGTTCTGCCTGCAGTGACCCTCTGGATTCCGGAGGGTCGGGGCACCCGGGCTCTGTCTGACTTCCGCCTGCTCTGCGACTTCGGCAAATGCTTCTGCTTCGCTGGGGCCTGTTTCCTCCGAAGGGGGCACTCCGGGGGCTCTGCCCAGGACGCGAGGACAGGGGGCTGCAGGAGTCTCTGAGTCCTTCCTCTCACAAAGCTGAGGAGAGTAGGCAGGTCAGGGACTTGGGACCGAAGGGGTGGGGCTTGTGTGACCCTCTGGCTCCAGCGGGTTCTTGCTATGGGGAAGAGGGTCCCCCATCTTTAGATATTTCAAGAGAATTTAGAAATATGTAGTCATAGGTTAAATCCCTTCATTAGTTAACATTGGGACCAAATGCAAAGTAACCTGAAAACCCCATGTGGGCTGAGGCGTACACCCCCTCCTGCTGGCCACCTGGGGTTTGAGGTCGGGGCGGCGAAGTGCAGGCCCCCTGGGTGCCTGGCCCCCGGAGCCTCGTCAGGCAAACACCGTGTCGGGTGGAAAAGGTGACAAGCCCTGTTCTCAGCAGTCCCGGGAGAAGAGAACAGGGAACCCTGGGCCTCCGAGGTGGGCAGGCAGAACGGGCAGGGGAGGCTGCTGTCATCCCCACCCCACCGGAGGGACCTGCGGGCCAACGCTGGACCCTGTTTGACAGGCAGACGAGAGGCCAGCGGAGGGCAAGGCTGGGAGCCCGCTCAAGGGCCGACTGGTGACCTCATGGCGGATGCCCGGGGACCGGCCCACGCTGTTCAATCCGTTCCTGCTGTCCCTGGGGGTCCTCAGTTGGCGAAGGGTAGGCTGGTTCCAGTGTGGTGGGAGGGATGAGGGTGGGGAGAGGGGGAAGAGAGGGAGGAGGCTGGTGTTAATCGAGAAGAGAGAGCAGAGGCTGAGAGGGAGGGATGGGGGGCGGGGGGGTGCCCACAGGAGAAAGGAGATAAGGGCAGAGTCCTGAGCTCCCCAGGGCCCCTGCAAGTGCGTGGGATTGCTCACTTCCCAGGTGAGGGGTGGCTGAATAGCCCTCACAGCCAAAAGCTCCCAGTCAGCAACGGGGCCAAGGGGAGCCAGGTTGGGGGCGGGGGGTGGGGGGAGAGGAAGGAGGGCCCTGCGAGGGGCTCTGGGATTGCAAAGTGTGTCTCTGCCCTGGGCCTGAGCCAGTTGCACAAACATCTGGCGTTACGTAACCCGTCCCTGCCCGGAGAGGCCTGTAAACACTCAGGCCTCCGGTTCGGGGTTTCCTCCAGGGCAGCGAGGGGAGGCAGCTGTGACTTGCTTCTCCCTGCCCCCTTCGCCACCGAGAGAGAAGGGGCTGGCTCCTGGGGTCTCTTCTCTCGGTGACAGTGACGGGCTGCCTCTCAGCCTCATGCTGGCTCTGAGTCCAGCCCGAGGCTGGAGACAGTACCCCCATGTTACAAATGAGGGGACGAAGGCTTGGAGAGGTCAGGTGACTTGCCCGCGGTCAGAAAGCTAGGGTTCAGAGGAGCCTCTCGGTGACTCTCCTTGTTCCTAGACGAGGGAGTGAGTGGCTGCGGCTGAACTCACGGAGCCTCAGTCGCCGCATCTGTCCAGTGGGGAAAAGTCCATGGAGACACTCAGGGCCCCAGGGGGGCCTCAGGGAGATGAGGATGCACAGAGGCGTGATGGGGCAAGGCGTGTCCAAATACTACCTTTCCCATCCACGTCCTAATCTCCTCTTTGCTGCCTTTTGGAAATCAAGGTGAGAGGGTATGGAGAAAAACAGTTACCTGGGCAGGAACTGCAGTGTACCTTACCAACATGGAGCAGGTCCAGCAGGAAGGGGCAGGCTGCGTCCCCAGTTGGAGAGAAATGGGGGAAGGACTCCGGGATAAGGCTGCTCCTGCCACTAACCAGCACTGACATATTTTGCCGTGTATAATGTGCATCCATGTTTTCAGTACTAATTCCCATATATGATGCGCGTCCTTATTTTTCTCTCAAAAACTTGCCCAACACGTGTGCATTATACACGGCAAATTACAACATTGTGCACCTACTATGTGCTCAGTTGTGTTCGGTGCATGACGGGCCTCGTTGCTTTAATGCTCACCAGCAGGTCTGTCAGATACGGTTCACGCTGTCCGTGTCACAGGCAAGGGAATGGAACTCAGAGAGGGAAAAATCACCACTCCAGGTTGCACAAGGGGCAGAGTGGAGATTGCGACCCTGCTCCAGCTGACCTCGTGCCCTGCCCCCACCTCTGTGCACGTGGATCTCCCCGGGCCCTCCCCGCAGGCCTGAGGGTCCCCACACACTTTCTCCAGGAGACAGACGTGGCAACTGAGGCCTGGTGGGTGTACAGTGGTTCTGTCATCCAGGAATGAGGACAGTCAGGAGCTGAGGGACAGATCTGCCAGTGGAGCTTCCCAGACAGTTACTTAAAGCGGCTTCAAACATCTCTTGATTGGATAGTGAAATTAGTCCAAGGTCAAGAGCCAGGAAACCTGGGCTTGAGTTCCGTCTCCGCACTGACTCGTGGGGCTTTGGGCCGTTGTCCCCCTTCTGTGAGCCTACATCGTTCTCCTCGGTAGAGGGACAGCTCAGGACTGAATAACCCCAAAACTTGGTGTCGTTCAACAGCTCACTCCTGGGTCCCCGAGCCTGTGCCATCCCCGTCCTACCAGGGCAAGGGGTGGTAAGGCAGGCATTCCTTCATTTGTGCCTTCATTCATTTGATCAGTGTTTGCTAAGGACCTACTGTGGGCCGAGGCGCTGAGACAGAGACCAAAACACTCCATCCCTGCCCACAGGAACTCACAGTTTGGTGACAATGCTGACACATGACAGGCTAGAACACAGTGTGGCTATCACGTTAGTGGGGGAATGTACAGATGCAGGGAGCACCGGGCGGGAAGCTGATGCAGGGAGCGTTAGACAAGGACATTGTAACTCTGGGCTGAGGGCACTTCGGTTTCCTTTGGACTGAGACTTGAAGAGCGAGGAGAAATTTTCCAGGCAAACATTTAGAGGGAGGGGAGGGGGAGAGACGAAGCGTGTCTGTGTGTGTGCGTGTGCATGTGCGTGAGCATGTGTTGGGGGGGGGCAGTGAGACCAGGAAAGGAAGGGTCCCAGACACACAGAGAAGAGCATGTGCAACGCATCCGAAGTACACAGGACCTGGCTTGTTCTGGGCACTGCCAGCAGCCCAGCGTTGTGTACCAGCGTGTAAAATGAGTGTGTATGATGGCGGAGGACAGCAGGCAGGGGCCAGATTATGATGGACGCAGACTGCTCAGAACAAGCAAAGGGAGTTGATCCACTAGCGCAGGGGAGTGTGGGACTTTGAGCGGGGGGGGGGGGGGTAGTCTGGTCCCTGGGCTGAGGGCACTGGAAATGGAGTCCCAGGGGCCGGGAAACCTGTAAGGAGGTGGTCAGACACCCAGGCCACTGGGCAAGGCACGGGTGGTAGGTGATGTCTCCTGGTTGTTCAGAATCAAATGCTGTGCCAAAAGGCCAGCATCCAGGAGAAGGTGGGCGTATCGCTGGCCTCATTTCTCAGGGTGGAGGAGAGACTCCTGGTGGGAAAACTGGGAAAGAACATCAGCTCCCGGGGCCTCCATTTCTTTATCTGTGAAAAGGTCGTAGTCATTAAAATTACGATGGCAATGATTTTTGACCCCCAAACTGAGATGGCAAAATAATTGGAATGGTGATTATTGCAAGCCCTGCTGCTGTTCTACCGAAGGGTACCTAGCTAGGGATGAGTGGGGCGTTCTGTGTATTTTACTTACCGTACTTTTAGGACCATAAGACACACCTAGGTTTTACAGGAGGAAAATAGGAAAAAAAAATTTTGAAGCAAAAAATGTGGTAAAATATGTAATAACATAAATAACAAAATATTTCACTAATGTAAATGTAAACCACATTACTAGTAATTTACATTATTAGCCAGGTAAGCTACATTCAGACTATAAGACACACCCCCATTTCCTCCCAAATTGGGGGGGAATACATCTTATAGTTCAAAAAATACGGTAAATTCACATGTAATTCTTTTTTTTTAAAGTGGTGGAATCACACTACCCAACCTTTTATTTATTTATTTTTTAATCCTCACCTGAGGATATGCTTATTGATTTTAGAGGGGGGGAAAAGGAGGGGCAACACAACAAATTCTGCCTTACAGCGACCCCATGAGACAAGAGCATTATCCCATTTAACAGAGGGTGAAGTTGAGGCAGAGAGGTTACTGGTAAGAAAGGGCCTTGCTTAAGGTAACAGGGTTTGAGCCACAATGCCACACAAACTGCTACATGCATTTAGCAACAAATTCCTCCAAAGGGCCCTCCTCGACTTCAGGGCTCAGATGAGCTCCCGCCGACCAAAGGCGTCCTAAAAACTGCCAGATGCTCTGGGAACGGGAGAACCGGGTGCACGCCCACACGCAGGAACCCAAAACGAGGTCCGTAAGTGCCCGCGTACAGGAGCGGGCACTTACAGAAGGCCCACTTTGGGGGAAGACTACGTTCCACCAGTGCTGTTTCTTCTTAGTGTGTGACCTGGAGCAAGTCGGCTCACCTCTCTGAGCCTCTGTTTTCTCATTTGTAAAATTGGGACGAGTACACTTTTTCTGTCAAGTCTGTAGTGAGGACGAAGGTCGTTTACACAGGTAACAAGCAGGGCTCCGGGAGTGGGACCCGCTGAATTGTTAGTTTTGGGTGCTTTGCCCAGGTCCCCATCCAACTCCGGCATCCGGAGGTTCAGGCTGGGGCGGGGAGCCGTAGCAGAGGTGACGTGAGGGCCACACCCCGCGTTGCAGCGTGGTGGCCGAAGCGAGTCACCTGCACACCGGACAGTTGCTTCCGCCCAGTGCAGCCGCGAACGAAGCGCGCCCGCCCCTCTTCTCCCCGCCCCCATCCGCCTGCCCTGCCCGCCCCGCCAGCCCTGCCCTCGCGCGACTGTCCCGTAGCGGCAGGTCCCGCCCCCGAGTCCATTCCGCACTCCTATTGGCCTGTCCATGGTCCAGCCGCTGTTTGTTCTGGCTTCCCCGCCGCCCATTGGCCCAACCGGGTCCTCCCAGGAAGTTTGAAAAAAAAAAAAAAAGTTTTATGGGCGGATGGAAGGGGCCGGAGCAGCGCCGGGGAAGGGAAGGGCCGGAGGAACAGCAGCGGGCGGCCGAGAGGGGCGGTGGCGGTGGCGGGACTCCCGCGCCGCTGAGCCCGGCCGCAGAGCCCTTTCCACCCGCCTGCCTCCTGCTCCCGCCACCCCGGGGCGCCGCCATGACGGTGAGTGCCCCCCTGGGCAGCCCCTCCGCGCCTCAGGCCAGAGTGAGGGCGACCGCCGAGCCCAGCCGCTCCCCGCCTGGGCAGCCTCTCCCCTCCTGGGCAACCCCCTCCTCACTTCCCGGAGGCCAGGGGAGGTGTCCGCGGGCAGACTGGGCGACCGCAGTGCCAGGGCCGGCCGTCCTGCCTCACCTCTCCCCAGCCGACTCCTCACCTTTGCGGGCCAGGAGCCCGGGTGACCCCGAGTACATGGGAAAGCCCCGTCATGGGCACCCCCCCCCCGCCTCGTTCTCACTTTCGCGAGACCAGTTAGGGACCGATTGGAGTGGCCCTTTCCCACCTCTCATCCAGTTCTCTTAGTGAAGACCTGACCTGATTCCCCCAAGCTGCGAGAGCCGTTGGGGCCCCCGGGCCCCGGGCCGTGGGAGGGGCGCAGATGTGCTTGGCCTGGGGCTGGGGGCTCGCCCGGGGCGGAGGGAGGCGCCTTTTGGGTCCCACAGGTCTCGCCGACCTGGGCTTGGGAAGACCGCCCGCGCCTGTGGGGGCTGGTGGGAGGTTGGGTGGGTGAGAAGGGGTCGCCGCGTCCCACCTTATCAGGGAGCCCATCCTGGGATTTCTGGAAGGGCAGAATACCACGCTCTCCCGGGCTTGCCCTGACGCAGCGGCGTGGGGGGCCTTGGGTGGGGTACCCGCCAATGCGGGTGGGGGACACGATGGCCGGTGTATGTATTTCTGTTGAGGGTGAGCCTTACCCTAGTTCCATCAATACTTGTGCCTTAACTGTTACATGACGCCTCACAGCTGAGTTCCCCATCATCCCCCATTTCACAGTGGGACAAACCGAGGCTTGCAAAGAGGCTTTGGTGAGTTGCGCGAGGTCACGCTGAGTGTGGGAAAGGGGTAGCTCCTTTCTGGGTCATTCTGGCCCCGTGGTGTGCTCGAAGAGAAGGGCAGGGCTGCTTTTGGTTTCTGACTCGTGCCTTGGGGAGCTGTGACAGCTGGTGAGGAGAGGGGTGCTGGGCGGGGTGTGGGTGTGCCGGCGCCTGTCCCCTTTCCAGGAGCCAGTGAAGTGGTCTGGGCTGCTGGGGGCGGGGTGGTGGTTGGGGAGAGGGCCCTGCCCCTGTGAGTATGATGACCTGGCCGCTGCCTGGACTTCCTCGGCCTCCACACATCCTGCCACCTCCCAGCTGGCCCTTCCTGTCGTCAGCAGCCTCCCCTGCCCTGCCCTGCCAGTGAGCAAAGAGGGATGTGGAGGTGGAGCTGAGTCAGTGTCCTGCCCTCGTGCCCCCAGGCCAGGGGGAGGGGGGCCCTGTTGCCCATGGGGTGCCTGCCAGGCCCTGAACTGGGCGCTTTCGCATTATTGGAGTTGCTCCACCGGAGGTTGATGGCAACTCCCCATCTAACAGATGAGGTCACCCAGGTGTAGAGGTGATACAGCTGGGCCGGCCCTGGCTGAGCCTGAGTTGGTATCCAAGGGCCATCCCGGTTCTTCTCTCACTTATTCTCCCAGTTCTTCTCCCAGGTCTTCTCTGGTGGGGCAGGGAGATAAGAAATGTACACAGTTGCCTCTCCCGGGGAAGCACGTGCTCAGCCAGGGTCAGGCTGCTGGAAGCAGCACGTGGGGGCCTGGGAGGAGCCTTCCTGTGATTGTAGGACGTGGTCAGGTGGAGATGGGCTGGGGCGGGGACAGGGAGCATGTTTGGGGAATGGTGAAGGTACGGAAAGGGTGCCCAAAGGCCGGGAGAAGGAGCCTAGGCTTTGGTCGGGGTTACTGGGGAGCCGTGAAAGGCCTGGAGCAGAGAGGAGGCTGACGATCACCACTGACGGTCCGAGCCTGCTCCAGGCTGATGTCCTTGCTGTACCTTCCTCCCGCCCCGTCTTCCCAACCTCAGGGCACTGTACGGGTCCAGTGGGAAAGGTGCTGTGAGTGGGGAAATGCTGAGAGGCGTGGGGAACCCCGACTTGCTCCACCTCCTTCTGCTTGAGCCGCGGACAGCCTTGCCCCCAAGCCTCATTCCCCAGCCACTGCCTGGCATCAAATTATATACCTGTACACTTGTTTATTGTCTGTCCGTCTCCTGACTTCCACCAGGACAGGGGCCACATCGCCCGTTCACAGCTGACTTCGTGGTCTAGAGCAGTGCGTGGTACTTAAAAGAAAAATAAGATTCCACAAACATGCCCTGGGTCGTGGGGGAGTGGTGGTGGTGGTGAAGGGTGCGTGTCCCTGCCTGTGAGTTGCTTCTGGTCGAGCCTGTGAAGGACAAGTCGATGTTTGCACCATAACCACGGGTTCGACAGACGCCTCTCAGGGCCTGTGGGAGGGCGGCGTGCGTGGTGCGTGCTAGGACACAGGCCTCAGAGGAGGCGACTGAGCTGGGTCTGAAAGCACAAGGGGGGTTGCCTGCCGGTGGAGCAGCGTCCACAGGCATGTGAGGGGGCTGAAGTCCTGGTTGTTGGGGGTCGGTGAGGATGTGTGGAGACATAAACACGGGGCCCCCAACGCCGGGGGGAAGCTCGGCTGTGAGGGGGGAGCTGCAGCTTTTGTGCCATCCTAAGGCAGCTGGATTTCGTTTGCTTGTTTCCCATGTGCAAATCGTTTTCATTTTTAATCACAGTTGACACACGTTATTATATTAGTTTCACGTGTACTGGATTTTGTTTTGACGCCACCTGGAGCCATCCCCGGAGGTGTTAAGCAGACTTGTAACAACTAGGCCTTTTTGAGTGGGTCCCTCTGCCAGAGGGTGCATGGAGGAGGCCATGCCGGAGGTCCAAGTGGGCGGGAGGGAGTGCAGACCTGTAGCCAGAGGGCGGTGGGTGGGCTGTGGGAGCCGGTGGTGCTCCTTTAAAAGGAGGAGGACAAAGTGAGCCTCCTGCAGGTGGAGCAAAGGTGGTTGGGGCCTGGAGGGCCTGTGTGAAGGTGCAGAGATTTAGGTTATCAGACCTTTGACCCTGGCAGGGTGGGTTCCCAGGTGGCCGTAGGACCGCCCCTGCCAGCAGTTTGAAAGCTCCAGTTGGCTGCCTCCTTTGCCGGAGTAGCTGTGCCATCTTGTGCTTCATACGGTGTGCGGCACGTTTGTGCCCGCCTCCAGAGGGTCCCTGGGCTTTCCCATGGGCGGCACATTCAGGTCTCATGAAAGTTCAGGGAGGCTGGGACCCCACGTCGTTTACCACATGGGCTCATGTGGTACCAGGAGGGGGTACGACTGTGGCCCCACTTCCCAGGCAGCCCTGGGGTCCCAGCCTGTCATTCCTGCTGGGGAGCTCTTTCTCACCCTCTGAAAGTCCGTGGCTGGTCACTTAGGGCCATCCCAGAAAGCCTAGCTCCTCAGGGCCAGAGGGCGGGCATGGAGACTGTCTCCACAGCACAGAAACCAGACGGGGGGAGGGACGGTGGGTGGGTGTGTGTGTAGCAGGTTCCCCTGGGGACTGGCCACCGCATGCCCGGCCCTCGGGCCACGGGAGGCCCCAGACCGAGTGCAGGCAGACCCAAATGACTTGGTGGCTGGGAGCGGGGCTACCAGTCTTCGTTCAGGCTTAGCTTGAGACGCCTGCACATTTGGGGAACAGGGCGGGGAGAAATGTAGAGCAGATAGGATGAGCACCATCCAGAAGTTTCTCAGGTCTGAACAGAGCCGCCTGCGTCCCTTCCCTCAGACAGGTATGCAGGGAGGGGCTTCGATGCAGGGGTGGGGCTGTCAGCCCGCCGAGATCCAGGGGCTGGCTGTGACTGCAGGACTCGGAGTGTCCAGGCTCCTGGGCCACGCTCCTCAGACAGCTTCCTCCAGCTGATGAAGAGGAGGAGGGGGCTCCCTAGGAGGAAGGCAGGTCAGGGGAGGTGGTTAGGTCAGGTGGCTCTGGTTTCCAGGTTTCCAGCTGCCTTCCTCGACACCCACCCCACTTGAGCCATGCCACCCGCTCCCTGTCACGCAACCAGACACCTTGGCCTGGTGAGGCTGCGATGCGGACGCTGATAGGTGGGCTCAGAGCCATTGGCAACAGGTGGATGCCTCTCTCCTGCCCACCAGCCTGGCCCGCCCTACTCTCCTCCCAGTGGGCAGGAGCTGAGACTCTGCAGAGGGACCGGGACTTGGACTAGAGAGGTCTCCCCGGCAGGCAGGGAGGGCCTGGTGTTTGGCACACCCACCAGATGGACCTGGCCAGAGAAAATGCCAGAATGAGCAGCTTCTTCATCTAGGCCTAGATGGGGGTGCATAGCTCACAGGCCCCTGTGGAATATGCTGCAGCTAGGAGCCCCCAGGCCCCGGGGCCGTGCCCCCCTGGGCAGCACTCGGCAGGTAGGACTTGCCAGGAACGGCCCATCCAGAGATCTAGGGGGACCACAGGATCTGTGACCCCAGCTTGTGCTGGGTTCCACCTTTCATGGTCTTCAGGAGACGAGGGAGGGGCAGGGCTGGTCGGACCCTTGGAGGGCCAGTGGGCCGGGGTTGGGTGGCAGTGGTAGGCGTTTTCCTGGTGGGCGGCCCGGGCCTCGCCGGTAAGGGAGCTGGGTGGTTTGCTCGCCCCGCTGGTCCAGCCTGTTCTCTGAGCTCTCCGAGGGTCTCTCTACAGACAGCGTTCTCTCGGCCCCTCCCTCCCATTCTTGCATGGGAACATTGGCAGGTGGGAGGGGAGCTTGAACATCTCTTGGGTTCAATCAGAGGTTGCCAGGTGTTGGGGAGAGGGGCCAGGGCTGCATCCCTGGGGAACCCTGTCTGGCTCTGAGGGGTTACCTGGACCCTCGGCTCTCTCTCCTGGCTTCCCAGGCCCTTAGCCTTGCAGGGCTCAGGGTCAGGATGGGTGCAGCATCCTCTCCCCCACGGCCCCGTTGGGTTCTCCGCTGGGCCCGACTCACCTGCTCCCTCGTCTCCCCATAGCCCGACCTGCTTAACTTCAAGAAGGGATGGATGTCGATCTTGGACGAGCCTGGAGAGGTAGGGGGGCTGACGTGGGGAGGAGGGGGTGGCTTGCTGCGGGGCTTTGTAAGGTCCTCACGGGCAGCCCGGGAGGCTGGGCTGCTTCCCTGGCCTGTCCAGCCTTGTAGAGACCCTGGCCTCTAGGCAGGGGGGCTCCAGGCTGGGGGCCAGACATGGGAGCTCTGAGGGCAGGGCGTTTCTCGTCCAGCCTCGGGCTGTGGGAGTGGGGGGCAGAGGCTTCCTGGGGCAGCCTGCAGTGGATGAGTCCCCGGGGCTGGGGGGACCTCCTGGCCCCTCGGGCTCTACACCCCATGCCCTCCTCTCACCAGGAGCCCCTTGGCCCCCCACCTCTCGCTGATCCTGCTGGGTATCCAAGGGCCTGGGTGGGAGGGATCACAGAGATCATCTGGCCTGAGGCATGCGCAGATTTCCAGCACGTCGGTCGTGCAGCAGCCCCCGCACTGTGGGGCGGCGGGGGTGCTCAGAGCGCATTTCTTAAAGTCCCACAGGCCTGGGGCCCCATTGGTCAATAAACAGCTTTCTCTGGCCTCAATGGCTACATCTGTGTAATGGGCACAGTAGGTAATGATGATTCCTTCCAGGGCGGTAACAGTCACAGGCGTCAGGCATGTGAAGGGTCCCACGTAGCCCCCAGTGTCTGCTAGGGCCTCAGTCACAGTCCTTCCCCTTCTCTGATGTATCTATCCTCAGAACCAGAGGGCCAGTGGGCTCTTACCGGCTCTGCCCTTTCAGCTTCCAGGCCGGAGCTGGTGCTGGCTTTATGCCCACCCACCTTGGGAGGGGACGTCTTCCCGCCCCTGCCCTGCACGCGCTCGTGGCTTGGGTCTGTGTGCAGCCCACATGCCAGGAGGCTTGGAGCCAAAGCGAAGCGCATTGTGTTTCCGACCCACATGCTTTATTCCCTCCAGCCCACAGCCTTTTGTGCCCGCTGCCTGCGCGCCGTCCTCTGCTGGCCGGGCTCCAGCCTCATACAAGGCCTGGCACCTTGCCAGTGACCCATCCCGGCCTCCCCACCCCGGGTCTCTAGGGGGCAGAGATGATGGGCCCCACCCAGAACTGGCCGCTACTCCTTCTCTTGCCTGGGGTGTTGGAATGTCCAAGCTGGAAGGGCCCCGGGAGCTCAGCCAGGCCCGTGTGCACAGACAGGAGACGGGACCCCGAGGGCTTCGATCTGTTCCGGTCCCGGCAGCACCTCGGACAGACCCAGGCCTGGGGCTCGGGGTGCCTGAGGCCCTCGGAGCTCCGTCTGGCTCCCACCTTGGACAGTCACAGACCAGGCCTGGGAGGGCCAGGGACACCCTTTGGCGCAAAACCCCTACCCCGCGTTACAGAGGGACAGCGGAGGTCCTGAGCAGCGGCCCAGGTTGCTCAGAAAGAGCAGGTGGTTCCAAGGGGGCCAGCCTTTTAGAGCATCCCGACCGGGTCGTGCCAGCACCATACCAGGTGCCACGAGAGACGAATGAGGGTGGGGCAGGGACGTCCAACCTCACAGAAAGGCTTAGGCACTGCCCGTTAGCCCCACTGCACGAGTTAGAAGACTGAAGCTCAGAGAGGGCCAGATACTTACCTAAAGACACTCAGCTGGCGAGGGGTAACGTGGTTGTGACCCAGGCCTCTAGAATGTGCTATGGGGAGGCAGTGTGGAAAGAAGCAGAAAATGTCATCCTGGCCTGTCCTTGAAAACTTACCATTTTCTTGAGGAAAAGAACCCTTAAGTACTAGAAATAATGAACAGTGTGGGTAGGTTGGCGACATGTGGGAGCCCCAGAGATGCCTGGTACTGGGTGACGTGCACTGACCTTGACAGTGGGTGGACCCCGACCAGCATTCCACTGAGGGGCCAAAAGCCAAGGAGGGCTGAGCTTGGCACACTTGGTGTCAGGCCATCCCGTGCCCCCGCCCCCCTCCTCTCTGATGTGTCTGCCAGGCTCACCTGAGCTGGAGCAGAGAAAGGCACTACAGACAGGTGCCCAAATCGTAAACCTGCAGGTGACGCACCTCATAAGGTGAGCGTGCAGGTACCTAGCCTCCAGATCCAGAAACAGAATGTGACCAGTGCTCCGCCGCCCCCTCGGGGCCACCTGCCAGTCCTGCTCTCTGGGAGACCCCCTGGCGGCCGAGGAGACCCAGAGGGGCAGGTGCAAACAGACCTGGGAAGTTCTGGTCCCTGGCCTGCTAGGCAGATGGCCTTATACAGGTCACGACCCCTTCCTGGTCCACACTGGGGGCATGTGCTTGTAGGAGCCTTAGCGACCTTGGCGGAAAGGGTCACCACGGGTATGGCAGCGCTCACAGCTCCAAGGGGGCTCCCAGAAGGGGAGGGCAGGCGTGGTTAACTGAGGAGACGCTGACCTGTTTCCCAGATGTGCCCCTGCAGCTCAGAGAGGAGAGGGAGGGCCAGGCTTCTGCTGTGGGTTTGCTCGCTCTGTCCCGTCCTTGCCCCCCACCCTCGGCAGGGTGCGAGAGGGTGCCGGGCCCCTGCTGTGCACAGAACAGGTGACCTGGCAGCACCCAGAGTGCCTGCAGAGTGGCACACACGTACCCTCTCATCCCACCGCCCCTCCTTCGCAGTGGAAGAAGCACTGGTTTGTGCTGACCGATTCAAGCCTCAAGTACTACAGGGACTCCACCGCGGAGGAGGTGAGACAGCGGGGTGGGGGGGCTCCCTCCCCCGTCAGGTGCTGGGGGACCCCCGGAAGGGGCTTGGAGGACTTGGGTGGGGCCGCTGGGGTTCATGGACCGCCGTGGCCTTCCCGCTGCAGGCCGATGAGCTGGATGGCGAGATCGACCTGCGCTCCTGCACCGACGTCACCGAGTACGCAGTGCAGCGCAACTATGGCTTCCAGATCCACGTGAGGCTGTGTGCGGCGGGAGGGGGCGGCGTGACTGCGCGGCCCCCCAGAGGAGCGGGTGGTGTGGAGCGCGGCTCTCCGTCAGAGACTGGCTCTGTCACTCATTCGCAGAGACCCCACCCTCAGGGCCAGTCAGGAGCTCTGCTGCCGACAGCACGTTTGGGGAGACCCTGGGTGGTGTCACTGGCAGGGGCGGTTCCAATGCCGGGGAGGCCTGGGAGCCAGTGGGGCTCTTCCAGCGCTGGGCGGTAGGGGGGAGGCGTTGCACTTGTCCCTCCGCTCACCTCCGGGTTCGAGACCTCAGACAGCCTCTCGGGAGGGAAGGGCCACCCTCCCTGGGGTCCCTGGTCGGGAGGGGGCAGTGGGGCTGGCCGTGTGACAGCCTACCTGTGGGGTGGGCTTGCAGACGAAGGACGCTGTCTACACCTTGTCGGCCATGACCTCGGGTATCCGGAGGAACTGGATCGAAGCTCTGAGGAAGACCGTGCGTCCCACCTCAGCCCCAGATGTCACCAAGTACGTGCTGGGTTGGCCCGAGGCTCTGGGGAGGCACTGCCCTGCGTCCTTGAGGGACGTTCTGGCGCTCCCCTGCGGGCCCCCGGCCACACCCTCTGGGGCCCGGTGTCTCTAGCAGCAGCGCGGGGAGAGGGCAGTGAGCCTTCCTGGCGGTCTGCAGAAGGACGTGGAGGATTTGGGGGTTGAGTGCCGTCCCTCTCTGTCCATCCCGAGGGGCGGGGAGAGGCCTCAGCTCTTTGGAGAAGATGCCAGTGAGATGCTGGTGTTGGGGAGAGGGGGTGGCTGGGCCGTCTGGGAGGGGAGCTCCCTCTCTTTGGAGGCCCCCATGGGTAGAGTCGGGGGAGGGCTCAGTTCCCTGGTGGTAGAGCCCCCACACTGTGTAAACCCCAGATGCCTGTGGGGCTACTGGGCAGCAGGCATGGAGACGTGGTATTGAGGGGCATGGAGCGTGACTCCCCTTGTCGTCCCACAGCCTGGCTGTTCAGCCCTGAGGCCGGGGGCCTTCTTGTCCGAGTTTCAGAGTCTTCATCTGTCAGGCTGTGCGGTGTGAGGATGCGCACAGAGGCTTTTGCGAGCTGAAGTGCAGTGCAGCCGAACTGTTACTTAGTACGTGTGCTGGGCTGCCGTGACGGAGGCGCCCCAAACACGGTGGCTTAAACCAGGAGAGGTTCATTTTTCTCTCCAGAGCTGTCAGAGGCACCTGGTGGGCAGCTCTGTGGCCTTCCACTCACAGCTCTGCCTGTGGCCCCGGAAGCCGCCCGGGTTCTCCTGGAGCCGCAGGCAGGGGCAGGCGAGGGCACACCCAGTCCTGTAACGGGTGCCACCTGTCACTTCCCCTGGGCAGGATGTGGGCACATGGCCACACGTCGCTGCAAGGGATGCTGGGTGACCAAGTACCCAGCTGTCATTACAGAAGAGGGGGAGCACTGCCGCAGCTCCCACGTCTCTGCAGTGTCCCCTCTTCCGCAGTGGCCACGGGCACCTCCCTGTCCCACTGTGAGCCCCCGGGACCCAGGACCTTGTCTCTAGCCTCACCTTAATGATGGCCCTCCGGTCGCCCTTCCGCACGGGCCTCCTGGTTGCTCTGCGCATGTGCCGCCACCACATCCTCACACTCGTCCTGTGAGAGGCATGGTGGTCCCCTGTCACAGATGAGTGACGGGGGCGCAGAGGGCAGCCGGGCGGCCTGGTCCCTCTGCTGGTCGGCGGTGGGGGTGGGGTGGGGTGGTGCCCGGGGTGTGTGAACGGCGAAGCTCTAGTTCTCACCTCCGGGCCAGGCTGTTTCCCGGCCGGGGTTCGTCCCCGGGCTGTGGCACGCGGGTGGCACTCCACAAGTGCTGATTTGGGACTGGGCGGGCAGGACCCCGCCTGATGCAGCTCTGCTGGCGCCCTAGGCTCTCAGACTGCAACAAGGAGAACACGCTGCACGGCCACGGCCCCCAGAGGGGCTCCCTGAAGGCGGGCGAGCCTCGCGGGGGCTCCGAGGTCATCAGCCGCGGTGGCCCTCGGAAGGCGGATGGACAGCGGCCGTCCCCGGACTACGTGGAGCTCTCCCCGCTGACGCAGGGCTCCCCGCAGCGGGCCCGCACCCCGGCCCGCACCCTCGACCGCCCGGCCAAGCAGGAGGAGCTGGAGCGGGACCTGGCCCAGCGCTCCGAGGAGCGACGCAGGTGGTTCGAGGCCGTGGACAGCAGGAGCGCAGAGACACCGGCCGGCGAGGGGCCGCGGCGGGGCCTGGGAGCGCCCCTGACCGAGGACCAGCAGAGTCGGCTCAGTGAGGAGATCGAGAAGAAGTGGCAGGAGCTGGAGAAGTTGCCCCTGCGGGAGAACAAGCGGGTGCCTCTCACCGCCCTGCTCAACCAGAGCCGCGGGGAGCGCCGGGGCCCCCCGGGTGACAGCCACGAGGCACTGGAGAAGGAGGTAGACGTCACGGCTGGCCCGCAGGAGCCCTCTTGTCCCGCCTTCAGGGAGCCCCTCTGGGGGCATTGGCACCCCTCCTGACAGTAGTCGTGCTGTGGCATTTATCATGCACACCTACAGTGACGGGGAGCTCACCCCTGACCCGGTGTCGGACACCCAGCCTCCTTGTAAACTGGGATCTTCCTCTCTAGACCTTGGGGTGTCTGTTTGTTTGTTTCCCTCCCTAGTTCTGTCCTCAGTGACCAGAGAAGGGAGAAGGACAGAGAGACCATTTACGGGGGGGTTTTGTCTTGGGCCCTGTTGACCTGTAGAGGCTCATACTTGTTCACAGCAGCCTCGGGGTCCCCCGGGGGTAGATCTCATTGCAGCCTCACTGATGGGGCGCTGAGGCACACAGAGGGCTCCCCTGCCACCTACGTGATGCCCGGACCTGCGGCCGCCCTGGTCTGTTCCCAGCCCTGTCTGGTCTTGGCTAGGCCAGAGTTCTTCCGGCTCTGTGACCCCTGCCGCCATCCGGGAAACAGCTGGACCGTGCCCCCTGCCTGCACCTCCCACCAGGGCCACCTCTCAAGTCCAGAGCTCCTCGTTGCCTCTCGCCAGCGCTGTCCCCGCTCCCGGGCCCCCGCTGACCTCCTCTCCTCCCCCTACAGGTCCAGTCTCTCCGTGCCCAGCTAGAGGCGTGGCGCCTCCAAGGGGAGGCTCCCGTGAGTGCGCCCAGGCCCCAGGAGGACGGCCACATCCCCCCAGGCTACATCTCACAGGTGAGGCTGAAGAGCTGCTTTCTGGGGGAGGGGGGCAAGTTTCTGGTTGCCATGTTTTCAGAGAACGGCTAATGCTTTGGAAGCCCCTCCTGTGCACCGGCCCCGCAGGCGGCCAGCGTTCGACAGGCCTTGCCTCACTGAATCCCTCCGGCGGTGGGCGCGAGCTCCCTGCCCGCGTACAGACAGGGCCTCTGCGCTCTGAGAGGTCATGTGACTTGCCCCAGGTCAGCTGGCCTGCAGGCGGCAGAGCTGGGTCTGACGTCCGCCCTCATGTGACACCACGCTTAGACCGCTCTCCCCTCACCGCCCCGGGCAAGCGGGGCGCCGGTGCGGGGCCGGAGCCCCGGTGGGCAGCTCCTGGGAGGCGCTCCCTCGAGAGGGAGACCCTGACCTCGCCTGCCAGGCTGGGCCCTCACCAGGGGGCACACGCAGGCTGCCTCCGAGAGAAGTGCTCAGCTGGGGCTGACTTGGTTTCCTGGGGACCTCTGGCCGTGTCTGGAGACACACTCGATTGTCACCCTGGGGACAACTAGCTTTCCAGAAAAAATACACGCGTGTGTACACACATACTTAAGCAGGCACTGTATATATATACACACAATGTACGTTGATTGTAAATTATACTGACACAAAGGATGTTTAGTACACAGCTTACAAATAAAAAGTCCCTCGTATTTTTGTTGTAACTTCCATACAGCAAGTTGAGCTTTCCCAGAACGCTGTCTGTGGTTTTCCGAGCGCTTGTGTCCGCAGCCGACAAGTGAGTGCCGCTCCGGCGTGCGGGCGGGTGGGCGCTGTTGCTTGTGTTGACGAGCAGGATGAGAGACGTGCTGAAAGCTTCCTTGGTTATGTCATGCGCGATTTTTTGGTCGAACCGGATGATAGTTCTCTGCTGAGAATGTTTTCTCACAGGTGTTTCCTCGGGTGTGTGTTCTGTGTATGGTGTGGTGGTCCCAGGCGTGGCGCCCATGTAACCGTGGTCCGCGTTGTTACCGTTCTCTCACCACTCGCCGAGTGTAGACTGTCAGCAGAACAATGCGTTGAGTCCCGGTTTGTGGCGTTTGCCGGTGTCCGTGGTGCGAGTTCTCCCACGGGGGCCGGAGCGCCCGGGCGTGGGGTTGGGAAGAAGTGCGCCTGCACCACGGGGGAGCGCTCCCACCACACAGGCGCAGAAGACCCGTGTCTCCAGCACAGACGAGAATAAAACGCGGTGGACTGATTAAGAAGTGATGACTTTTGAGTATCAGCTTTGTTTTTAATGTCATTAATCATGAGTGTATCTAATTTTTAATAATGGCCAGTACTTAACAACTGCGTCACCGAATTCCTGAAAGTTTGATCATCAGCTGCCTCTAGTCCACACACCGTGGCCTGAAGCAGAAAGGGATGCTGGGACCCCAGGCTCTGAGCGGAGGGGCCTCCTGGGACTTCTGAGGGGAGAGGTCGCTGTGCCGGGCTCCCGGAGGGAAGCCTTCCCGGCGGCGGCGGGCACGGAGCCGAGCCCCAGCTGGGGCGGGGGCAGGGCTGTGATGGAAGGCTGGTGGGCGCCTGTCCTGGAGACCTCGACTGCCAGGCCGGGGAGCTGGGGTCTTGTCCCCAGCACCTGAGGAGGTTCGGGGTCTGACGGGGACACTGGGAAGGCGGTATTGGAGGGGCGGGGCCAAGGCCCGTGTCAGGAGCTGGGATGATGATAGCTGAGGGAGAGGGGTGGAGGGGGATATGTGGAGGGAGGAGGATTTAGGACTGGGGGACTGGGCCCAAGGAGGGCGGCAGGCCACCCGCGAGCCCTGAGGCCAGGGCTGCTGCCGAGGCCTGGGGACCCGTCTGGAGCCAAGTGGTTCAGCGGAAGGGGGAGACCAGGGCCCGGGGGAATTCGGGCCTGACTCGGAGGGCTAGCTTGGGGGCCCCCTGATAAGGGGAAGGGGAGAAGGTAGGGACCAGTATTGTCCAAGGCTCCCCTGAGGCCAAAGGAAGGTGTGGGTGGGCATCCCCAGGCAGGGTGGGGCCCCGTTCCAAGGGCTGCAGCTGTGCTCTGTGGAGCTGGGGTCTCCAAGGGACGGCTCTTCCGATGGATCTGTTCTTGTCCACCGGGGATCAGTGCAGCTCCGCCTTTGCCCGTTTTACTGTTAGAATGCGCATTCCGTTTCCTTTGGAAAACGGCTTCTGTCACTAAAGTGAAACTTGAAAAGCACTTCTCCAACTTCTCAGCTTACTGATGGGGAAACTGAGGCCCAGAGGGGAGGCGAGACCTTGGAGCTGGAGGCAGGTCTGTGCCGGCAGTCCAGGCCTCCTGGACCCCAGGGGCCCCGCTGGGCACCCCAGGGCTGTCAGTGTCTTGTCTTGCTGGGTTGGGTGGGCAAGGGGAGTGGGCAGAATCGGCGGAGGCAGTGAGAAGGGACCAGAGGGGAAACGGAGAGCGGAACATGGGAGTGGGGGAGTGGCCTGAGATGCAGAGAGCGCCTGAGAAGAGGAGCTCAGCCATCTGTGTGCCCCTCACGCACTGGAGGAAGTGGCTGGTGATTCCGTGGACCCTGAGAGGTGACAGCTGGGGAGGGAGTCCCCAACCTGGCATCCTGGGCTGAGCGGACGTCCCTCTTTTGGTCGGCGGGGCTTGCCATCACAGCTCAGCAGCTGGGGGTCTGGGGCCGTCATGCCTCTCTAGCAAAGGGGACCCTTCCATGTTTTTGCAATGGAGGCCACAGACTTGCTTTGTCCACTTTGATCCATGTCAGCTGGTTCCCGTCTCCTGACAAGAGCCCCCCGAGCCCCCATTGGCCGGCTACTGGCTCTGCCTGCCTGACCTGGCCCTTTGAGAACAGGTCTCCACCCCCGTAGTTCTCTGATCTCTGCAGGTGGGTGGGCTCTGCGAGTGCGTGCTGGCTTACCTTGGGGACCCTTGGGGGTTGGTTTTCTGGGCCCTGTTTTACAGATGGGGAGACTGAGGCTCGGAGAAGCAAAGGGGCTTGTTGAAGTTCCCTGCAGGGCACAGCCAGGATTAGGGCTCCAGGACAGTGTTCCCTTGTCCTAACTCGGGGCACAGGGATCAGGCACCCTTCTCACTACCTAGAACACCTGGACTCCGGTGGCCTTGCCCTTGCCCTTCCCCCTTCCCCAAAGTGGCCTTCCAGGTGTGGCTGCTGGAGGGGTGGGTGTCATCCCCGTCACTGTGAATGCCCTGTGCCATGGGGGATACAGTTCCTCATCTGACCCTCTGTGCCTTGGTTCTTCCTGGCTCTTCCCCTTCCCTATTTAATGACCTTAAATACTTTTTAATTATGTAAGAACTAGGTGCACATTTCCATAAATCATTCAAACAAGAGGGTAGAAATAAACACATACATGGATTCTCCCCCCCCCAGCACGTGCGTGCGCGCGCACACACACACACACCGCCCCCGCCCCCGCCCCAGGGGTCACCTAGAGTCCCACCTGAGCACCTCTGCGTAGTGTCCTGTCTGTCGTCTCACAGTCTGGGAGCGCAGAAGTCGAGCGTGGCTGTGGACGGGCTAGAGTCCGGGCGGCCGCAGGACTGCGTCTCCCGCTGCGAGCTCTGGGCAAGATCCAGTTTCTCGCCTTTTTCAGCCGCTAGCGGCTGCCCACCTTCTGCGGCTCGTGGCCCCCTTCATCTTCTAAGCATATGGAGTCAGGCCCTTCTCACTCCCCTCCGACCTTGCGCGGCCACTGCTCCCTGCCCCTCTGCTCTCCGGCCTCCTCCTCCACGCCTGTGGACCCAGGGCCGCACCGCGCCTGCGTGTCATCTAGGACGGCCTCCCTCTTCTCAGGTCACATGATCGGCAAGCTCAGTTCCCCTCTGCCGCCGTGTAAGGTGACATGTGCCGGTTCTAGGGCGCAGGACGTGGACCTCTGTGGGGCCAGCGCTGTACCTTCCCGTGTCCTTCCCGGCCTTGTCTGAGTTTCTGCATACACGCACCCTGGGTCAGGCTCCCTGAATTTGTCTCCCTGACTGGGCTCGCCCCCGGGGCTGTAGCCAGATGCCAGCCCTCACCAGGAGTCTAAGTCTGCAGACTCCTTTCCCCGCGGCCCACGGGGGCAGCCCTGTCTTTTAACAGCCGCCGTGCCCTTCTGTCCTCCGCAACGCTCGATCTCATCGTTTATTTAAGAGTTGCTGGTTTAGGTTGTTTCCAGTTCCTGTCTGTCGCCGTAGGGAACACCCTTCTCCAGGAGTCTCTGTGCGCGTGTGACTTTCTGTGGGGCCAGTCCTGCGAGGGGGGCTGCTGGGTCACCGAGTGGCGTCGTTAAAAATGCATCAATGCTGTCAAACCGCTCTCCGCGAGCCCTGTCGCCACAGCTCTCCCAGCCTGGCCCACAGATCGGTCCCCGACCCTGGGGCCTCCGAGCGGGATCCGGTCTCCCTGTCTTCGGGGAGCTTGTGATCTGGCGGAAAGAAGCAAGGCCTTTGGCGGCAGGGGGGAGGTTTTCCAGAGACAGAGGACATTTAAGCTGGGCTGCAGGTCAGGTGATTTACCCAGGGACAGAAAGATGCAAAAGAATGTCCCAGGTAGTGGAGGAGATGGCATGAGCTACAGCTCAGGTGTGCTGTGCTGTGAGCTGGTTTTCATACCCGAGGTTTCCTAGTAGGAAAGGGCCAGGGCTGAGGCTGCACGGGTCAGAGCTGGGAACGGGTGCCTAACCCTGCAGGCGCCTCGGACAGGAGCCTCAGGAGGGTTTGGAGCAGGAGAATGATGGGGCGAGGTTTGTAAATGGGGAAGCAGAGGGTGGACGGGCGCAGGTGCAGGCTGGTGATGCCGGGGTTCGGGTGGAGCCCGGCCCCCAGGGTAGGGCCGCTCCTGAGGCCGGAGTGGGGCCCCTGTCCCAGGCAGTGGGGGCAGCCATGTGATGCGCCGGCCTTCCGCCCGCAGGAGGCGTGGGAGCGCAGCTTGGCAGAGATGGAGTCCTCGCACCAGCAGGTGATGGAGGAGCTGCAGCGGCACCACGAGCGGGAGCTGCAGCGGCTGCAGCAGGAGAAGGAGTGGCTCCTGGCCGAGGAGACGGCCGCCACAGCCTCAGGTGAGGGCCCTGGGCGGGCGCAGCATGGCGGGGCCCCTTGCACCTCCAAGCCGAGGCGCCCCCTCGCTGGATTCAGGAGGTTTTTTGGTTTTTTTTTTAAGATTTTATTTATTTATTTTATTTATTTTTTTTAGAGAGGGAAGGGAGGAAGGGGGGAGAGAGAGAGAGAGAGAGAGAGATTGAGATTCAATGTGCGGTTGCTGAGGGTTCTGGCCTGCAACCCATGAATGTACCCTGGCTGGGAATCGAACCTGGGACACTTTGGTTCCCAGCCCGCGCTCAATCCACTGAGCTACGCCAGCCAGGCATTCAGGAGGTTTTTAAATAAGAGGCTGGGGTCTTGGTGCCAGACTTGGGGTAAGGGATCCAAAGGACTTGGACGGCCCCAGAACTGGCCTCTGACCCTCCTTGAGGAGAAAGTGAGGCAATGAAAAGACACTTCCCCTTCCCCATCAGCAGTGAGTGCTTGCCCTCGGGCCCTGCAGCCTCTGGAAGGGCCTCCCTGAGCCACATACACACACCGAGCCGCAACCCCGTGCCCAGGCCCGTGCCACACACGGTGGGGGAGGGGGGACGCTGCTCAGCCTCAGAGCCAGTCCTCGCAGGGGGCGTCTCACTGGGCACGCAGGCCGGGGCCCAGGAGAGCGGGGGGAAGTGGGAGCACTTCCTAAGCCTCGTACCCAGTCCCAGTCCTTGCAGTACCCAGGGGAGCGGCCCAGCTTACAGACGGTAAACGGGATCTCAGAGAGGCTGGGGATTTGTCCCAGACGGCACAGCTCAGAGGCGGCAGAAGCTGGAGTCGGAGCCCAGAGCGCCCTGACTGCAAAGCCACGCTGGAGTCACCCTCTGCTGTCCCAGGACAGGGACAGGAGTGCCCAACCAAGGTGCTGGGCAGCTTCCTGCCTCTCTGTGAACTGCCAGCTGCCGCGTGGGCCAGGTGCAGCCCGTGTCCCTGCAGGGGCTGGAGAGTGATGGAGAGTGAGAGCGATCACATGACCTAGGGCCTGCCACCTGCTGCTTGCTTCACACGCACTCACGCCCATGGCCGCCCATGGCCCCTCGTGCCAAGCCCTTGCCCTGGGGCTGGGGCCTTTTGCCTTTTAGGAGGATAGCCCAGTGCGTGTATTAGGTGTCCCCTCACCCCCAGCAGGGTCTGGATGTGCCCCTGAAAGCTCGCACTAAGGTTTTCCCAGTGAAATATCTGAGCGTCACCCTTAAGTGGGATAATGACCTCAAATAGTCTCACGTCTGTTCAAGTCAGGGATTGTCACAACTCCAAAAAAGTTATGAAAAACGTCCAGTGTTGAGACTTGGGGTTTGGAGTTAGGGGTGAGACGGGGTGAGGACTTGTTTAACCCTCGCGCCGGCCCTGTGACCCTGTGCGAGCGCGAAGAGACCCGGTCCTCGGGAGCTGTCCGTCTGCGAGATGGACCGGGAGCTCGAGTCTGAGCTGCCGCTAACCCGTGGGAGGAGGTGCTGTTTCCGCCCTGCTTCCAGAGGGGGCCTGAGGCCCGAGGGGGTTAAGTCCCCTGAGCAAAGTCGCCTGGATTTTTACCGACTTCGGAGCCTGTACCCTTGGCCACTGAGCTGGGCAGAGCCCGTGGCTCTTGTTAAAGACCCTCCGGGGGGTGCGGGGACAGCGGCCTGTGTGGGGCCTACCTAGCCGCCACTAACAAGAGGTGCCGGTAGTCAGCACTGAGGCGTGTCCCCACAGCGTCCAGCAGACAGGGACTGTTGTCCCCTCTTGCTAGACAGGCTTAGAAAGGTCCAGCAACTTAGCCAAAGCCACTCAGTTCCTGACTCAGCCTGGTCCGGTGCTCGGTGCGTGCCACTCCTGCTCCTGTCTCCATGGTGCACGTGGGTCTCAGAGGGTGTGGAGTTGGGTGTCCTGGCCCCGCCCAATCTCCCTGTCGCTTCTCTGCCCTGCTTGCAGCCATCGAAGCCATGAAGAAGGCCTACCAGGAGGAGCTGAGTCGGGAGCTGAACAAGACGCGGAGTCTCCAGCAGGGTCCAGACGGCCTCCGGAAGCAGCATCAGTAAGATGGCACTCGGCCGGGGGTCTGCAGGCTGGGCTCCCTGTGAGCCGGGGCCCAGCTGCCTACACTGCTGTTCACGAGTCAGGGACCTGTGCTGAGACCCCTTGGCGGAGGTCACTGATGTCAGTGTGCCCCTACCTGGGACTCCCACCGCTGTCGTTGTGGCACAGGGACGCCACGCCCCCACGCCACCCACAGCACAGTTCTTCAGGCCCCTGTCCGTCAGGCTGGTCGCAGCCTCCACAGCCCTCTTCCCCTCACTCGTTTCCCCTAGAGCTGGGCTGCACTGCCGCCCTCGGCCAGCCGCTCCCTCTCCCTGCCACAGGGCACAGGTCTGGAGTGTGGAGGCTGTCGTCAGTGCACAGCCCCACGGCTGGGCTGAGAGCAGAGCCGGGGTGGGAGCTCGGGAGGCCTGAGCTGCTGGGAGGCCGCTGCGACCCGACAGCACACGTGGTGGAGGGCAGGCGAGCCCACACGCCGCCCCCTCCGGTGCCCGGGCAGGTCCGACATGGAGGCGCTGAAGCGGGAGCTGCAGGTGCTGTCGGAGCAGTACTCACAGAAGTGCCTGGAGATCGGCGCCCTGACGCGGCAGGCCGAGGAGCGCGAGCACACGCTGCGGTGCTGCCAGCAGGAGGGCCAGGAGCTGCTGCGCCACAACCAGGTGAGCCTGGCCCCGGCGGGTGGGGGCACGGGCGCCCCGCAGCCCTGCCCTGACCGTCCCGCCTCTCCAGGAGCTGCACACCCGCCTGTCCGAGGAGATCGATCGGCTACGCGGCTTCATCGCCTCCCAGGGCACGGGCAATGGCTGTGGACGCAGCGAGCGGAGCTCCTGCGAGCTGGAGGTGAGTGCCCTCTGGCACACCAGGCAGCCCAGCTCGTCCTCAGGGCCTGGGTGTTGGGGGGGGCGCCCAAGGGGCTGGGCCCCAGCAGGGAGACGCCAGCACGGCTAGGAAGGGCACCTGCTGTGTGACCGGGGCAGTCGCCTCGCCTTTCTACGCCCGGCAGCTCATCGGTAAAACAGGGATAGCACCGCCCTTACTGGGAGGGGTTGCGGTGCGGACACGTGGGCACGGTCCCAATGTTACTCCAGTGTTTCTCCTTTTACACACATTTATACACGGCCTTACTCTGGGCCTGGAACTTCTGTAAGCCGAAGTTCCTAACTCACCAAATCTTCCTAACAGCCCCAGGAGGTACGTGCTATTACTATCCCCACTTTACAGATAAAGAAACTGAGACACAGGCAGGAGGGTCGAGTTCCTCTCCCAAGGTCGCACAGCCAGTTGGCACGGGAGCTGGGATTTTAACCCGGCAGTCTGGCTCTAAGCTTCGAAGCCTCCCCGGCCTGGCTGAAACCTTCCCCTCCCTGGTCAAGCCAGGACAGCAACACCTGCCCCTCGGGGCTCGGGGAGGGGCTAACGAGGAAGTTTGCGGGGAGCCACGGCCTCTCTGGTTCAGAGCGGGGCCATGCTGTGGCCTCCTGTTGTCGTCTGTGTCCTCAAGTCGAGAGCCTGGTGCTCTGGTGTGGACGGGGGGAGAGAGGGCTCCCTGCAGGAGGGTGCCCCTGGGGAGACCCCCAGCCTCTGTCGGGAGCTGCAGAGAGGGGGCCGGGTGGCTCTGGCCCTGGGTGAGCCTGGCCCCCGTGACCGCAGGTGCTGCTGCGCGTGAAGGAGAACGAGCTTCAGTACCTGAAGAAGGAGGTGCAGTGCCTCCGGGACGAGCTCCAGATGCTGCAGAAGGTGGGTCCTGCTGGCTGGAGCGGGGTGTCAGGGGGGGCACCCCTGAATCCACCTGGGTGCCCCGTCCCGTGAGCGCCTCTCTCATGGGGGTGTCGTTGTCCCCGTGTGCAGAGAAACCGGGGCTAAGGAAGGGTAAGTGACTGGCTCAAGTTCACCTTCACTTTGATGTATCCAGCAAGTATTTATCAAGCACCTGCTGTGTGCCAGGCACCGTGCTGGGCGCTGGGGACGCAGCTGTGAACAAAAAGGACCAAAATCCCCGCTGAGCGTGTGTTCCGGCGAGGAATGAGCTGTGTCGCTAGCAGCTGGGAGGGCTGGGATTCAGGCCCAGGCCTGTGTGTCTGTGGCTTGCCTGGCGCCATGCCCTGTGTCTTTGACACCCTCTCTGTGTTGGTGGCTCTGGGAGTGACTCAGACCTGGGGAACTGGGCCAGGATGACCGGGTTCCCATCCCAGCCGTGGGCTGTCGTGTGGTCTTGGGCAAGAGCTTCACCTCCCTGAGCCTGAGCAGATGTGAATGGTGCTGCAGCCTGTGTCACTGGGTGGTGCTGGGAGGGGTCTGTCCAGGGCCGAGGGCCACCAAGGGGGGCCACCTGGAGGGACAGGCCATGGAGACTGTAGGGGGGCCTGGCTGCTTTGTGCCAGCCGTGCAGAGTGTGGTGGGCATGCGCCAGGTGGGCAGAGGCCAGTAGGGCGGGCTCGTGCCCTCACAGCCCCTGCCCGCCCCCAGGACAAGCGCTTCACCTCAGGAAAGTACCAGGACGTCTACGTGGAGCTGAACCACATCAAGACGCGCTCGGAGCGGGAGATCGAGCAGCTGAAGGAGCACCTGCGCCTCGCCATGGCGGCCCTGCAGGAGAAGGAGGGCGTGCGCAACAGCGTGGCCGAGTAGAGGTGGGTGCCGCGGCACGGGGCGGGGCCCGCGGGGCGCCTGGCCTGGAGGTGTGCGCTCGAGGCTGTGCCGCCTGGCCCGGGGCCCTCCCTTCCCCCGGCCTCTGCCTCCCCTTCTGTGAACAGGGACTGTGTCGCAGGCACAACCCGGTCAGTCCACACGCACCGTCGGGCACACGCCAACAGTGGCCCTGGCTGATCTGCCGAGGCTGGGCGGCAAATCCAGGGTGCCCGCCTGCTCCCCTTCAGACCAGCAGCGGGGCGCACGGCACTAGTCATCGGTAGTGTGTCCTCCCCCGAGCTCTGCTCTCGTGTCCCCGGTGGAAGACAGCGCCCTCTTTCCGACAGGTCCCTGTGGACTTCCAAGGCACTGGGGAGAGGCCACCCTGTGCGCCAGGCCGTGTGGGGAGAAGCCTGGAGGAGCAGGCCAGGCTCGGCTTCTGGGGCCCAGGAGGACCTCCAGGCCACTCGTGCCTGGCCGAGGCCACGCTGGGGCCCAGGGCCAAGGCTGGGGCTTCCCAGCCTCAGCTCCCCACTCCTGTCTTCCAGGTCCCTGTGGTCCCGCCAGCTGCAGACCCCCGGCCAGGGGGGGCCCGGTGCCCTCCTTCCCTGCTGGATGGAAGTCAGAAGCCAAGCTTTCTCCCCACCCTCTGTGGGCCACACGTGCACTCACAACTAGCACACACAGGCACACACCGCACACGCACACCCACCACACGGGCACACACCACATGCGCAGGCACACACCACGCGCTGGCATGCACACAGGCACCACACAGGCGCACATTCCACACGGGCGTGCACACCACACGGCGCACACCACACGTGCAGGCATGCACACCACGCACCGACAGGCACACGGGCAAGGCAAGGCACACAGCACACGCACAGGCACACACCGACACTGCACAGGCACGCCAGCATGCACACAGCACACGCACAGGCACACACCGACACTGCACAGGCACGCCAGCATGCACACACCACACGCACACACAGATGCACGCACACACACTGCGTATCTGAGCGCGCCCCTCGCACTGGGTCTTGCACCTTCTTCAGGATTTTATATGTGAAGAGATTTTTATATATAGACTTTTCTTTTTTTTTTTTTCCAAAAACACTTTGTACTTTTTAAAAAAACAATTCCTGGTGGCCGTGTGCCTCCCACACCGGCTCTCCTCTGTCCCCCGCCTCCTGCCGGGGCTCTGGGCCTGCGGCCCCGCCCCGAGGTCTGGCGGTGGCGGTGGCCAGGTTTGACTCTGGTGGTACAGGCAGGGAGCCGGCCGGCCTCCTCCTACCCTACCTCCCACTAATCACTTCCTGCCCGGGGCGCCCCACACCCTGGGACGATGGACAGAGGGACAGACGGACAGAGGGAGCCGGCCTCTGTCTCCGAGGCCCCACCTCTTCTTCCCCCCGGCGGGTGCTGGGCGTGGAGCTGCCGGAGCCGCTCCGTGAAGCTGTTTCTTTTGCGCCCCGTCAACCCATCAGCCCGTCAGCCCTCTTAACTTAATAAAATGTTCCTGCAGCCCTGGTGTCCTGGATGGCTGGGGGGAGGGGTGGAGGTTGGGTTTTCTTGACCCCCTGCCCCGAGCACCCCACCCTTCCTGGAGGGCGGCGTGTGGGCGCTGAGGGCGGGGCTGAGGCTCTAGTTCCTCCACCAGGCGATGCTTTGCGGCTCTGCCGGGGTTCACGGGCGGGCACCACCACCCCGGCCGGCAGCCTGTCAGAGCACCGAGTCCAGGGCCCGCCCGCCCTGCGGGCTGCGAGTCTGCACTCCAGCACAGCCCCTGGTGTTCACACAGGCCATGAGGGCTGGGCGCCCTGGGGCGGGTGTGGGCCTGCTGGAGCTGAGGCTGCTCAAGGCTGCCCCTGGGCACGTCACTTCCCCTCTCCGAGCCTCTCCCTCTACCTCAGACAGGTACCTTTTAGCCCCAGCCCCATATTAAGGCTGTGCCCAGAGGTCGTGTTCAGCTCTGGAGTGGGGGCAGTGGATGTGGGAGGCCTCGTCACGGCCGCCTGGTGGCCCCCTGTGGGGTTGGGGAGAGCTCCTTTGTGAGCAGCACCAGGCACAGGCCGGCCGTCTGATTTCCGAGCTGTGGCTAAGGTGATGAAGACAGAGGGTGCCTGGAGCCAGCCTTGCCCCCCTTCATGGCTGTTCCGATCAACACTTGGGCTCCTGGGTCAGGCGCTGGGTGCACGAGGTGAACAAGGACAGGCCCTGCCCTCCACCCCCACTCTGAGGCCGCTGACCTCGGCCACATCAGGTCGGGTCCTAGGAGGCTGAGGGAACTAGGAGGAGACCTTGACCCAGCCTGCAGGTCAAAGGGCTTTTGGAGGTGGCTTGGAGATAAGACTTCCGGAGGAAAAATCAGGAAGCACGCTCGGAGCGAGACCACAGCAGGAGCAAATGCACGGCAAACGTCCTAGTGTGTCCGGGGGAAGACCCACAGGGGGCCACCCGTGGGGTGTGGGGGAAGGGCCTGATTCCCTTGCCGGCGATGGGTCCGGGAGCGGGCACGGGGTGCAGTTCCTGCCACTGAGGTGCCAGGGGAGGTCTCGGTTGGAGCTGGAGGGCCAGAGGGAGTCATCTGCGAGGACTTTCTGGCTCTGAGAAAGGGTCACAAGGAAGGCAGGCTTCTCTGCTGGCCTTTGGGCTGCTGGGTGGAGTCCCCACACGGCCGTCATCTTGCCTCGTCAAGTACACTACTGAGGGTCCAGCAGAAAGCCAGGACCCCTGAGCCGACAAGTCACCCGGCCTTGCGGCTGCCACCCTCCCTTGGGACTTCTTGTCTCGTGAGGTCGGGAGCATCCCAAAGCTGCTCGGAGATGGGGTGTCTGCCACTGGCAGCCTCCACATCCGGAGAAGTGAGCAGGCCCCCGCCCAGCCTCGCGGTGCTCTCTCGCCTCCCGCTGGCCCTCCTGGGCAGCCCATGGTGCCACACTCTGCCTCCGTCCCCCGTCAGCCAGCTCCGGCTTCCCCTCTTGCACCGGGGCTGAGGCACCGCCCCCCTCACCAGCCCTCTCCCACCCTCCCCAGGGCCACCTGGACCTGCTGAAAAATCAGGCCAATGGGAAAGGTGCCCCGCTTTGAGATGCTGCTCCCCACCAACTAGAACCGCTCAAATGAAACGGATTGGCAGCCCCAGGCGTCCGCAGGGAGGAGGGGCCCTGGGACCCTCACGCGGTGCTGGCAGAGCGGGCAGCGGTTCGGCAGGCTCTGAGGACGTGGAACTCACGTCCGCCCTGGGACCTCCACTCCCACTCCGGCATAGACAACCACACACCAGGAGCGCCGAGGGCCACGGGATGACGAGAATAATACTGTTCTCATCAGCCCCATGTGCGGCTGCCAGGGTCTGAACACGCACATGTGCCCGTCAACAGTGAACAAAGAAATGGTGCCACGCTCACACCTTAGAACACACCATGTGGCAACGGGACAGAACCACTGCTGCACGCGACATCACGACACGTCTTCAGGCATCGTGATGGGAGAAGGAAGCCGGCCACCAAGGGCACGTGCTGTACAATTCCACCTACATGAAGTTCAAGGACAGGAAAAACCATCGCCATGGGGATGGTCAGCAGAAGAGTGGGTACCTCCCGGCTGGGCGGAGGGACCCACGTTCACTAGCAGAGGTCACAGGGGACTTTCTGAGCGTGAGATGTTCCCTGATCTGGGCAGCGGTCACATGGGTGTACACACGTGTGAAAACATACCATGCTGTGCGCTTAATGATTTGTTCATTTGTGAATCATCTTTCAAAAAAAAAAAAAACAGCTAGGGTTCCAGCAGGTGCCCGGGTGAGCCACCTGGGGGAAGCCCCAGTAACCTGTCACCCAGGGAGTTCAGCCAAAACCGCACGGCGTGGCTGCCAGGTCTCGGGCAGCCAGGCATGTGCTGTGGAGAGAGCGTAGGCCGGGGTGTCAGACGAACCAGCCTGGGTTCAGGCCCCAGCTGCTGCCTCCAGCCGGCTCCTTGAACTGCAGGGTCGCATCCCTCGCTGGGCTGTATTTCCGCAGCTGGTGAGCGGGGACCTCAACGTCTGCCACAGAGCTGGGGTAGGTGTTGAGTTACCCAAACTTGCAACCGTCTGCTGCTGTGTGGCCACCTGCCACAAACTTGGTGCCTTAGAACAAGTCCTTCGTTATCACACATGGCGCTGTCACTGCGCGCAATGGGCAATTTTCTTGGTGGGGTTTGTTTTCTGGGTTTTTGTTTATTTTGGGGTTTTTTTGCACTCGCTGTTCCATGGCGGCTGGAGTCCTCCGAAGGCTCCGCTGGGTTGGGCACTCACAATGGCTTCTTCGCTCAGGTGTCTGGTGCCTCAGCTGGGATGACTGTGACGGGGACGCCTGGAGGTCTCTTACTCCAGGCGGCCACTGCATCGGCTGGCTCGGGCTTCACACACCCTGGCGGTCAGCCTGGAGTCTGACCTCTCCCCTGGCGGTTGACCGCCCCGAGAAGGCGCGTCTCCAGAGACCCAGCTGGAATTACCGGCTTCTGATGACTTAGGCTGGGAAGTGCTGTGGCGGGCGTCGCTTTCATCACCTTAGTCAAAACCAGGCCACGGGGCCAGACCAGACTCGAGGGGAGGGGACACAGCAGGGCGGGAATGCTGGGAGCCGGCTTGCCTCTCGGCGCTCCTGCTGCTGCTGCTGTCTCCCCTCCTCCTCCCCAGCCTCCTTCCAGAATCCTTTGCTCCTGCCCAGGCCTCTCGTGTTGGGGCAAACGTGGGGTGTCTTCAGCCCCCCTGTCTCCTGCATGTTCTCCTGGGACGGCCCTCATCTCTTATCCTTGGCTTTTTCCTGTCTCCGGCCCAGACCTTTCTCGGGAACCCCAGGTCTGGGCAGTCCCAGTCAGTCTCAAGGTCCCTATTGAGGTCCTGTTTCCCCTCCAACCTGCTCCTCTTTGGTTTTAAGAAGCCACAGTCAGCACAGACCAGGCAGCAAGCCCAGCCTGGGAGGTCAGGGGAGGCTCCCTGGAGGGGCAGGCGCTGGAGCTGAGCAGGAGCGAGCTGGGCGAGGAGGCCAGAGGGCATATTGCAATGCAGGTTGAATGAGTGTCACGTTCAAAGTCCCTATGATGGGACAGTGAAGCCCTTTCAGGGACAGAGCGGCTGGGTCTGGCTCCAGGTTGGAGAGTGCAGAGGGGCCCAAAATGAGGCCAGCAGGGCAGGCTGGAGCTGGAGTCTGACCCGCAAAGAGGTGGGGGCCGTGGGTCCAAGCTCTGGCTTCATCCGGAACCCAGTGCGGAGCCACCGGAGAGCTGTAGTGGGCACAGCCTGGCTCAGGACACGGTCCGGGGACAGGAGTGAGGCTGTGATCGGGGAAGGCCCTGAGTGCCCGGCTCCGGGGTGGGATGGGGAGAGGAGGACAGAACTCCGAGGAGCAGCGGAAGGTGGGTTCACAGGAGCTGGAGGGAGGGAGTGCTTCAGGGAAGGAGTGGCCAGCAGGGGCCGGAAGAACAGGCCCACGAGTCCACTGAATGTCCTCCAGCCGCAGGGGGGCCGGGGGAGGCCAGAGAAGCTGTGTCACTTCCTCCTCACCACCAGTGAGTCAGATTCCACTCCGCCTCCCTCTTCTGCGGCCCAGAGCTCCAGCCACCCCACCTATCGGGGAGCCCCCTGACCACTCACCCCTCTCAGCCCCGGGGACCTGCAGAGCCTCCGGGTGGGTAGGGGGTAATGTCACCCCACAGCAGTTCCCCCTCAGGAAGCACTGCCATTGCAGACCCCCACCCCCTTTCCTCCCAAATGCCCTCGGTTACACCCCTGCCCCTGCCAGACCCTGGGCGCCCCTCCCTCACCAGGCACAGGCACCGGGGGGGGCAGGATGAGGGAGGAGCAGGAGCTCAGGACCGGGGACAGACAGCTCTCCATCTGCATCCTCGTCCTCGCCCTGCAGATTTGGGCGTGTTGTGTGGCTTTCTGTGCCTCCGTTTCCCCTTCTGTAAAATGGGCATCACACAGCGCACGCCTCGCAGAAACGCAGTGAAGATCGGAAATGAGCTCGCAGATGTAAGACGCTGAGAAGCACGCCTAGGACCCGTCAGGGCCAGACAAGTGTCACCTGTCATCGCTGTGGTGGTGGCTGTCACGGGGCAATTAGGAGGATTAAATGAAATTGTGGAAGTAGAAGGCGTGGCGGGAGGCCAGGAACACAGGAGCCACGCGTTTAGTCACGAGTCAGCTGGAGGCCCCTGCCCCTGTCACCCCCAGGAGACCCAGTTAAACTTGGTCCAAACCCCAAACCCACAGCCTGTGAGAGTCCAGGCCCCTTCCTGCCGCTTTGGCAGGTGCCCACCTGTCACTTTTCCTGAGACTTCCTCTCCCCGCCCGGGGCGGGTGTGTTTCCAGGTGCAAAGCCAGACCCTTCAGGGGTCCCTCCCTCCACATCTCACCCCTTGCACCCTCTGGACCCCTGGCTGGTGGGCGGCCCTGGGCAGTCTGGGAGGACCCAGCCTGGCCCCCAGGAACTGCCCAGCACTTCCCTCACCCCACACCCCGGCCAGCTGCCCTTTCCTGCTCCTGGACGGAGCTGCTTATCCCGGCTCCCGTGGCCGAGTTCAGCCTCTTCCCCAGGGCCCAGACTCCGGCTTTTCCCCTCCTGTCCCAACGGCACACCGCCAGCATGAACTTTCTGAAGCAGATGGCGGGCGGTGGGCTCCCTTCGCCGAGCCCCGCCCCCCCCCCCCCCCCCCCCCGCTGCCTTTGGTCTTGGCACAGGAACCCCTCAGCCTGCCCGGCCCCTTCTCCCTGCTCCTGCAGGCTCCCTGGGCTCTGGGCTTCCACCAGCGGCTCCCGAGGGAACCCGGCCAGGCACTCATCTGTCCTCACTGCTCTCCTCCTTATGCACCTGCCCACGGGATCCCCGCCCCTCGCCGGGTGCATTGAGACTCCAGTCAGTCATCATCTGCCTCCTCCAGGCAGCCCTCCAAGATCTTTCAGATGGGGCCAGATACCTGCTCTGACTTCCGCAGCCCCTCCACTTGACATGTTGTCCCCGCATAGTTCTCCCCCCAGACTTTGAGCCCCTTGAGGTGGGGGGCCCATTCTGACTCACTGCTGTTTCCCCAGGGCCCCGCAGAAAGCGCATGGAGTCTCAGGGGGAAGTGTGTTTGCTGACTGACTGACTGACTGACTGACTTAGTAACAGGAAATGGATGACTACCTAGCCAGGCACCCTCTGGGAAGGGGCACAGCTTCAGCCCTGCCCTCACGCCAAATGGCAAAGGGCCCAGTCTCCCCATAAACCAGCGGGGAAGCCCAGCCGGCAGCCTGAGAGGCTGGGAGCTGAGGGCAGTTTCCGGTGCGCACAGGGGCCGGGCCGCAGCTCTGAGTCAGCCCTGTCATCCGGCGTCTCAGCTGGGCTTTACA
Organism: Phyllostomus discolor; assembly: GCF_004126475.2. NCBI lineage: Eukaryota > Metazoa > Chordata > Mammalia > Chiroptera > Phyllostomidae > Phyllostomus > Phyllostomus discolor. The sequence goes on from NC_040904.2 coordinate 209,765,155, forward strand.
AGGGCCTGTGGGCTCTCGGGCCCAGGGAGGGAGAAACTTGCTTTGATGGAGCTTCGGCGGTGAGTCAACTTGACACACGCCGTCCCCGTAATGCTCATTAGCGCCCTTTGAAGTGCCCACTGCGGTCCCCATTTACAGAGGCCACCGAGGCTCAGGGAAGGGACCTGACTCACCCAGGTCACTCACGGAGTGACTCACCTCTTGGCACAGTGGGCTCTGGAGTCCAAACCCCTTTACTCAGGCCACCCACCCTAACAGGAAAAACACCCCCTTCTGCTGAGCCCTACTGTGTGCCAAGCCCAGCAACGAGCATTCACGCCCGTTAGCCCCTCCATCCCAGCACAGTGCAGTGAGGGAGATGTGAACAAACCACCCCCCTCCCCAGTGAAGGGCCGGCACTCGGAGCAGCGCGGCCACCTGGTCACCAAGCTGCAGTCCAGGGCCGTGGGGCTCACTGCGCAGGTGGCCCCTTGAGCTGACCCAGGGTCTCTCTCCCTGGAGACCGCCTGGAGACCAGCTGCCTTGGATCCCCACGTGGGCTGTCGGTGTGAGGAGACGTCTGGGGGCCCCTCTGCAGGGCTAACTCGGGTGGGCCACCTCCACACTCCTGCCCCAGCTTCCCTAGCAAATCAGAACAAAAGCTTCCTCCTCAAGGGGCCAGGAAGGCCGGAGGCCCCCCTGGAAATGGCAAGAAGGTGTGCCAGGGGTGCCCGCATTGTTGGCTGGCCCTCACCCCTTCACCGTCCTGCAGCTCCAGGCTCCCCGTGTGTGGTGGAAGCACCAACCGCCGTCTTCCCAAAGCCCCAGTAGTGTTGCTCGCTGCCTGGACCTTCACTCCCACTCCCTCCGCCCCCAGGCCACACCCTCCCCGGCTCGGCCTCCCTGGACCCAGTGGGCCGCAGAGTCCGACTGCACAGCTCCCTTGCCGCTCCTCGAGACTGTGGCTCGACGAGGCCAGCAGCCACCTCTGTTCCTCCACCTCTCCTGTCAGTGCAGGCAAGGGTATGCACCCCAAAGACTGTCACCTGGGCCTGAGCCCTGGTGTGGTCACCCCCTAGCCCCGTGACCTCAGCTAAGGCATCTCGAGAGCGAGCTCCCGGCCTCAGGAGCGGGGGCAGCTGGCCACACTGGCCCAGTGAGTCTCAAAGGTGACTGATGGCGGGCATAGTTCACCAGCAGCGTGACCGGACTGCGTGGAGAAGGAGCAGCTGAGGGGGCGTAGCCCAGAGACCTGCATGTGACAGCGGCAGTGGTGGCAGCGGTGGCAGCGGCGGCAGCAGCGACCCTCCGGACTCCAGCAGATGCTCTCGTTCTCCCGTTCCCTTAGGAGACAGGCCCGCAGGTGTCTCCAGCCCCACGCCCAGGGCGCCTCCCCGGCCCAGGGCCCAGCCTCACGCAGTCTCTCCCCGCTTCACTCACTCCTCCCCTCACGGACCCAGTCATTCAAGGACAGTCTAGTCTGCACGACAGCCTTCATCGCAGCCCTGGAAGCAGGGGGTGTTTGAGTGAATTCACCGCCAGGGCCAAGCACTCACTGAAAGCAGGGAGCATATTCTCCGTACGCCGATGCGGGGAGACTGCCGAGGTGTGCTGTGAAGTAAACAGAGCCAGGTGCGGAGCCGAACGTGGGATGTGGCACTACTGGCGCAGTGTGGCCTGTGTGTGTGTGTGTGTGTGTGTGTGTGTGCTTAAAGCCTCCCTGGAAGGAGCTGCACCCACACACGCACGCGCAGGCACACACACACACCTAGAGTGAGCAAACCCAGCATGAGGGGGCCCTGGACCCGCAAGAACCCGGAACAGTGGCTGCCCCCGACAGCGGACAGGAAGGCTTGGGGGGACAGGGGTGGGGCGACATTTGCTTTGACGTTGGACTCTTTCGCACATTCTGAATCACTTCCCACGTGCACGTGAGCTCCGTTCCGAAGCGAATGAAAGTTTAACAAAGAATGAGATAGCCCCGAAGGGAGCGAGGTATGGAGACCACAGGGCTGCAGCTCAGCGTGGGGTTCCCGTTCCGGTTCTGCCGAGTATCTGTTCCGTCCAATCACCCTCCGAGGCCTCGTTTCCTCACCTGAGACTAATAAGTGGGATTAGAGCGAGGTCACGAGGGTGCCGCTCCGGCACGCGCCCGCCCCGGCAGCCACGCCCATGTTATCACCATTAGAGTCCTGGGCAGGCCTGTTGCAAGCACCTGCGTGACGCAGTTGTGAAGGGACACACCCTCATCCCCTCCCACCCCCAGACAACAACAACCAGGGAAGACTGATGACGCAGCTGCGCAGCCAACGAGCCAGGGCAGGCCACCCACAGAGGGGAGGACGCCCCGCCGAGTCTCCCAAGATAAGTGGGGGCGATCGGGACACCAAAGTCCGGAAGGGCGCTCCAGGCTGGAGGAGCAGGCCGGACACACCTGCAGCTGCGTCATGTAAACAGAGTTGTAGGCACATGTGATCATGAATACCTGTGCGCACACCCGCCCCATCCTATACACGCTCGCCTGCTTACATACACAGCCCACGTGTTTGTACATGCTTGGTGGCCTCGGGCCAGGTTGAGCATGCAGGGCAAGGCAGCCAAGTCAGGCTGGGGATGGACTGCTGACCGCCTGTGTGACCTCGGGCAGGTCACTTAGTCTCTGTGCTTCAGTTTCCTGGGGTCACAGTGACAGCTTCATGGGGACATGGCGAAGGTTATGCCAGGCAGTTCCTGTAGGGTTCCGAGAGCACCGTTTGAAAGATTTTCCTTGTTATGCTAGAGCCACTGGGTCAGAGGCCAGCTGCTCTGGGTGGACAGAAGGCCCCAGTGTCATGGTGCAGGTTCACAACCTGGGAGCCCCGTTAGGGCCGGCTAGGATGGTACCCCTACACCGGCACAATGCCCTCTGTCGGGCAGGGGGTCTGGCTCCTAGCAAGAGTGGACGACAGTGTGAATGAGTGGCTGCCTCTTGTCAGAACATTTCAAGTAGAATTGTCTTGGGATTGTTCATTTCACCTTCATCTCCCCCCGGCCTTGGAGTTTCCTGAAGGTCGGGCTCGTGGCTGGTTTGTCTTTGTTTCTGGCACCCGATTCTGGCAAAGAGTGAGCGTCAGTGACCAATTAGGATATATTTGGCTGCAAGTGGCAACAACAGTAGTTTAAATAAGAAAGGCATTTCTTTATCTTATCCAGAGAAATCTGGAGGGAGGCATCCCAGGCTGAGCCACAGAATGTGGGATCCAGACTCCTTATATCTTTATGGCCAGGACCTGGACTCCATCATGCGCAGCCTCCATTCATAAAGGTGCCACATGGCCCAAGATGGCTGCCCTAGCTCCAGTCAACACACCTTCATCCCAGTCGGCAGGTAGGAGAAGTGAAAGGAAGAGGAGGCAGAGAGTCCGTGCCACTCTCTATTAAGAAAGCACTAGCATGGCTCTGGCCAGGTGTTTCCGTTGGTTGGAGCGTGGTCCCAGTGGGCCAAGGTTGGGGGTTCGATCCCCAGTCAGGGCACATACTGGAATCACCTACAGAATGCACAAATAAGTAAATAGCAAATCAATGTTTTTCCCTCTCTGTCTCTCCTTTCCTCTCTGTAAAGTCAATAAATTAAAATTTTAAAAAGTGTTATTTACTATAAAATTGAGGTATGTTAATTTTGGCAGTGAGAAAAAGCAGATGAACTAATTTTTAAAAAATTTTTGGGAGTATTTTTGTTGTTGTTGTTGTTGTTCAAGTACAGTTTTCTGCCTTTTTCCCCAACCCTGTAATTTTTTTTTAAAGTCAATATATCAGCCACCTAAACTGCATTCATGTGTTGCACATCCTGTCAGACTTCTGTAACCCCATGTACACACACACACACACACACACACAAACTATGCACACTCACACACCTTGGTTAATGTAAAGTTTATACACTTTCCATGGGATCACACCACACATAGGCTACTTGAAAACCTCACCATGCTAAAAACGACCCTGTTGCAATGCAGCTTCCCCACCTCTGGACAGACCAACATCTGTCTGTGCCAGAGCCCTGCGGTGCATCCCGGCCTCCTGAGTCCCATGCGGGTTCCACGAGGCCCGCTCTGACTGTTCCACGTGGAAGTTCTTCCCAATTTTTCTAGGATTAAAAATAATGCTGAAGTTAACGTCCTCGTACACTGATATTTGTGTGACTTTCTGTTATTTCCCGAGGCGAGACTCCTATCAGTGGGCCTCGTCTATGTTTGAAAACTTTTGGTCTCTCAAACCAACGACACTCGGGAATAAGAGATTCCCACGTTTCCAAACATGAAGCAAAGCCACACGGAACTACCAGTCGAAGCTGCGGATCAGCAGGGGAGAACCCACTGTTCCCACGTTGAACTGAGATGAATATTGGACAACAGTGAAGATGCTTAACACATTCGTGAGTCTCCGCTGCCTGATTGTGGGCGAACACATCGCTCCCGTCCCCGTGTCCGAGACACCAGCGGGGGTGGTGACAGCTAGTACTTAACCCTCACTGAGCATGTGCCAGACGCTCTTCTGTGTAAATCATTTATTATATGCATATCACATGCACCTACATTTATACACATACATACACGTTTAGTCTTCGTGAAATCTCTATAAGGTAGGTGTCATTATTATCCCCAGTTTACAGGGGAGGAAACTGAGGTACAGAGAGGGCAGCCTGGCAAGAGCCTCACACCGGTCAGTGGTAGGGCTGTGACTTAAACCCAGGCAGGGCCTGGCTGGTGCGGCTCAGTGGACTAGGTGCCGGCCTGCAAACTGAAAAGGCTGCTGGTTGGATTCGGGTCAGGGCACACACCTGCGTTGCGGGCCAGGTCCCCAGTAGGGGGCGCGGGAGAGGCAACCACACACTGATGTTTCTCTCCCTCTCTCTCTCCCTCTCTCTAAAAATAAATAAGCAAAGGGACTTAACCTTTCTAAAGCAGCTACAGTGACTGAGAGTTTAGGCCCACTCCTCCCTGGGAGTCGCTCTTTGCTCCCAGAGAGCACTGAGGCATGCTTTGAACACCAGCAGGGAGTGACGCCAGCTGGATTTAGGCCCCGGGTGGGCACGGCCCTTGCCAGACAGAGGCCAGGCTGGACACGTGGGCCTCCCCGTCATCCTGGGCATCCCAGGCTCGGCTCCCGGGCCCTTTGGCTGCTGGTGCTGGTCAGGGCACCAGTGAGTGCACTGGAGCGTGTGGTGCACGGAGGAGAAAAGCAGTGTTTGCCTGCGCACTTTCCAGCTATAAGAGACTGTGATTCCTATATTTTACATTTCACAATTCCCGCCTAAGTGAGAATTCTATGTGAGCACGGAATTCTCAGCTTCCATAATTTGATTATTCGGAATTCTGTGCTTCTGGACGTCTGTGTGTGTGTGTGTGTGTGTGTGTGTGTTTAAGATTTTATTTTTTCATTTTTAGACAGAGGGGAAGGGAGGGAGGAAGAGAGGGAGAGAAACATCCATGTGTGGTCGCCTCTTGCAAGCCCCCTACTGGGGACCTGGCCCAAAACCCAGGCATGTGCCCTGACTGGGAATTGAACCAGCGACCCTTTGGTTTGCAGGTCCATGCTAAATCTACTGCCCCATATCAGCCAGGACTGCCTTTTATTCCCAAAAGCTGGGGCCAAAGCGGGCCATTGTTCCTTCCTTGGAGTAGTCAGGACATAGGCTGCCCGGAGGCCGTCCGCGTTGCTGGGCAGCTGGTTCTGGTCTGTTACAGGCAGGCAAGGGGACACAACCCGTGTGCTTTGCCATCTTTTCCTGGAATCCCTGGTCTTCTCTTGTTTTATGTGTTGCTCCCAGGATGCCCTAGTTCCCCCACCCAGGGACCTCTCCCTACCACCTCCTCCTCCAGGTGGGCTCTTGCTCACACAAGGGGCCCCAAGGGCCAGCTCAGCTGACCTCTTCCGCAGCAGGGTACGTGTCCCGAGAGGTTAGGAAAGCAGCTGGTGCTGATGGTGGGCGTCACTGCTCTTTGGAAAAAGAAACACAAACAACCCTTTCTCGTTCTCGGGGCTTTAGGGCCTCGGCTTTAGGATGGGGCACTCAAGGGCCTCTCCTGGCAGTTCCCCACCTCCAGGGGCTTCCGACCTTCCTGGCTGAGCCCCCCCCCACTCCAACGGTTGCCCACGGCTGGAAAGACAAACTCTGAGTGTTTGGGATGACGAATGGGCAAGTCCAGTGAGAAAATGGTCCCAGAGCAGGGCTAAAGGGGAGGTGGGGGGAGGGCGGACTCGGGCTATCCACAGGTGGAACCAGGACTGGGACGCAGTCTGCCTGACATAGCCCAGGTGTGAGCGCCAAACCTGGGACTAGGGCAGGGTCTGGGCCCATCCCGGGGCCTGCTGCGGGGTGAGGGGAACTGGAGGCAGCTTGCGGTGAGCCCGAAGACAGGCCCGTAAAGGGTCTCCAGCCTGGAGGCTCTGGGGGCAGCACAGGGGGCGCTCTAGGGACCGGGACCAGAGCCAGGGTCAGCCTCGCCAGGCTGGCATGGGCTGCCGCTCTCCGGGGCAGGGCTGAGAGTGGGCCTTGCTGCTGGGCTCACCTGGCCTGGAGTACCTTTCCTCTAATTCAGCACTCGGGACATGTCAGCTCTGCAGACGAGCTGAAAGACCAGGAGGATAGGTCCTGGCACGTCCCTTGCCCAGGCTCACCCATCGTCACGCTTTGGCCACCTTTGCTTCCCCTCTGGAGCTGTCTGTTGGTGCCTGCGCCTACACATACGCAGATCTGTCCGTCTGTCCCTCTGTCTGAACGCGGACGGCTTGCTGAACGGTCCGAGCTGCAGACATCCTGACACTCAGGCCTCCGGCGTCGGGCTCGAAAGTGAAGGGTGGTCACCTGCGCGAGCGACAAACACAGCCCAGAAACAGAACATCGGTGCAGTGTTACCTAATACACAGTCCACATCCAATCTCCTCAGTTGCTTCAATGATGTCTTTTATTTATGTAAAAAAAAATAATAGCCTCACCCGAGGACATTTGTTCACTGCTTTTAGAGAGACAGGGAGAGAAACATCAATGCGAGAGAGAAGCACCGATTGGCTGCCTCCCTTCCGCACCTGGACCGGGGATCACAGGCGCCTGGAGCGGGATCAGGGTCCTCCTACAACCCAGGCGCGGGCCCTGACTGGGGATCAAACCCACAACCTTCCGGTTGAGGGACGATGCTCCAACCAACCGAGCCACGCCGGCCGGGACAGTAATGCCTTTTAGAGTTTACTCTTTCTCAGCTTCCAGGTCCGATCAAGGGCCACGTGCTGCACTCAGTTGTCAGGTCTCTTTACTCCCTTTCACCTGGCACGTGTCTCCTGCTGTTCTCGTCTTTTGTGTCTTTACATGTTTTTTTTTAAGGGTTCAGGCCAATCATCTTGCAAAATGTCCCTAGTTTCGGTCTGTCCAATGCTCTCTCACGATTAGATCCAGGCTGAGTTTGAACAGTTTAAATCTCTCGGTTCCTGGAGGCAAATTGTTACCCGAACGTGTCGGTCTCACGTCCTGTGTCCCTTGTGGACGGGTCAGGGAGCGCCCGGCTCACCCAGCGCTGTTCTCCGTTGTCAAAGCCTCCCTTAACGGGCCCGGCGGCAAACACGACGCATTGCTGTTGTTTCCCAGCCGCGCGGCTTCGCCTGCTTATGCAGTCAGAGCGGCTACTGGCTTATTGTCTGGAAATGATCTGTTCACGAACTTTCCCGTTGGGGTGTGACCAGTTTTCTCTCCAGGGTTCGTAACGGTACTTCATGTGCTGAAGGCATATACCATTCGTCCTATTTATTCAGAAGGCTTTTTCTGCATTATTTTTGCCTTCTTTCACCATATGTATGTTTTTCACATTATCAAGGTTCTTTATTATAAAAGTAACACATGCTTATTGTTTATAAACTAAAACAATACTGGTATATAAATTAAAACTAGTGTGTAATAAGATTATACCAGTATATAAAATTAAAACACTTTTAGGCAGCAATTTTCAGCCGTTTTCATCCCATGGCACACGTAAACTGGTTACTAAAATTCTGTGGCACACCAGAAAATATAGGTATAATTGTGATTCATTCACACGGGACAGCTATGGTTAGGCTGGCTTTTTTTTTTTATCTGACAGTCTACGAGAAAAGAGGTCAGTGCCCCTGACTGCATAGCCAGGTATTGCACGTTTCAGAAATTCTTGTGGAGCACCAGTTGAAAACCACTGCTCTTAGGGCCTAAAGCAAAAATAACAGCCTGCCACGACCTGATTTCATTTCTTACAGAAAACTGTGAGTGACGATGTGGGGTGGACCCACGCACACGCATGCACACACGCACGACCCGTCTGCCCGGCTGGGAGAAGGAGCGGGTCACGGTGCTACGGGACTGTGTTTTTAACCAACCTCGCGGGCACCCTCGTGCATTTACTGGTACAAAGCCCAGCGTCTCCCTCTTGAGGTCTCTCCCAGAACAGTCTGAGAATCCCAGGGGCTCACTCCATCAGAGGAGGCCGGTCCCGCTTCCACAAAGGGCCAGGCCTACCTGTCGGTGGGCCCCAAGGTCCCAGCCCTCCCCTTCACACCACAGCTCGGGCCCTGCTCTGGCCGTGGGAATGGTGCCAGAATGGGTGGGCCCAGCAACACTTCCAGCGCAAGCCACACACGGCGTCTGCCCCTCACGACGCCCAGCGCCTGGCTCTGAGCTGGGGTCACCTGGCCACACCTAGCCCGGTGCCAGGCACATAGTAACCATGCAATAAATGTGCACCATTATTGTACACCTGTAGGGAGCTCTCGAATTTCCCTATTTTATAAAATGAGATCCTCCACACACATTTTTCTTAGCTTGTTTTTCTCAGCATGCCGCAGACTTTTCCTGCGCCCGCGTGCGCCGCCCCCTCTCCTGTGTGACAGCCACACGCCTCCCGAAGGACAGTGTCCATGCATGAGATTACACTGTCCCCAAGAGCCAGAACCTTCCGGCTTTGTCTCCTGTTGCTTTAAATCTCAGAAAACCAGTTACAGTGTGTGCAGGTAGATCAGTTAAAGTTTAACTGTGACGCCGTCACCTGCATGTTCATTCCTTTGTCCCGGGAGTATGCATTTGTTCGTCCATCATTTCACTTTGAATCCCCATGGGGGGGCAGCTGTTTCCCTAATTTGGGGGAAGCAGATGAGAGAGCAGCTTCCCCGGCATGAGGCTAAGGAAGGACCGGGAGAGCCTCTGGTTGGGGCGGGAAAGGGGGAGGCCCACTGAGAAAGGGTCCCGGGGCCAGACTCCCCAGCTATGACCCCCTCTGCCTTGCTTTTTTATGCCAGGAACTTGGGAGTCCGTCTGCTTGCTCCCTAAATCCCCAACAACGAAGGCTTCAGCAAGTCCGGCAGACTCGTCCTCAATATTTCTCACATCTGCTCCTTCTTTTCACCACCACCCCCGCCGTCTCTTTAGTTCAGCATCCACATAGCTGAGACGGCCCCCCCTGGTCCGGCCACCCTGCTTCTGCCCTCCCCTACCCACAGCCGCACTGCAGCCTGCAAGGAACACAGGCGCGACCTAGAAAAGCTGAAGCCACGCACATTGCGGCTCCTTCCTGTTGGCACCAGGTCCTCACGGTGGAAAATTCACAGCAGATTGGAGGGCAGGGAAACGGAAACAGCCCAGCTCTCCGACCAATATGGTGGTGGACTCGTTTCCCAAGGCTGCTGTAATAGATTGTCTCGAATGTGGCAGCTCACAAGAACACAAATGTATCACCTTATTGTGTAGGAGCCCAAAACGGGTGTCCCTGGGCTGAGCTCAAGGTGTCGGAAGGTGTGTGCTCCTTCCGGAGGACCTCGGGGGCAAGACCTGTTATCTGCCTTTTCCACGGCCAGAGGCAGCCTCGACCCTCGGACTGTGGGCTCGTTCTACCTTAAAAGCCAGCAACGGTGGGTCAGGTCTCTCATGCTGCCACCTCTGGTTCTGAGGCTTCTGGCTCCCCTTCCCCAGGCGAGGACCTTTGTGATCACGCTGGGCCACCTGAATAATCCAGGATAGTCGTCTATCTCAAGATCAGAAACTTTTTAAAAAATATATTTATTTTTTAGAGAGGGGGAAGGGGAAGAGAAAAAGAGGGAAGGAAACATCAATGTGTGGGTTGCCCCTCACATGCTCCCAACCGGGGACCTAGCCCACAGCCCAGGCATGTGCCCTGACTGGGAATCGAACCGGCCACCCTTTGGTTTGCAGGCCCATGCTCAATCCACTGAGCTACACCAGCCAGGGAAGTTCAGCACCTTTAATTCCATCTGCAACCTTCTTTCCTCCTTGCTGGGTGACGGGGCACGTTCACAGGCTCCGGGGCTTAGGACGGGAACACCTCTGGGAGCCCCTCTGTCATCACAAGTAGGACGGGGACACTTGGTCGCCTCTTCCTGCAGTGGAGGCACATTCTGGGGTGGAGCCACTGTGGAGCGGACCTCGCCGAAGACTTAGGGTCCCTCCCTTGCCCAAACCCCTCGCAAGGCCCTGAGAGGAACCCCCGTGTCCCTTTGGAAGGCTCTGAGGGGACCCTAACCACGTGGATCAGATAGTCAATTACTAAAAATTATACATTTCTGGATTTCACGATGCTTGCAATATTTATCAGTTTTTTAAATCTATGACTTGTGAGTTCTTCTCTCGGTGTAAATATAAATTCCGTTTTTACCTAATATTTTATTACATTTTGTATATTTTTAAAGGGACCCGCAAAATCAGCGTGTTCTCTGACCATAGCAGGGAAAAGGAATGAGTCTCAGCTTCTCACATCAATGTGGGTGACTCTCAAAATATACGGCACTGAGTAAAAGCAGCGAGCCACAGAAAAAGACACCCACAATGGGGGAAATAACTGGCACAACTCTAAAACATAAAAAAAAAAAACCACACCCACACGTGATTCCATTGGTATGTAATCCAAAACCAGGCAACACTAAGATGTACAGTCCATACGGGAGAATCGGACAGAAAAACGAGAGAATGGTTTACAAGATTTGGGGGTAAAGGTCACGGAGATCCAACCTGGGAGAGGCCCGAAGAGGGCGCCCGCGGGACTGGCGAAGTTATCGCGTTAACTTGCACAGCGGAGCACAGCTGTTTGTCTCCGCAGTCGTCTTAGAATCATTAATATGTCACATGATCTCTTGCATGAATGATATTTTCATAACTTGAATTTCTAACTTAAAATAACTGGATTGAGCTTTTAAAGAAACTTAAAAGTTTGAGCTTAAAGTTCTGCAGTGGCTTCTCAGCGCACTCGCAAAATCCACGCCCCTCGCCTCGGCCGCTGCAATCGCTCAGCGCTCAGGCGGGGTCTCTCCTCTGAGGGCGTCCCACCCACTCTCCCCTCCCCTGTCTGCACTCAGCCACAAAGCCCACCCCGGCATGGCACCCGACCTACGCAAGCCTGCCTGTCACGCCCTCCTCTCAGAGCCCCCTGTTACCCTCGCTCTCGGAACTTGAAACCATCACGATTTGCAATGGTATCGATGCCGTGCGGCCTCCCCACTGGACTCGGAGCCCCGAGGCCGAGTGCCTGGTCCGTTCTGGTCCAGGCGGGAGGGGTGCCCACCTGAGCCTCCTCCACTTCCGAAGGGCTCTGAGTTGTACAGTGTGAGCTGAGGCTCCCATTCTGCGAGGGGGGTGAGGCCGATGGGAAAACCAGGCAGACAGGAGAACGGGTTCCAGAGGGAAAGGGGGCAAGACCTGGACACAGAGGGACAGGGATGTGGGAGAAGGAGAGGCCAGCAGAGTAATGTCCCCAGTACTCGGGAGGGGTGGCCACTGTGCCCTGCAGGGCTGAGTCTCCCCTCTGAACAAGGTCCTGGGGTTACTCTTTGCCTGGGGGGCTGCCCCCTACCCCTACCTGGCTAGGTGCCTCTTACACTATTTAAATGGAAAAGCAATAGGTATTTAGGGACACAAGGAATATAACAGAGTCCAGCCAAGGGGTGTTCACAGTGTCCCCCCCTTCCCTACCAGTCACACTGCCACAAGGTGACTGGAAAGTGCCCTCCCCCCCACACCCGGCCTGCAGCTCTCCGCCCAACCCGGGATCTCTCAGAGCACAGGGACAGCCCTGGCTGGGAGCCGGGCCTCACTCTGAGTCCCAGTGGGTGTGGGGGGATGCTGCTCACGCTCCCCACCGCCTGCCCTGTGATGCGTGTGGATCGCTGCGGGCAGGAAGTAGAGCAATGGTCCCCGAAGATGTCTGTGTCCCGCTCCCGGGAACCTGGGAATAAGCTGTGCCACTCGGCAGGGGGGAATTAAGGCCGTGCACCTTTGCGAGCACCTGAGCCGGGAGATTATCCTGGATCACCCCATAGTCCGGAGGAATCTCCAAGGCCCTTAACCCAGGGAAGTGGGCGGGGGAAGAGTCAGAGCTGGAGAGACGGCAGCATGAAAAGGACTCAGCCGATTGGCGACAGCTTTTACGATGGAAAGGGCCCCCACGCAAGGAAGGCGGCTGCCTCTGGAAGCTGGAAAAGGCACAACACAGATCCTGCGCCTAGAGCTTCCAGAAGGAACGCACACCTGTCTGCTCCTTGGCTTTAGCCCAAGGAGACCTCTTTTGGACCACTGACCTCGGGAACTGTGAGATAATAAATATGTGTTGTTTTAAACTACCGAGTTTGGGGTCATTTGCTACAGCAGCGGCAGGACACTGCACATGGGGTGACTTATTCCTCTCCTACTGCTCCTCTGAGTGTAAGGCAGAGGCCCGAGGCCAGCCAGCCACAGCTTTCAGGCTTCATCTGGGGCACTGCAAGGCCAAGTTTTCTCTCCCCTCGGAAGGAGCCTGAATGCAGCTGTGGGTCGTATAACAGCCCTGCAGCCACTGAGGGGATGGCAAATCCAACAGCCACCCCGTAGATTATAACGGAGCTGGAAAACGATCCCCTCCCTAGTGCCGTCACAGCACACCAGCAATGCGTAAAATGTTACACGAATGCTTACCGCTGTGTCGCAGTTGCCTACAGTGTTCAGTACAGTAACAGTGACCTAGGAGCTGTGGCGGAACAGAATTTGTCACCCCCACATGTGTTTCCTTGGCATAAGGAACACTTCAGGTTGGTTAAGTTTAAGAGGCCCTATCCCAGTACCTGGCACATGCCAAGTGAATTCCTGAGGGTTCCAAAAGCCCAGAATAAGTGCTGTTCTACAAGGTCTAGGACACCACGGGTGGCGCGGCGGGAGAGTCAGCGCTTGGGTGTCTGTCGGCAGTCACCCTCCTGCAGGCTGCCCCCACCCTCTGACAATCCTTTAGCCCTTCTAGACCCCCTGACTGAAAAATGAAGATGTTACGGATCGAGGGCTCAGTGAATTCCGGCGCCTGCACACACGCACATTAGGTAAAACACGACCCCTGGCATTCTAATGCGATTTACACTTCCCCATACAGGACTAAATTTCACCCTCACCCCAACTCCACAGGTAGGTAGGGCCCCCTTTTTGACAGATGGAAAAAAAACAGCAAGGAGGCCTGGTCCTCTCTGCGCGCGACCAGACAGAAGATGTCTGAGCTCCTCCCCACGCTAGGGGCCGGGGCGGCCAGCGGTTCCGCGCTTCGCGAGGGTCCGGGGCTGGGGGCGCAGTGCGGGGCTCCGCGCCCGCCGGGAGACTACATTTCCCAGGAGGAGTTGCCCGCATCTCTGCGGCTCCGGGATTTTAAAGGGCTCGCGTTGAAGGGGGCGTCTGGAGTTCCGCCGTCTGCCGGCGAGAAAACGGCTCTTCGATCCACAAATAGGGTCCGGAGAGCACCCTTCCAGGAGTCCGAGTGGGGCCCGGCCTGAATCAAGGAGCCCCCACGCTCTGCAGAGGCGAGGCGCGGCCAAGCTAATCTGGAGGCAGCCTCTCCTCGCCTTGCCCTCCTCGGCTTCGGACTCTGCGCCCAACTCTGGGGGAACCTCGTCCGGACCCTCCCCAACGCTCCCCTCAATTTTCCTGAATAGGGGGTACGGGCGGCGAATTGTGCTGCCAGGCGGGAGGCACCCACGACCCCTCCCTCCGTTTCTGGCTTTAGTTCCGGGAGGGAATGTGCAGGTCGTTGGGATGGGCGGGGATAGGGATGTGGCCGCAAAAAACCTGGGAGCGCCGGAGCCGAACCTCACAGTGAGCCCCCCTGTGCAAGCTAACGAGTTCCTCGGCCTCTACGGAAAAGGGGCGGGTAATGGGGTTAGGAACCACGTTGCTTGCCTCCCCGGGCTGGAGGCGCAAAAGATAAGGAAACGCACGGAGAGCACTTTGCAAACTGTAATGCGCCGTGTAAATAAAATTATTTCGTCATTGTGTCATTGGATTCATCCAGTACCGATTCTAAGAGGTGCACAGATGGGAGTGGGGGGGCAGGGGGAGCGTGAGGCGTCTCTGAAAGCACAGGGTGGAACGGCTCGGACTTGGGGATGTGTCTTTGGATACCTGTGGCCCCATCCAGACCTTAAGTGGGAACCGGGGAACTGCCTTTGAAGCGAACCAAAACAAACCCACCAGAACGTTGTGTTTTCAAATCAGGAAACTTCGGGGTAATTGATATCATCCAAATAAGAACTTAACCTTTTGAACTAACCTGGCCCTTCATGCTTGCCTTCCCCACCTGTGCCACCAGGAGAAGCCCAGAGAGAAGGCATCTGATACCAAGTCCCAGGTCTCCCCCCTCCTTCCCCCAATCATTTGGATTAATCCATCCCTTGGGGTGGGGGTGGGGGAGCCCATTTATTTCCCTGGCTTCAGAGACACCCAAGTCCAGTATGAGCCCTTTCCCCCCTCCCCCATATCCCTACTAAGACCCTGTCCCGCACCTAAACCCTCCAACCTCCTCCACAGCCAGTGTCTGCAAACAGCTCCCGGGCACTACGGGAGACACGCTCATCATTTTGACCAGCTATAATCCCCCCCTACCCCCCCCCCCCGCACCGCCCCCGGCTCCCAGGGTATTGTTTTGAGTGAAGAGTGATGGGCTTCTGTTTAGGCAATAAAAGCGGGTTAGTGGTGGGATGTGGCTTAGGGAGCCAGCATCCCAGAATCTCCAACCAGGGCCCCTGCCAAGCAGGACCTTGCATGTAAGTAGGATGTCTGTCGCAAACAAGGTGCGCTGTCCCAGGAGTTCTGGGGTCCCTTCCGCTGGCCCGAGGGCTTCTCAGTCCCCTCAAAGCCCCTCCAGACTCCCTAAAGACTGTGGCGCCCCGTGTTTGCCTCATCTGTACCTGCCAAGTACAGGAAAAGATGTACACATTTTAACAAAGACATTGCATCCTCCCAGCAAAATGGCGGTGGTCCCGGCCCCGGTTCCCTTAACGACCGCACACTTTCCGAGGATTAGTCAGTGCCCAAGGAACAAGACCCCTTCCTAGACCTCTCCCCCCCAGAACCCCGTTTTTCTAAGTTCTAAGGCGCCCAGAGCTTTCCTCATCCCAGGGGCCCCCAGGACAGCCTCTGGTTAGAGCCTGTGGGGCAGTTCCTTCATTGTGGTCCTCCCGCCCCTGAGACCCCCACCTTGGAGGGTCCTTGGGAGGGCGACTGGACCCCCAGGCTGAGCCTCAGGGGTGGGGCAGCGAGCTTTGTCTCTGACACCCCCAAACTCCTAGGCTGAGGAAGGCATATAAATGAATTCCCTGTTAGGATATATGGGAGATGTGGGGGTCTTTAAGGAGAGCAGGAGACTCGGGAGACCCCTCCCCACTGCCTCAGGGGACCCTGGAAGCATTGGGGGTTCGGCCTCAGGAGAGAATCCCCACCGCAGAGGTCAGGGGGCCCGCTGGGGGAGAGCCCATAGAGGAGGGGGAAGGGACAAAGTTTGAAAGTGCCCTTCCAACTCTTCCAAGGAAAGTTTGCTTAGGGGCCCAATGGACAGAGAGGGGTTAGAGGTGCGGGGAGCCCGGTGGCGGGATGACCCCCGAGAGGTGACCGGACCCTGGGGGAGCGACCCCTCCCCCCTGTCCCGGCTCGGCCCGGCTGGGAGTCGCCCGGCTCGGGGCCGCGTGTGTTAGTTGGGGCCGCTTTCTGGCCACTCCGCCGGGCTGGGGGACCTCGCAGGGGGCCGGGAGCGGTGTCCCCGGTAGCACCAGGGGGGGAGCTTTGCTACGGGGGGTTTCCCGCACCGGGGCTCCCCGGCCCCACAGAGCCAGCCCCCAGCAAAGGGGAAATGTGCCGGCACCCCAGCGGTCCTCGGCGCCGTTTGGGGCGCCTGGCGGGGTCGGGGGGCGGCGGTCCGGCCGGCAGGCCGCCTGGCGGGGGAGCCCAGGGAGCCGGGCAGCGACCCCGGGCGGCGGCGGGGAGCGGGAAGGCCCGGGGCGGGGAGAAAGGTCGGATTTGCTCGGCGGAAGAAACACAGATGGCGGCGGCGCAGCGCCATTCCGGGCCGGGAGCAGGCAGCCAGCAGCCCTGTCCTCACCGCGGTCCGCCCGCCGCCGCTAAATACCCGGATGCGCCGCCTGAGCGCCAGACGCGGAGCTGGGAAAAGAGAGGCAGCGGAGGCGGTGTCAGAGCCAGAGCCAGCGCCAGAGCCAGAACCAAAGCCAGGGCCAGAGTCGCAGCCGCGCAGAGCAACAGACTGACCGGCGGAGCTGGGCACGCAGGAACGGTCCAGCGAATACTCCCGCGACGCGAGCCAGGTCCCAGAGAGCCAGGCTTCGGACTAGCCTGAGAGTCAGGGACGCGAAAGCCGATCCCGAGTCAGGCTTTGCTCGGCCTCCGACGGGGGCTGGCCCTTTTGAAGGCACCTTCTTCAACAGCAAGACCAGGCAGCCCACCATGACCGAAAACTCCACGTCTACTCCTGCAGCCAAGCCCAAGCGGGCCAAGGCTTCCAAGAAGTCCACAGACCACCCCAAGTACTCAGACATGATCGTGGCTGCCATCCAGGCGGAGAAGAACCGCGCTGGTTCCTCGCGCCAGTCCATCCAGAAGTACATCAAGAGCCACTACAAGGTGGGCGAGAATGCCGACTCGCAGATCAAGTTGTCCATCAAGCGCCTAGTGACCACCGGGGTCCTCAAGCAGACCAAAGGAGTGGGTGCTTCGGGGTCTTTCCGGCTGGCCAAGAGCGATGAGCCTAAAAGGTCAGTGGCCTTCAAGAAGACGAAGAAGGAAGTCAAGAAGGTGGCCACGCCAAAGAAGGCAGCCAAGCCCAAGAAGGCAGCTTCCAAAGCCCCCAGTAAGAAGCCCAAAGCCACTCCAGTCAAGAAGGCCAAGAAGAAGCCAGCTGCCACGCCCAAGAAAACCAAAAAACCCAAGACTGTCAAAGCCAAGCCAGTCAAGGCATCCAAGCCTAAGAAGGCCAAACCAGTGAAACCCAAAGCCAAGTCCAGTGCCAAGAGGGCCAACAAGAAGAAGTGACAGTGAAGCTTTTCTTGTGGACACTCCTGCCTGTCTCCTTATTTTCTGTAAATACTTTTTTCCTTATTCCTTATCTGCCTCCCCTTGCCCGTTTGTATTCTGACTGTATGGGGGACAGAATTTGGATTCCTCAGAAATTAGGGAATAGTTCATTTTTCTTTAACCAGTCGTGCAAGGACAGCAAAAACAATCTCATCTCTGTAGTGATGAGGATTATTTTGTTCTGGTAATTTGTTATTATTCTACTTAGGGTTTGGGGTGGGTTGGTATGTTTTGTTTAGTTGGATGGTTTGCCGATACGAAGGTGAAAGCGGGGAGTGGGGAAAACCCAGAAGGCAGCTTATTCTGGCTAGTTGAGACGAGCCCAGGAATTTTAAGGTTTGTAGGAGTTATCTTTTAAGACAAGGGAGCTTTAAGTTGAGCAGCCCTTGTGAGTTTCAGAACCTTGTTGGGGAGGAGAGGGGTGGCAGCAGCTGGACACCAAGTAGGGAGGTGGAATACACCCTCTGGGCTGCCTTCCACCTCCCAATGGATCCAAGTCCAGTTTTCTTCTCACTTCTGTGAGTCCCTGTGGCCTCCCTATTGTCCTGGGGAAGGGAGGGGGTGTCAAAATGACAGCTGGTCTGAGAAGCTGTGGCTTCTCTCAGCTGGAAACTAGCCATGGGGTGGGGGGGAGGGTCTTTGTGGCTTCGGAAAGTCTCCTGTTATGGGAGTGGAAACTTTGGGGGAAGGGTGGGGAGTCAGTCAGCCAAGTGCCTCAGTGAGCCCTATTGAAACTTGGGTTTTTCCACACAATTGGATTGTATTCCCCTGGTTTTTGGTTCCTCCTGTACAAGAGGTGGCTCTGGTGGTCTGGTGAGTCTCCAGCCCTGCCACCGCCACTTAAAAACTTCCCGACCTCTAATTTCTGAGTATTTTCTAAGTAGTGGTAGATGGGGGAGGGGTAGTGGGCGGGGAGTGGACAGTAAGACATACTGCAGTCGTTTTTCAATCGCTAAGTAGTTTTACAGAGCTAGGTCTGTGTATGTGCGTGTAAATGTGTATATACCTATCTAGAGCTAGCATTTCACAACCGGGAGCTGGGAGAAAAAAACCTGTACAGTCGTCTTTCTCATAATATAGGAAAGCGCGCAATTGCGCGTCGTAACCCTCCCCCCTTTTTTTGTAAAAAAAAAAAAAAAGTGTTATTTGTGCCGGGAAGAATTTGCTGTCTTTGTAATTTTAAAAACTTTAAAATAAAAACTGAAAAAGGACAAAATCTGGGCGGTGTTTTTCCTCGCTTCTAAGACTGTAGAAGGCGGAGCAATTGGGCGAGTAGTAGGGGGAAATCTGGAGGCGTTTACACCTGAGAAGGGAGGCAACGTTCCAAGAGCTCCGCAGAAACAAACCTTAGGGCTGGAGGGTATAGAACGTGCCTCCGGCTGCCGCCTTTGGGACCCAGAGCACCCTTTCCGAGGGATGGGTGTGTAGGCAGGGGATGGGAACGGGCTGTGGGGTCTGATGGGCTGGGCCCCCTCCGCGTTGCCTCCCTTTCCCCTTCGCGGACCTCTCCAGTCTCAACTTACAAATCAATCCACTTTCGTCCGCTGCGCCTCCCGCCCGGCCCCGCCCACCTGCCCCTGGGCCCGCCTTTGCTCCCCTTCCAGGGAGCTCCTTTTGCTCTGATTGGCTGGCGGGACCCAGCCCCCGGCCACGTGACCAGGCCGCGGCGCCCAGGGCTGCGGGACCAGCAGTCGCCCTCGCGCGAGGTGGACGAGGTGAGCGCGATGTGGGCCGGCTCCGTTCGCGCCGCGCTCTCCCGGGTCCCGGGCGGCTGCCGCGCGCACTCCGCGCTGGCGCAGCTGCGTGGCATATTGGAGGAGGAGCTGGAAGGGATCCGCGGGGCTGGCACCTGGAAGAGCGAGCGGGTCATCACGTCGCGTCAGGGGCCGCGCATCCACGTTGACGGCGTCTCCGGAGGTAACTCCCCCTCCCGGGAGTCGTCGGACGTGGCCGGGTGTTAGAGGGCCGTTCTGAGGCTGTAGCTGAATGGAGGTCCTGGAGGCAGTGGGAAGCGAGACCCCCTGCACACGTAGCCACTGGCCCCTTTTCCAGCCAGCAGGCCTACCAGCCGGCCTGCTAACCTGGTTAAACCCGTTTCCCTGAAGGGAGGTGATTTGCCCTTGAGCGCCTGTTTGCCTCAGAAGGCAGGGAGGGAGAGGCCCAACCCTGGGACAACGTGAGAAAAAAAGAGGCAGACCCAGCTGAGTCCCTTCAAGAAGGATGATGGGAAGTCGCAGCAAGAAACCCCACATTTCTGGAGCTGCTGTTGTGTGTGCTCCCCTAACTGCTGCACGTGGACTCCTGCAAACCTCCAAACGTGGGAATGACGAATTGCACTTTACAAACGATGTGAAGTGAGCTGCAGGCAGAGCTGGGCTTTGGTGCAGGTCTCTGGTGTATTGGCGCTGGAAGCTCGGCTAATGGGCGGGAGAGGCCAACATCACAGTGGGCAAGGGGCTCGTGGAGTGCTGCCGGAATCACGCCATGAACTGGCACACCTGGTCTCTCATTCCTGTCTGACCAGCAGTCACTGCCCCTCTGTCAGTGCCAGGTCCCAAATGGGTGCTGGTTACAAAGGCCCCCACCAGTGCCTCCTGCCCAGGAAGCAGGCACGGAATCCTTGGTGCTGCGGCACTCAACCGTAAAACGGTCCCGGGAAATCTCTACATCCCTCCGGGGAAGCCTGGAGCAGGTCAAAAAGATGGGAAATTAGGAGACCCCAGAACTCATCCTGTGTTTGCCTCTCCTGGGCTGAGAAGACCTTCCTTCTCAGGCCTCCGTTTCCTCCTTGGGTCAGCCGTGTTCTCCGTAGGCTTTATAATTTGGGGTCCAGATCTCAGAGGCCCCTGCTTTGGGGCCTGTGATTCTGTGCCAGGCAGCAGAGTTAACTGTGGAGTTCGAGGACCATGGTGAGCCTCTGACCCAGGGGGAGCCCCTCTTACCTAGGGGGAAACCAAGGCCCGGACAGTGGTCCTCAGGCCTGCGAGGCAGGGCTGGGTTCTTCCCGGGGGAGGCATGTGATTCAGAGCCAGAGATTAATTTTCTTATCCTTCAAGGGGCCACCCCGAGAGTCCTTTCCTGACCTTTCCTCTCCTGTAGCTGGCGGATTAGGCGCCTCCCAGGGATCTCCAGATCCCCGTCCTGGCCTCTGCCCCAGAATGGGTCATTCTGTGTGGTCGTTGCCTCCTCAAGGGTGAATCCGGGTTCATTTATTTTCTGGGTCACCAGGGCCTGGCACCTTTCCAGGCTTTTCCTTGGGGCTTTGAGCTGCTGTGTCTGTTCCCTGTGCTCCATCTCAGGAATCCTTAACTTCTGTGCCAACAACTACCTGGGTCTGAGCAGCCACCCCGAGGTCATCCAGGCAGGTCTGCAGGCTCTGGAGGAGTTTGGAGCTGGCCTCAGCTCTGTTCGCTTCATCTGCGGGACCCAGGTACCCAGTGGGTGCTGTGAGGGGGTGGGGGTGGGTAGAGTGGGGCCTTGTCCCCAGCATTGGGCACTGACCCCAGCTGTCTGCTTCCCGCAATCAGCAGGGCTGCCTGAACCCGCCCGGCCCATCCCATCCCATCCGGGGGCAGAGTCAATACGTGTGAAAATGCTGAGGACAGTGCTCGGCACATAGCCATGCTCTGTGAATGCTGGGTATTGCTTTGTAAACGTAACAAAATAAACTTATATAAACATGAAACTTTTTATTTTTTATTTTACTTTTTTAAACAAGTGGAAGTTGCTTGCAAGGTAGTTTTGTTGTTGTTGTTGTTTAAGACTTTGTTTATTTAGTTTTAGAGAGAGGAGAAGGGAGGGAGAGAAATATCAATGTGTGGCTGCCTCTCAAGTGCCCCCCACTGGGGACCTGGCCCGCAACCCAGGCATGTGCCCTGACTGGGAATCAAACCAGCGACCCTTTGGTTCGCAGCCCGTGCTCAATCTACTGAGCTACACCAGCCAGGGCTAAACATGAGACTTTTTAAAGTGTTTACTCTGTGTCCGGTGCTGTTTTAAGAGCGTTATAACGATTAATGCCTTAGCGCTCATAACAGTCCTGAGTGATACGTGCTGAGCTCATCCCTGTTAAAGAGATGAGGACCCGGAGGCCCGGGGAAGGGACGTGACTTGCTTCAGGGCCCACAGGCTGTCAGGGTCCTGCTCCTGGCTGCCTGTGGGACTCTGGGAAACGTGAGGATGAAATAAATGCTGGGACGGCCGACTTCCGGCCAGGGCACTTTCCAGCGGAATCCTCACCCAGACTGGGCGGCTTTCAAATCCAAGACGCCGGAGTCCACTTAGAGTTGCTCCCCTAACCCTCTGCCATAGAGCAGTCGGAAAACACACTCAGTTTGCTGTCAGGAAGACACGCCTTCCTTTGCCATTGGCACCCATCACTTCGCTCTCGGACCCCCATCACAAAAGGAAGAGCCAGCCAGGCAGGGACAGCCAGAAGCCCCTCGTTCTTCGGGGAGGACCCTCTGCCAGGTCCCCACAGGCGCCAAGGAACACTCGTGGTGAAGGGGGGAGGGAAAGGCCAAGGCTGCCGGCCTTCTTGGCTGGCTGTGTCCGTGGCCTTCCAGCCCTCTGTGCCCAGGACTCGTCCCACGTGACTCTGCAGGCATTAACACCTGTTCCACCCGCTTTCCCCAGAGCATCCACAAGGATCTAGAAGCGAAGATAGCCCGCTTCCACCAGCGGGAGGACGCCATTCTTTACCCCAGCTGCTTTGATGCCAACGCTGGCCTCTTTGAGGTGCGTGGGGGCCGTGGGCGGGAGCTGGCGAAGCCCGCCAGGCTGCGGGAGGGGTGGGCGGTCAGGAGAGCCTGGCAGGACGCCGGCGCTGTGGCTCGAGGCTCCAGGGATCGTTTTGTACGGATGTCAGGTTGGGCCAGGTAGGTGCTCCAGGAGGAACCCTGAGGCTTGCAAGGAGGCCATCTTCCCGGGTATTGGGGGGTCACCCACCTCACCTGGGTGGCTGGGAGTGGCGGGGGCTGGGCACTCCCCAAACACATCCTCACCTGTTCTCAGCCCAGCCCTGGGGCTCTGGGGACCCAGGTAGAGGCGGAGGGCTCCTTGCCTCCCTGCCCAGAGGAATGCCCTGGTTGGTAGTGAAATTTGGACTCGGGGGCTGCGTCATAGGAGAGGGAGGACCCCCCCAGTGTTTGGCTGATGGCTCTACTCCAACTGCCTTCCTCTCCAGGCCCTGCTGACCCCAGAGGACGCGGTTCTGTCAGACGAGCTGAACCATGCCTCCATCATCGATGGCATCCGGCTCTGCAAGGCCCACAAGTACCGCTACCGCCACCTGGACATGGCTGACCTAGAGACCAAGCTGCAGGAGGCCCAGGTGGGGCGAGGCCCAGGTGGGGCACGGACTGGGTTTATCCTCAGCCTCCCGAGGCCAGCTCCGCCCTCACAGACCAATAGCCTGAGAATTTGAAACAGCCAAGATTTGAACACAGATCCCTCAGACCCAGAGGTTTTTTTCATTTCACCATGCTGCCTTGGGCACCTTGTGTGTGGGCAGGCTCCTAGTAGGCATAATGGCAGGATTCGCTTACGGAAAGAACAGGCCCCACCCCACACTGCCCTCCAGAGGGGACACTGAGCACCCCCTCTCTGCCCGAGGCTACGGGCAGCCCCAGACCGCCCTGGAGGAAGAGATGGGTGAGGCTCAGAAAGGCAGGGATGTGGCAGACGATGTTCCAGCCCCAAAGCAGCGGCGCTTCTGTGCCTACCCCTGTGCCTGGCACCGGGCAAGGGGAGCCCTTAGAGCCCCAAACAGCACAGAAGGTGGGTGGCTGCGCCAGCGTGTCACTCCTAACACCACTGGTCCTTTCCTCCCCTGCAGAAGCACCGACTGCGCCTGGTGGCCACCGATGGGGCCTTTTCCATGGATGGTGACATCGCACCCCTGCAGGAGATCTGCCGCCTCGCATCTCGCTATGGTGCCCTGGTCTTTGTGGATGAATGTCATGCCACTGGCTTCCTGGGGGCCACAGGACGGTGGGAGCATGTGGCCCCCGAGGCCTTGGGTTGGGCTGCTAAGGGTAGGGGGGAAACCAGGAGGCCGGCCGCAGCTCAACCCGTGACTGCAGGGCCCACAGGCGGCCAGGGGTGGCAGTGGCAGCTTTCCTTGCAGGGGCACGGATGAGCTGCTGGGCGTGATGGACCAGGTCACCATCATCAACTCCACCCTGGGGAAGGCGCTGGGCGGAGCGTCAGGTGCCTGCAGGGTTGTGCCCCTGGGGTCCCCTTACCCACATGCAGGGCCTGGGAGGGGTGTCAGGGAAGGTGGGGACCTGGGACTGCAGACAAGAGGGCAGCGTGGGCTGTGTGCTCTCAGGAGGGGTGTAGGATGGGCTCTGGCTCCTGGCTCGTGACACCCCTTCCCCCGCTCTCATTCTCAGGGGGCTACACGACGGGGCCTGGGCCCCTGGTGTCCCTGCTGCGGCAGCGTGCCCGGCCCTACCTCTTCTCCAACAGCCTGCCCCCTGCCGTTGTCGGCTGTGCCTCCAAGGCCCTGGACCTGCTCATGGAGAGCAACGCCATCGTTCAGTCTATGGCAGCCAAGACCCAGCGGTGCGGTCCCTGGCGGGGGTGGGAAAGGCTGGGGTGGGCGGTGCTGCCTCAGCCCGTCCCTGTGTGGCTGCCCAGCCCAGGCCTACAGATTCTGCCTGTGCCCGTCCACACGCCCAGTGGGCTGCCCTGGGACTCGGCACGGCCTCTTCCTTCCATGGCCTGGCACATTTCTTTGCAAATGACCCTGTGTCTCCCTGTCTCTTCTGTCTGTCCTCCTCCCTTTTTGGTCCGCTTGTCCCTCCGCCTGACTTTCTGGGTCTGCATCTCTGTCTTGGTCGGCCCCTTCTGCAGATGTGGGCGCAGATCTTGGGTCCTGGGTCCATCAGGAGCCGGTGTGATGGTCCACAGCCCCCCAGCGACCCGTGACACTCGGCCTTGTGCCCACAGGTTCCGCAGGAAGATGGAGGCTGCTGGCTTCACTGTCTCGGGAGCCGACCACCCCATCTGCCCCGTGATGCTGGGTGACGCCCGGCTGGCCTCCCGCATGGCGGACGACATGCTGAAGAGGGGTAAGGAGGCCCGGACAAAGGGACTGGCTTTGCGGCCTGAGAGAAAACAGTGGGGAACCCCTCGTCTGTGAATACTCCCCTTATCGCTCCTCTGCTACCCTTTTTATTTCATTTTATCTTTCTTAAGTTTTTAAAGCCAGAATTTATTTCCATTTAAAAATGCTCAAGAGACATTTAAAAGGCCCCAAGATGTCCCAGTTGACTAGAAGATCACACTGAGGCCGCCGTGTCTTTCGGTTCCTGCATTACTAAGGTGTTCGCTTGACCCTTGTTAATGCAGCACCGCGGTGGTTCTTCCAGCTGGGTCGTGGCGGCTCCTCCGACTCCCAGTGTCCCTCATAAGCGGCCAGCAGCTTATGGACGATGAGAAACGTGACCCAGAGATAATCATGAAACGTCTGCAGGTCCCACTTAATATCCTTTCCGCCTTACTCTTCGAAGCCGGGCCCCACGGCGGTCGCTTTGAGTGGCGGGGCCCCCGGGGAACGTCCTCTGCAAAGACTGGTGTGAAGTGCAGCTCTTTCAGAGCAGAAACCAGCACGCACCCTTGAAGACAAAACACCCCCCCCCCCCCACTGCCCTTTGTAGACCAGCTGTCCATGCTGAGAGACCCGGGCCGCGAGGCAGTCCGTGTCTGAGAGACCACCCGTGTCTGAGAGGCCACGGGCAGCTCCCTCGGCCTCCGTGACCCTAGGGAAGTGGGGGCTGTGTGTCATGCCCAAAGCCCGCTTGGCTCCGATGGGCCCCAGGGTTGACCCTCTGTACCTCCCCAGGCATCTTCGTCATCGGGTTCAGCTACCCCGTGGTCCCCAAGGGCAAGGCCCGGATCCGGGTGCAGATCTCAGCGGTGCACAGCAAGGAGGACATTGACCGCTGCGTGGAGGCCTTCGTGGAGGTGGGGCGGCTGCACGGGGCATTGCCCTGAGCCCTGGACGGTGGCAGGCAGAGCCAAGGTCCCCCTCTCTCCACAGCGACACAGGGGGCCTTCGATCATCGGCCCAGGCCAGAGGCTCTGAGCCCTGTCAGAGTCCTGAGGCTGGGCTGGGGGAAGGCCCGTGCCCGTGACCGTGAATGTGAAACAACTGTGGAAACTGGCTGTGACGCGTTGCTTTATTCTCTCTGAGCAGTTGGCCTGCTCTGTGATGGGCTGAAAAAGCAGGCCGGAGCTGCGGCCGTGTGGGCAGGCTCCCAAAAGCTATAGTGGACCTTGGAGCTGACTCCTCCTAATTAAGATGAGACCCAGGCTGCGGGGCTGGTACGGCAGGGCCGCCGTCTGGCTCCGCTGGAGTCTGTGCTGCCGCAGAGGGAGCGGAGCACCCGCTCTGCGGGCCCTGCCCCTCGCCACCCCCACTCTGCTGCCTGCAGAGTCTAGCCTGGTGAACGCCTTGTCCCCTGCTCCTGAACCAAAGGATGGTCTACAGCTGCCCAGATAAGAAGGGGCTGGGCACCCGTACCCGTGTTTGGAGGAGAGGCAGAGGATTCAGACCCCAGAGGAAAGTGTGGGTCCCTCTTGGAGAGGCCCCTGCCAGTCTGGAAACCTGTGCTGTATCCCACTTTGTCCCTAACTCTGTGGCCACCCCTAGTGTGTGCCTCAGCGTGTGCCACGCTGAACCAAGCGTTGTCCTCACAGCCAGCCACCAGGGGGCGCAGCGAGCTCAGGCTCCGGCTGCTCCGGCCGCTCCAGCCCCACCCCTCCAGACTTTTGGCCTTGGACTCAGCCATTGGAGCAGCTCTGCGGCCCTAGCCCTCCAGGCCGATTGGCTGCTGTGAAAGCCCCATCCACCCGTGTCCTTCACAACGACTTGCTGCTCCTCCACTGCAGGTGGCAACCCCCTTCCCACAGTCGCTTCCCCTAGCCCTTCTCCACCGCCCTCCCCACTCAGTCTTACAGGCACCAGGTGGGGGTAGGGGGCAGCTTCTGAGTCACCGTAGCCCCAGCCTCAGCAGAGTGGCCTTGGGGAGCCCTCGCAGTTTGCTGGGGGGAGAGCAGGGAGGATGAAAAGGCCCTTATTAACCACGGGGAACTGGAACAAGGTCTCTGGCACCCGTATCCCCAGCGCTCCCCCTTCCCTGGGAGTCCTGGGTGAACAATCTGGTTGAGCTCCAGCCTGATCCTGCAGATGAAAAAGATTTTATTTTTAGGGGGAGGGGAAGGGAGGGGGAGAAACATTGATGGGTGAGGTTTCATCTCGAACGCCCCAACCTGGGACCTCACCCGCAACCCCCCAGCACGTGCCCTGACCAGAATGGAACCTGCGGCCTCTCAGGCTGCATGATGAGGGCCAGCCCCCCCGAGCCACACCAGCTAGGGCCGGTCCCGCAGGGTCTGGCCTCTGGGACTCTGGATGTCCTCACCTGTGATCTGGAAGAGCTCGAGGCTGGGGGCCGGGAGCCCAGGGTGCCGGCGGGTGCTGCTGCAGCCACATCGGGAACGCTTGCATGTGGCCACCGCCGAGGTGGGGCCCCCGGTGCCGGGCACACAGCCGGACACCAGTGCAGCGAGCAGCTCGATGGGTGCAGTCAGGGCGCCCCACCCAGGGAGCCAGAGCACGTGGCCCAGGCCCACCAGGCAGTGGCACAGAGTTCGCCACCACTGGCATAGCACTCCCCAGTGGGCAGTGGCAGCGACGAGACATCCCGGGCCTGGCCGTGGTAGTTCCCTGTGTGGTAGACATGGTATGGATGGGTGCTGGCCCTGGTCCACCGCCAGCCAGCAGGGGTCCTAGGAGGTGCCGGGCAGCAGCAGCAGTCCCGGTTGCACACGCTTGGGCTGGGGCACATACTCGTAGCCGTTGATACCCAAGACAGACTCAAGGGCTGGCCGTGGATCAGCTGCCCTTCTGGGTGCTGTGGGACCAGGGGCTGAGGGTACTGTTCTCAGGGCGCACAATCCACATCTCCCACGTGGGGCACAGGGTTCAAGCCGTGACCACCGGGAGCAGCATTTAGAGCAAAGGGAGAGGAGGCGGTCCCCAGGACGTGCTGGCACTGGGGCATAACAACACACACCCTTTCTGCCCGCCCCACGGTTGGGCCTTCTGGGGTCGCCTCCTTCCCTGTGCATCTGCTCTGGGAGCTGCTCAGCCTGTGGCTCCCGGAGGTTCCCCGAGTACTGCCAGGACCCAGCCACAGGCGAGGAGGGGCCTTGCAGGCTGGGGCCCCCACGGGGAGGTAGGACAGCACGTCAGAGACCTCAAAGGTGTTTGGGGTGCAGGCGTGACACGTTCGTGTGCCTGGGCTTCTGGCAGTCTGCCGGTGTATCGCTTTCACAAAGGGTGGACCTCCGTCAGTGAATCTGGAATCCCGCCACACCTATCACTCTGCCTTCCAGTGACTGTAAAATTCTGTCGTTCTGATTCCTCCACCCAATCCAATAGCTCTGAATTCAGATTCGGAGAGTCTGGGTATGAGCCCTCATATCTTCAATCCAGGGAGTCTCTGCTTCCAAAACAGAGCATGCGCTGCGCCTGGGGTGGGTGACACCAGGCTCCAGAGGAGCGCTTCTGCGAGCCGGCAGCGGCCCCAGGGCCCTGTGAGGGGACGGCGTGGGAAGAGTCCGCTGGCTCCTCCGGCCTCGGGTGCAAGTCTTGGCTTCATCAGCGTCCCCTCAACTGTTTTCACTTCCCCAGACGTCCCCTCTGATGTTCTTTCCACCCTCCCAGCTTCCAGAAGGACTCCCCAGGCAGTCCCCAGCACCTCTTCTCTCCCCGGACTCCTTGCAGTCTGCCTTGTGCCCCCTCGACATGTGTTGCTAAATGCAATGCTCCTGGCCACCTGGGTGTTCGAGTCCAATCCTTCAGCTGTGTGGTCCGCTCCCCCAAGCACTCAGGCCAGAACCCCCTGATCGAATCAGCTGTCTACCAACAGCTGTTTGGCTGTTGCCTGGAAAAGAGGCTTCTGACAGTCACTCATGAAATCAGTCCACCCCAAGCCATAATAAACTAATTCCAAAATAAATGGGCAGGTCCTGTCTCTGCTCTAGAACACGCACTAGCTCCCCGTTGCCCTCGGCCTAAAGCCAGACTCTTGGGGTGGGTTTAGAAGCTCTCCATTGTCCAGCCGGACTGAAGCCCTGGGCAAAGCGGATGGGCCTCAGGGCTCTCGGGGCCTGGGGGTGGGGGGTGCTGTATAAAAAGTGCAGAGAAAGGACTCATACCCTGGTTTCCTGGCCGGGGGCACCCCATTCAAGACTAGCAATCCTTTCTTTAAAATGTTTTACTTATTTTTAGAGAGGAGAAGGGAGGGAGAGAAACATCAGTGTGTAAGAGTTACATTGCATCAGTTGCCTCTCACATGCCCCCAGTTGGGGACCTGACCCGCAACCCAGGCACGTGCCCTGACTGGGGAATTGAACCGGCGCCGGCACTCAATCCACAGAGCCACACCAGCCAGGGCTAGGCATCCTTTCCAGATTGGGGTTGGAGCAGGAGAGGGGAGGATGGGCAGGGCCACAGGAGGTGGGAGCGCTCAGGATGGGGTGGGCCCTGGGCACGGAGGGGTTAACTACAAAGCAAATCTCGGGGAGATCAATGGGTTACTCGCTGCAGAAAGAGGCAGAAGCAACGCAGAGAGGCAGAGAAGAGGCGGGCAGAAGAGCGTGCCACCTGGGGGAAATCAGGGACTGAGGAGGAGGTGGCCAGCGGGCGCTCCGGAGGGACTGCCCGAGCCTGGCCCCGCGGAGGAGGGGCCTTAAAGGAGACGAGGGGGAAGTGAGAGGCAGACCTGCGGGGAGCCACCGCGGGGCGGCCGCTGAGCCAGGAGGCAGCCTCAGCCTGACGGTTGGCCCAGGGCCGGGCAGGGGGCCCGGTGCCCAGGACTGAGGTGGGTGCTGCCCGTCTTGTACTTGGGAGGGTCTCTGCATGCTGGGTGCGGGGCGGGGGGAGGGGAGCAGATGAACCTTTCCTTCCCTCTGCCCTGCCTGACCCCCTCGCCCTGAACTCGTCCCACCAGCCTAGAGGTCCCAGGCTTCGGGGGACCCACAGGTGGGCAGTAGCGGAGGTGGGCTGTGGGGTGGGGCAGGTGTGAGGGTGGTCGCAGCTTTCGCAGACACGCACGCAGGCAGCTTCACACAGCACCACCTGTTACACACGGGTTCTCAGGTGAGGACTCCCGCCGGGAGCCCGGGTGCCAGGGCGGCAACAGCCCTGGTCTGCCACTCTGAGGGTGGTCTCCAGCCTCCCACGTCCCCTCTCTGAGCCTCCATTCCCTCCCAAGTGCAAAAAGGGGCCGGAGAGTGACCTACACGGTTTCCAGCTGAGCTGCTGCGGGGCTGTCCCTAAGCTGGACTCTCCAATGACGGAGGGGTGTCCCCCTCATTTTGCTGACTTGGACCCCTGCCCGAGAGTCTTCCCTGAGCTTCAGACCCTCACTGAGAAGAAAATGCACCCCCTCCTGAGGTCGGAGTGCCCCTCCCCTCACCCACCACCAGGTCCTCACCCAACTCTGCCAGGGTTTTCACCTGCATCCCTGGTTGGAGGGGCATCACCTCCCTAACCAGCCCTTCACACTCCACACTATGGGGGGGGGTCACCTGGGAAACTGAGAAACCCCCCTCAGACACCACTGTGACCGCGCCTGCAGCTTGCACAGTAGGTCTCGGTGATAAGTTCCGGCTCTGCTGCCTCCTCCCACCCCTAGTAGCTTCTAGCCCAGGAGACCTAGCCAGGCCGGGCCGCAGCCAAGGGAACTGGGTCCCGGGGTCCAGGGACTGGGGCTGGGAGCCCCTGCCTGAGAACCCCAGCTTTTGTCCTCCCCAGGTGGCCGTCTGTTGGAGAGATGGCTGATGCCCAGAACACGTCCCTAGACAGCCCAGGGAACGTGGGGGCCGTGGCGGTGCCCGTGGTCTTCGCCCTCATCTTCCTGCTGGGCACAGTGGGCAACGGGCTGGTGCTGGCGGTGATGCTGCGGCCCGGGCCGAGCGCCTGGCGGGAGGCGGGCAGCACAACGGATCTGTTCATTCTCAACCTGGCCGTGGCCGACCTCTGCTTCATCCTGTGCTGCGTGCCGTTCCAGGCCGCCATCTACACGCTGGACGCCTGGCTCTTCGGGGCCCTCGTCTGCAAGGCCGTGCACCTGCTCATCTATCTCACCATGTACGCCAGCAGCTTCACGCTGGCCGCCGTCTCAGTGGACAGGTGCGCTGTGCCCGGGACCCGGTGGGGTCTGGGCTGGGGAGGGAGGAGCTGAACAGACGATGCTCAGTGGCCTTAGGAAAGAGAAGGGGGGATGGCAAAGGGCGATGGGAGAGGGGAGAGGAACAGCTCTGGGGCCACCACCCTCCAGTCTCTGGACGCCTGCAAGGGCGCGTTTGAGGGACCACCCTGCCCTCCCTCCAGCTCCACTTGAGCTTCCCCCAAACATCTCTGTGTCTCCAGGGTGGGCACAGGGCCTGGAACACGCTGGGTGCTCGCGAGTGTGAACTGAATGGCAAGCGCAACGCACTGACGCATTCAGACGCTTTATCGCCGCCCACTCGCGGCCCAGGCTGCGGTCACACCTGCTCTTGTGCTTGGAATTTGGGGTCAAATCCAGGCTCGGTCTCTAGCTCTAACCTCGGCCAAGTCATTTTTTCTCTGTGCTTTCAGGCACCGCTCTAAGCGCTTTGCCCTTAGCCCCCTGAGTCACCACCGCCTGGGAAGCAGGTCTAGCGGGCACCCTCACAGCTGGGATTAAGGCCGCCGGCCCCCAGGTCCCTAGGTTGCGTGGGGGCGCGGATGCGGGCTGCCAGCCACCCGTCCGCCGCGCTCACCCCGCGCCCGCCCGCAGGTACCTGGCTGTGCGGCACCCACTGCGCTCGCGGGCCTTGCGCACCCCGCGCAACGCCCGCGCCGCCGTGGGCCTGGTCTGGCTGCTGGCGGCGCTCTTCTCGGCGCCGTACCTCAGCTACTACGGCACGGTGCGCTACGGCGCGCTCGAGCTCTGCGTGCCCGCCTGGGAGGACGCGCGCCGGCGCGCCCTGGACGTGGCCACCTTCGCCGTGGGCTACCTGCTACCGGTGGCCGTGGTGAGCCTGGCCTACGCGCGCACGCTGCGCTTCCTGTGGGCGGCCGTGGGCCCCGCGGGCGTGGCGGCGGCCGAGGCCAGGCGCAGGGCCACGGGGCGCGCGGGGCGCGCCATGCTGGTGGTGGCGGCGCTCTACGCGCTCTGCTGGGGTCCGCACCACGCGCTCATCCTGTGCTTCTGGTACGGCCGCTTCGCCTTCAGCCCGGCCACCTACGCCTGTCGCCTGGCCTCGCACTGCCTTGCCTACGCCAACTCCTGCCTCAACCCTCTGGTCTACGCGCTCGCCTCGCGCCACTTCCGTGCGCGTCTCCGCCGCCTGTGGCCCTCTGGCCGCGGCCGCCGCCACCGCGCCTGCTGCCCCTTGGGTGCCCGCCGCACCGCCCGTCGCATTCGCCCGGAGTCCTCGGGTCCTGTTGGCCGTCCCGGGGACGCTGGGCCTCGAGGGAGGCTGCCGGCGGGTGGCGGCTGGGGCGGAGAGCCCGGGGAGGAGGCTGCTGGTGGCAGAGAGTCTGGACCGACCCCGTCTGCCGGAGCACCGAAATAAACCTTGTCCACCTCCGCTCTCCTGTGTGTCCTCTGTCACTCCCCTGCCCCAAGGGCCGGACGCTTCTAGGGGAGGGGGGAAGCCAGAAGCCCGGTGAGAAGCAGTGGCTGGGCCGGGGCCCCAGCCCGGGGGCACCCCCAGGCGGTGAAAAGGGGTGGGTGCAGCTCAGAGCAGCTCCCCAGACGGGCAGCCCCCAGACTGTGTCCATAAGTGGTCCGGCAGGAGCGCAGGCCCTCTGCCCATCCCCCCAACTCCATCCGCAGCGTCTAAGCCCTGCTTCCTCCCCAGCCTTCACCAACGGGCTTCACCAGGTCCTCCGAGTCCTTTTCTGGGCTGTTTAATCCCGGCAGCTAATGTGGCAAATATCCGTTAAGCAGTTACTATGGATCTTACGTGGAGCTAGATTCTTCAATCCAATGATCAGAACAGCTCTGCAAGGTCCGAGTAACGTGCTCCGTTTTACAGATGAGGAAATCAAGAATCGGAGAGGGCTCGTGATTTGCCTAAGGCAGCGATTTCCCCCTTTTTTCATCTCACAGCCCACAAATTATTAAAATTTTGCAGCACACTAAAAAAATATATTTTTGCTGCTCTGACAAAAAAAGTAGGGATAACTTTGATTCATTCACACCACACGGTTGTTGTTGTGTTGGCTGTTGGCAGGCCTTGCTTTTTGTTTTGTTTTGTTTTGACAATCCAAAGGGAAAGAGGTCAGTGCCCCTGACTAAATCATGGTCAGGCATGGCATGCTTTAGAAATTCTTGCGGCCCACCATGAAAATTGCTGGCCTGAAGTCGCATGGTGTTTGGCAGAGGCTGGATTCAAACCCATGGCAGGCCAACTTCTCCGTGGAACACCCCGCCCCGGCCTCCGCCTCCGAGGCCGCTGCTGCGGGTCTCCGTGGTCTCCGAGGTGTTCCCGTGGCTCTTCCTGATTCCACATCAGCCCCTTCCCCAGACCTGCAGCTCCCCCCCCCCGCCCGCCCCGCCCCAGTCGGACGCCTTGGAGACCTCAGAGCTCCCAGTCCCCTTCCTCGGGAGAGTTCTGTTCGGATGCTCGGGCCAGCAGGTCCTGACGGGCTTTGGGCTGCCGGCCATCGCCTGGCCCAAATCCCTGCGTCAGTCCTCGGCTGTGCGGCCCCCCTGGCTCAGGAGAGGCGTGGAGCCACGCTCAGGGCCCAGCTGGCCGCCCGGCAGCCGTGGCTGCCCTGTGGAGCCCCCCTCCCTGTTCCTGCTCACAGCTGGGGTCGTCTGTGGCTGCGGAGACCTCCCAATTAACCAATAAATCAGTTTAAGTGGTTGCAGAGCCGACCGCTTCCTCCCCCCACCCCCCCACACACCACTAACGCTCATCAGCTTCTGGTCGGGGCCTGAGACCTGTGGGCCTCCGTGTCTCCCCAGCACGCCTGCAGGCTGCAGGCAGAGGCCACCTCTGTGGGAGGGCCCCTCCCTCACAGAGACAGCTGCTGAGTCCTGGTCACTGCCTGCCACCTGCCGCCTGCCACAGACCCCGGGGTCAGAGCGGCAGTCACCCTCACGGGGGAGGCTGAGACCCAGCTGGGGGAGCCACTGCTTCAGGGGCCCCACACAGCACGCCTCTGCCAAGGTGTGCACGGCTGACTCGGGCCACAGAAGCGGGGCTGCTTCCAGAGGGCCGCAGGGGTGATACCCAGGGGTACCCGGTGTGTCCTCTATCTCCCTGTGGGCTCATTCATACCTCCACCGGTTCATTCGGGCCTCGCGCCAACCCTGGCAGGCAGGCAGGCAGGGAATGTCACCTCCATTCTCAGAGGCAAAAGCTGAGGCTCAAGCAGCTGAGGTAGCTTGACCAGAGCCAAGTGGCCATTCGAGGCAGAGCTGGTACCCTGACCGGGCCCAGGGGTGGCTCGCGGGGTGGCCCAGGCGCATCTTGAAAACATCCCAGCGCATCTGACAAAGCTCGCCACACGAGTATGGCGTGTGACAGAGTGACAGAAGGGAACGCAATCTCCCAGCTGGGTCGCTGCTGCTCCTCCACAGTCACCTCTGTAGGCACGGACAGGGGACCTGCTGGGGACGGCCTCCATGTAGGGCAGGCAGAGTCTGAGCCTGCACGGAACCCTGGGCCCCCAGGGAGGGGCCCTGCTCAGCCAGCAGACAGCTGTCCAGCCCCAGACGTGGAGGCCTCCTCCTCTGCTAGCAGGGCCGGCTGGGCCATCGGAGACAGATAAAGAAGCCAGAGGCCCTGGTTGAAGGGGGGCAGTGCTGCCTGGCCCAGAGTAGACGCACAGATACTTGGTACATGAGGACAGAGGTGCCAGGGAAGGAAGGACATTACCTGTCCCGCCTTCTTTCCTTATGCCCCGAACATCTGAGCGCCTGCCCTAGGCAAGGCCGACCAGGGGAGACAGAGTCCACGTGGGTCCGACCGGGCCTCCCCCTCCCAGCGGCTCTCAGCCCGGCTGGAGGGCTGGACACCGAACGAACGGACGGCACCGTGGGATGGGCCGTAACAGAACACGCGCAGTTCTGAAGGGGCACAGAGGCAGGCACTCCTGCCTTCCTGAGTCCCAGAGAAGGAAACGATTCAAACCCGTTCTCCTGGGAAAAGGTAGGGAGTCTGCAAGGTAGAGCAGCCAGGGCGGGGCACAAGTAGGAGCAAGAAGCGGCCCAGGTCACTGAAGCAGGTGGGGCCCAGGGAGGCCGGAAGGGTGGGCGCCAGGAGGTCGCCAGGGCCCTGGGGTTGCAGCGCCCTGGGGCTGGGTGGGACTGGCGGGCTGGCAGCGAGCGGCTCCGAGGGCTTGGCCTGGGGCTGGGAAATGACTTTTCCTGGGGGTTGGGCAGGAAGATTGAGGGCCGGCTGCCGGGTTCCGCTCAGCCCCAGAGATGCCCGGGTCTGCCTCGGGAGCTAATGAAACGCTTGGGAGAGCAGATGGTCTCCGTACAGCAGGTTCTCGAATAATGTCTTCCGTTCGATGTCGTGTCACTAGGACGTTGGTGAGGAGGTGCCGTGGGATCGCAACTCCAGTTTGTGTGTCAGCCTGTAACCAAACTGATTTCATGGCCTGTCGTTTCGCTTCAAGTCACAGCACCTGTGGATGACACTCAGCGAGAACTCACGGTACTTCGGTTCGGAGAGAGCTGCGAGTCCTGCAGGACCGGAGGCAGGCAAGGGGGCATTGGGGGCCGAGTAAAGGCCACCCCGAATGAGCACCGTTTGCTGCCCCCAAGGCCCAGGAGACGCCACCTGGCTGCACACAGCCCCCTGCGAGGCCGGGGAAGGAGCCCCGTTAGTTGGAGGGAGAGTTGACTTCTGCCTCCCTGTCACCCTCCCTCCTTGTTTGTGCAAACCTCTCAGGGATGGGCCTGCAGCACTGGCGTCTGAGCACGTAGTGGGTCCAAGGTTCTCCTGCAGAAAAGAAAGACAGAGGCCCGGGGGGTTGTGGGAGCCCAGCGGAGGGCCCTGAGCCAGCCTGGGGAGAGGCAGCGAAGACCTCCCCAAGGGCTGGAGCTCGCCCCAGGCCCTGATGCAGGAGTTCATCAGGGTGGGCGGCAGGGAGACGGAAGAGTGTGTTCGAGGCTGACTGCGTGGGCTCGGCGGCGCGGGGCCCGAGGGCCTGTGCATTCTTCCCTGACGCTGAGACCGTACTTTGTCCAGAGGACAACGGTGAGTCACTGAAAGGCTGTAAATACAAGAACAACCTGATGAGATTTACTCTACAGGGAACTCTTCCTGGCGCAAGGCAGGCTCTCCTGCAGAGGGGGTGCGGGAGGGCGCTGCTAAGAGGCTGCTGTGGGAACCCCGAGAGGACGCTAGCAGGCGCAGGCAGCGGGTGGGCAGATGTGGCGAGACAGATGGGCAGCACTTGGGAGGTACAGTCACCCAGTCAGGACGTGGTGATTGAACACGGGCAGGGAAGAGAGAGGTGTCCCCAATGACACCCCAGACTCCCACCATGGGCTGATGGGGGTGGCCGTGGGGACGAGGGGGGTCAGGTTTGAGGGGAGCTCGGTTGGACCATGCTGAGGCTGAGGGGCCTGTGGCATATGGTGAAGGGGTCCGCAGGGCTCTGGCGCCCCAGACACCTGCTACCTCGTAGGCCCTGGGCTGGGCCCGGAACAGGTGTCTCATCTGCTTGAGGGTCGGAAGATGAAAGCACTGAGGCTCAGAGAGATGGAGGAGCACGCCCGAGATCCCAGGGCCGGCCGGAACCGGGGCTGCGATCTTTAGTTCGGGTTTGTCTGCTTCCAATCCCGTGGGGTTGGGGCAAGAAGAGAGGCGGGGAGGAGCTGGTTCCGGGGGAGGGAGGAGCTGGGATGTGCAGAGGTGATTCCTCCGCCCCGTGTAGCAACCGTAGTCAGGGCTCCGACTCAGTCCTGGGGAGGGCGAGCGAGGCGAGGGGGCCGGCGTGGCCGTGTTCGTCAGCGCCCGCCCTGCCGCAGGCTGGCGGGCACGGCAACATCTATCAGTGCCCGGGTGTGCACCTGGGAGCGTCAATACCAATTAAGGACCCACGGTTCCCTGTTAATGAACATCAGTGCCTCAGCCCCGACGCACGGCTCATTTGCAGGCTGCCCGCCGGGCCCAAGATGGCCTGAGGCCAGCGGGCCAGGCTGTGCTGCTGGCTGGAGCTGTTACTGGTGCGAGGACAAGACTGACTTATCGAGGCATGTGCCGGGTGCCACGGTGTTCCCGAGGCCCAGTCTCAGCACAGGGGCGAGGCGGGAGCAGGAGGGAGGGTGCGGAGGGGTTGAGGGGCACGGTGCCAGCCTGGAGGGCCTGCGGGTGTTGTGGATGGCGGTGGTGCCAGGGAGGGCGCTGGGCTGGGCACCGGTGGACCCTCCAGGTCCACTCAGAGGCGGCACAGTGCAGGGGTCAAGGAGTGGACTTGGAGGCACACTGTCGGGTGGACTCCGGCTGCTGCACTTTCTAGCCCTGACCTTTCTGGGCTCCGGTGGGCCGCAGACCCGGGGGCTCTCTGCCTGGGCCGGGTCCCTGTGGAGGCAGGCTGCCAGCCGTATGTGACATTTC
Source organism: Phyllostomus discolor (assembly GCF_004126475.2). Taxonomy (NCBI): domain Eukaryota; kingdom Metazoa; phylum Chordata; class Mammalia; order Chiroptera; family Phyllostomidae; genus Phyllostomus; species Phyllostomus discolor. The sequence continues at coordinate 209,802,137 of NC_040904.2, forward strand.
CAGGGCTCCCCTGGGCAGATCCTGGGCTCCAGGGAAGGAGGCGTGGCTCACCCACCTCTGCCCCCGGGGCTGCGCTGACTGGCAAGTGCTTCCACAGTAGGTGGCGCCCTCGAGGCTCCCAAAGCAAGAGAGTCTCCCAGCTGGCGTGGGCCGGTCCCAGGAACAAGAGGACACTCTGGTCCCTGGTCTTTTGCTTCCCTGAGCCTGTTTCCTCACCTAGAAAGCCGGATGACCAACCACGTGTCCCTGCAGGCACTGAGGCCTTGGCGTCAGCTGGCGAGCCAGTAGCAGGGCGTTCGGGCTGAAATGCTCTTTGGGCCCCACAGCTGGTGGGGAGGGGGGGCAGGGTCTTTGCTGGGATTGCCCAAGCCCCGTCCAGCTGCCTGACCTCCTTGCCCTGGCTTGGGCTCAGCACCCGAAGCAGCCTGGGGAGCAGGCAGCCCCAGTGGGGACGGGGGCTTTCCCCCAGAGGGTGTGGTGCTTGCTCCGGTGAGGCCGCATCTGGCCTCCAGACAGAGGTGACTGCCTGCCTCAGCCGGTATCCGCCACCTTCAGACTTCCAGACCCCTGTAGCCGGGTCCCGCTGCCCTCCCTGGCCAGCCAGTCCCTCTCCAGGTCCCACAGCCGGCTCGGAGACCACCTCGGGAGGCCTGTGACGGTGGTGGCAGACAGCAAAGATCAGCCGGGACCCCTCCAGGCTCAGCTCAGCCCCGTCGCCTCATGCTGTCCTTTCTCTTCTCCCCGGGGGGCCGGGCACCTGCCTTGTCCACGGAGCGCGCTGCATCCTGCACCGAGTGAGGAAAGGGCCGCACCCTCCTGTGCCTGAGGCGGCCACGGAGGCAGAGGCTCACGCAGTGAGGCCGGTGGATTCCCACCCTGGGGCCCGGGGCACTGGAGACGTGGGCACTTTGGAAACCCCGGCAGAGGTCACTCTAGACACCAGCTCTCTGATCTCAGGCAAGCTACATTCTTTTGCTGAGCCTCATTTTCCGTGTCTGTGAAACACTGGGAGCCGAGATGCTGGCTGCCTCACATTCTGTGGCAAACGCTGAGTCAAAGGGCTTGTAGGAAGAAGGGCCAGCCAGCGCACAGCGGGGGCTCAGCACATGCCGCTGCCCTTCGTTTCAGGGCACTGCTTCTGAGACGGCTCTCGCGTCAGGCCTGGTGGGAACTGCAGCAGCTGGCGGGGGAGGGGAAGGGCGCGGGATCCACGTCCCAGCCTCGCTGCCCGGTCAGTCGAGTGGCCCTGGCGAACCTGCATTTTCTCAGCTATCACAGTCGTGAGAACCTGCGAATATTCTTCTCCAAGCACTTCCCACATTCGCCCGCCGTGGGCCACGCCAGGAGGCGGTCCCATCCTTCTGTTCACTGCTGTGTCCCCACCCGGGACAGGGCCAAGTGCGCGGCAAGGGCTCTGCGTCTCTAACAGGAACACGTGTGAGGCAGGAAGCAGAGGACCCTCCCAGGAGGTGAAACTGACAAAGATGGACGTCTTCTCCCTGCCCCCACCCCCTCCCTGCGTCCCCCACAACTCAGTAGTGCAACGTGGGGTACAGGCAACCTCTGCGGAGGCCCCCCGCCCCGTGCCCCCTGCCCAGCCCAGCCGGCTCAGGGCTGACTTGCGGGGTTTCTGACTCACTCCAGTGTCTGGGGCTGACACGAACTGGGCAGCTCTTCACAGATTTGGGGTTGCGGGGAAAACCCTGGCTGGAAACGGGGCGAGGCGATGGGACTGGCTGTGTCACAGTTTGGGAAGTGTTTGACGAGGCTGCCAGGGCTTCATCTGCCCGGCCCCTTGCTCACGGTCCGCATGGCCACGGAGGGAGTTGACAGGGAGCCCTACACGTGCCCCGGTGGCCGGTTCTCACGATCACGTGGCTACAGGGCCAAACATGGGTGGGGCGCCACCAGGATGGAGGGTGCTGGTTTCCGGGGGGCGGGCTGGTCCGGGCCGAGGACTGGGGAGTCAGCAGGGAGTCTCCCTGTCAGGCTGTCCCGGGAACACACACACGGTCCTCGCCGGGCAGCTCCACAGTCTCAGCTCTGCCAGGACAGAGCAGCCCGCCCTGGGGGACAAGTCCCAGGAGGGCCCAGGCCGTCCCCTGGGATGTCCTTGGCAGGTCCCTCACCTGTCTGCTCCCAAAGGTCTACAGCAAGCGTTCCTGACCCTTCCTGAGTGCGCACCCTGCTGAGAGTGCCAGCTATGGGCCCTGGTACCCGATTACACATGCGCACTCTCCACGGGAAACCCTGCATGGTGTCAGGGTTCAGGACCGAGGGCCTGTTCCTTGAACCACTTATAGGAAGGGGAGCTCCGCCGAGGCCCCCAGACCTGAGCTGGCAGGCTCACCTGGAGGGAGTTGGTAAAAGCCTCCCACCCGCTGCCCCTCCCCTGCTGGCTCCTCCCCGCTCCCCCACAGCAGGCGGGCAGCCACCTCACTCAGAGCAGCGGGCTGCTGGGGTTCCATGGAAACAGCTTATTGCCCTTCCTCTGCCCTTCGCTCTCCCCCCCTTGGGGCCACGGCCACGCTTTCCCTTCCTCAGCCCGCCCACCTGGGGAGCGCTGGGCTTCCCCTCTCTCAGGGTCCCCGAGGCACCAGGGCGGCGTCTCACACCCACAGAGCTGCCCTTGGTCTCCAGGGTCTAGGGAGCAGCTAGGGGCTGCATGCGTTTAACTCAGATCTGACCCAGCGGGGGTTTGGGGAGTAGGCTCCCTCCTCCGACGGGTGGAGAGGAAGTGGGGCAGAGCACGAGTGGACATGACCAATGGCCTAGAACAAGCCTGTCTTCACTCTGAGTCAGCCATTCCTTGGAGAGGGCTGGGCCGACACCGCCTTCCCTCTGGCCCCTGGGGCAGACCCCTGCTTTGGGGGTGGGGGTGGTAGGGGGTGGTCGCCTGAGCCAGTGGCCCACAACCTAGGAAGCGTCAGCTCCTGCGGGGCTGGGAGTGGCTGCCTCCTTCCCAGGGAGCTGTGGGCCTTTCCTATTACTTTAGTTTCCTGTTGCTGCTGCAACAAACGGCCACAGACTTAGTGGCTTAAAACAACACAAATTTATTCTTACAGTTCGGACGGTCAGACCTCTAACATCGGTCTGACTGGGCTAATCCGGTGTCGGCGGGGCTGGCTCCGCCGGGAAGCTCTGAGGGAGAACCGTGTCCCGCCCTTTTCCAGGTCCCGGGGTCGCCTGCACTCCTCAGCCGGCGACCCTTCCTCAGCCCCCACTCCCTGCTCTGTCACTGTGGCTTCCCTCCCGGAAGGGTCTCTGGGATCTCATCGCCCACGGGATAATCCGGGGTAACTGCCTTGTCCAAAGATCCTCCTGACATGCGCGCAAGGTCCCTTTGTGCCACACGAGGTCACGTTCATGGATTCTGGGATTAGCACGTGGCTGTCTTGGGGCGCACCGTTCACCCCACTACGCTAGGCTGCAGGATCGCTGTGCCCTCCTGGCGCTTCAGTGACTGGGAGGGGGAAGAGTTGGGGGTCTTCTGCTTCGGGCTGTGCAGGGTCCCCCTGACCGTGTATTCCTAAGGTCCAGGCTGCACCAGCCGCCCCTTCCCACCAGAGAAACCCGCTGCGGTGCCTCCCGGGGAGGCAGCAGCCAAGTCTGGCTCGAAGTGCTGGTGCGAGGCGCCCAGGCCCGGGGGCGCCTGCTGGCTGCGACAAGCCCACGCCCGGGAGGGGGCCCCCGAGAGGGGTCCCGAGCCTGCTGAGGGTGCCAGGGAGACCACGAGACGAGCAGGCCCTGCGAGGATGGCACACGTCACCGGGGGGAGGCGTGGCCGCCGTGCTGCAGGGGTCAGAGGGAGAAGCCGGGGGGCATGGTCCTGGCCCACGACACGAGAAGGATGGTGACCGGAAGAGGCTCTGAGGTCGGTGAGAGAGCATCCCCGGCCCACAGCGTCTGGGGGTGAGGCCAAGGCCTCCCAGCGAGTGCCGCCCCGAAGTCCCAGGCCTCAGGCGTCTTGGTAACCAGAGAGCAGGTGGGCGGGGCGGGCAGGGGCAGGCCGGGGAGGCAGGGAGCCCCTGCTGCTACCTCCTCTCCATGTCCTGCATCTGCAAGCTGAGGGAGGTGAAGCTGGCCAGGAGGTCTGTCACCTCATCCACCTGCGGGAAAAAAGTGAGGCTCTGTCACTGGGTGTCAGGACAGGCCTAGGTGCCCGGGCCCCCTGTCCCCCTCCTGATAGCACAGGCCCAGAGGGCAGGCATTGTCTCCTCTCGGACGGCAGGTGCTGGCTTCACTGTGACTACGGAACAGCTGGCCGAGGGCTAACCCTGGGCAGCAGGCGGTCTCAGAGCGCCCCGGCGAGAAGGGCCACCGGCAGCTTCCCAGGCAGTGAGCAGAGGCGTGGGGGCCCACAGGGGGCTGCAAGCACACAGCACGGTTTGTAGAAGGACAGGGCCTCCCTCTACAAGGAGGGTCTGGCGGCCTCAGAGCAGGGGGGTGGGGTGGCCCTGCGGCGCCTGCCAGACCCTGGGCCCGGCCCCGCAGCCGCAGCTCACCTGCTCCCTGGTGCTCGTCATCTGGAGGCGGGTGCACAGGTCGTCCAGCCGCTCCCGCTGCTCGTGCCGCCCCAGGCGCTCCAGGTACTCCCGCAGCATCTGGATGATCTGGAAGGAGAGCGGGCTGGGCCGGGGTCCCCGCCAGGAGGCGCGGGGAGGCCTGCCGCTGCTGGGCAGAGGCACAGTGGAGTGGGGGCCAACCCGGGTAGAGCAAAGTGGCTGGCAGCACCGCCGACACTGGAGGCGGGGTGTCTGTGGTGAGGGTGGCACCTGCCCACGGGCTGGCAGGAGAGGGGCACTCACTCACCTGCTTCACCTCCAGCCGCACGGCCTCCAGGCACTGGGAGTGGCCTTCCTGCAGGATGTTCAGCTTCGACTTGGCCAGGTGCAGGGGCGTGCGGCCAGCCCGGTCCAGGGCGTCTACACGGGCCCCTGTGGGAGCGGCAGACGTGAGCGTGCTGGGGCCGCGGGTGAGAGAGGAGGGCGGAGGGGAAGGCGGCACATACCTCCTCGCAGCAGCGTGGTGATGACGGGGACGTGGTTGGTGCAGGCCGCTGGGGAGGAACAGGGACGTGAGAGAGCAGGGCCACCAGGGCTTGGCCCCGGCTGCCCGCTGAGGGGGAGGTGGCACCGTGTCTCTGAGTGTGCTCCTGAGAAGGCGTGGGCAAGGCAGCAGCTCGGTGGGACTCAGGGGTGAAGTCCAGCCCCCTCCCTGTACCCCTGGGGAAGCTGAGTCCCGGCTGAGTCAGCCACAGGGCAGGACCAGCTGCAGGCTTCCCCGCCCTGGCAGAGCTGCTGCTGTCAATTATGTCACTAGGCCAGTTCTGCTCAGGGCACGGCCAACCAGTGACGGACAGGGAAGCCCATGGCGCACAGACTGGGGGTGGGGCTCTCTCTAGATGACAGGATATCCTGCTGGGAGCCTGCAGGACCCCCCCCCCCCCCCCCGCCCGTCACCAGAGGAGCCCATCGGTGCCGCAGACAGCGGTGTCCTGGCGGCTTTCCGGGCACTCACCCAGGTGCAGCGGCGTGTTCCCCAGCCCGTCTCGCTGGTTGGGGTCGGCGCCGTGGTCCAGCAGCAGCTGCACTGGAGATGGGAAAACCCAAGAGGAGCTGTCGGAGGCTTCTGAGGCCGGGACCCTCACCCCCACCCCTCACCCGGCTAAAGAGGCCCACTCACAGTGCAGACATAGAGACTCTGCAAGGTTCCCCATGTCATTTCCCTCCCTGCCTCCCTCACTCCCTCCCTCCCTCGTGGAGTTCATGTGCAGGACCCTGAGGGCCAGGAAGCGAAGATTCCATGAGGCCCTCCTGGCCGATGCAGGTGTTATGGGGCTGAGATTTTAAGGGTCAAAGAAAGCTCTTCCAACAGCAGTGGCTGCCCGGGAGGGGCCTCAGGAGCACACCCCGCCCCGTTCACAGCCGAGCGCCACAGTGGGAATCGGACAGACACGGTGCTGCGGGCCACCTCAAGGGGGGGCTGTGGCATCGCCAGGGCTCCTCAATTACCCGTGCGGGCAGGCTGACTCGCAGCGAGGGCCAGGCCGAGTGTCTCACCACACGCAGAAACTAATTCTAGAGGCCTACGGACCTAGCACGAGAGCTCGGTCAGGCTTGTAGAGGAAAACGGCACACTATCTTCATGATCTCGGGAGAGGCAAAGATTTCTTAAATAGGTCACAAAAATACTCACCATAAAAAAGACTGAAAAGTTCATTAAAATTTAAAAGAACGTGTATTCATCAAAAGGCAAGCTCATTCAGAGAATAAAAAGGCAAGCTCAGGAAGGTAAGTCATTTATATTTACTAAATGATTTGTAACCAGAATAATCAATAAAAGATAGGCACATGTTTAAAAAATGGACAGCCCTGGCTGCTGTGGCTCAGTGGACTGAGCGCCGGCCTGCAAACCAAGGGGTTGCTAGTTCGATTCCCAGACAGGGCATATGCCTGGGTTGCAGGTCCCCAGCAGGGGGTGCACAAGAGACAACCACATATTGATGTCTCTCTCCCTCTCTTTCTCCCTCCTTTCGCCCTCTCTAAAAATAAATAAATAAAATAAAATATTTAAAAAATAAAATATGGACAAAATACTTAAACAGATACCCCACAAAAGAGGATATAAAATGGCCAACAAATAGAAAGATCTGCTCCACAACGTTGGCTGTCAGAGAAATGCAAACGAAACCACAGTGAGATACCGCCACCCCAAAATGGCTAACATTAAAGAGAGACAATACCAAGTGCGATACCGAGGGTGTGCAAATACCTGGAACTCTCCTACCACGCTGGGAGGGAGTGCACGTTGGTCCAACCACCCGGGGGAGGTTCGGTAGCACCTACTAGAGCTGAGTACACGTGCACCCGGTGACCCCACCGTTCCGTCCCCGGGTTTACATCTAACGCAGGGAAGCGCTTACATCCACCCAGCCACACTCGAAAGAACGTTCACAGCCATTGCATTCATTCGTAGCCCAAACCTGGAAACTACACGGACGCCCATCCTTGGTGGGAAGGGTGAGCTGTCACACGGCACACAGCGAAATACTACCCAGCAAGGAGACAGGACACGCAGCCTTCAGAAACGAATCTCAGGGTGTAAGTTTGAATGAAAGAAGCCGAGGTACAAAGGAGTGCGAACTCTACGCGTGCGCCTCCGCTCGCGTGAGACGCAAACACAGGCGGAACCAGGGCAAGGGCGAGCGGGTCCGCAGCAGCGTGAGGGCTGGGCGGAGCTGGGCGGGGTCGGGGGTCCGGGGAAACACTCGGTGTCTTGATCTGGGGCGTGGTTACGACAGTGCGGCGCACAGAAAGGTCACTGTTTGTAAGTTATACCACACCCCAAAGAGACCCCTGAAAACAAGGGCTGTCCGGCTGCAGCCTTGGCACTGAGTAAAGGTGGCTGCGTGTCTGGAGGGACCAGCCCCTGCCTCCAGGCGATGGTGTTTTTCCCCTAGGGTTCCCTTCCCCCGTCTGGCAGTGCCGGGTCCACAGGCTCGGGGAGTGAGCGGAGGGGCACCGCCCGGGCTGTGCAGGCAGCAGCTCTTCCCCAGCCCTGCCCTGCCCCTTGGCCGCAAGACTCACCAATCTGGTCGTTGCCGTTGCAGGAGGCAAAGTGCAGAGCCGTGCGGCCCTTGTCATCTGCTGCACAGGGATCCGCGCCGTCTTCCAGCAGCTGCTGCACTGACGCCACCAAGGCAGAGGGAAGCAGCAGGGACAGAGTGACAGTGTTAGCTGAGCCGCCGTCCCCAGCGGATCAGAGGGGTGCTCGGGGGCCCTGCCGGGCAAGGCACTGCCAATGCACGGGACAGCTAGTCCCTCCCGGATGCTTGCCCCATGGGCACTGCCATGTCAAGGGGCTTGTTTTCCTGAGGGCACAGCTACAGCCACGGATTCTGGGTGCTCAGACTCCTTGTCCAGTGATAGAAGGATCCTGGCCCTCAGAGTCAGGATGTCCAGAGTCACAGAGATCCCCATCATGGACTTGGCCCAGGCCACCACCTAAACTTGGATGCATATCCACTCCAGCTGGACACAGCTGCCCGAGCTGTTGGTTGGCGCTTGCTTTGCTCCCAGGAGGCAGCCCTTTCAAGTGGACAGAGCACAGGTTCCAGAGTCACACACACGAAACCCCGGGCTAAGCTAAGCTAAAAGGGAAGGAGCACATTGCCCATGGTGTGGGGCATTGGAAAGAGCTGGGCTGGGAGTCAGAGGGCCCAGATTGGGGCCCCAATTCATCTGCAAATGGCAGTAATTGCTGCCCCGCAGACCAGAGCTGCTGTGATGGGAATAATGGATGTAAATGTCCTCCTCTGAAAATCACGGAACCACTATAAAATGCGAGGCATTAGCTATTGCATGGACACGTCCAACTAAAATGCAGAAATTGCTGCCAACAGCATTTTAGGGCAGGGAACGTCTGCTTCAGCAAACCTCTCAAGGACTTGAGTCCTTCCAGACAAGGCCCGGGAACCTCCTCCTCCACGAACCTTCCCTGACTCCTCAAGCTGAGTGAGCCGCTCGCTCTCCCGCGCCCGAGTGCAGCCCGCTGCTCCCACACTGACGTGCTGTGATGCCGTTTTAGAGTGGCTGCGGCGGTACACTGAGCCCCCGCCAGGGGTTGGGTGGCTGACTGCCAGGCCCCTCGGCCACCTGGCAACGTGTCAGGCCCATTTCACAGACCCCGTGACGCCAGCCCAGAGAAGTCATATGACGTGTCCAAGCCAAGTTCGCGCGGCTGACAGCAGGTCAAGCTGGGGCGTGAACCCGCACTTCGCTGGCTCCAGAACCTAAACCTCTCCGACTGAATACGTAACTACGCTTTTCGGGGGGTTTATCTTAGACATGCTATTGCTTTACTGTTCTCTTCTCCAACTGTACTATTGGGGTTTTGTTTTATCTTAACACCTCGAGCCGAGATACTACTCGTCTTGAGCAGTGAAGGTGGCCAGCTGACTGCGTGAACCAACGTGGGCGAAGGCTCACGAGAGGGGAGCGGAAGTAAGAACGTGGGGCATCCCAGTGTTCACACCAGTCCGGTCACCAAAAGAGAGCCCGTGTCAGAGAGACACAGAACGCTACAGCAGCCGGTTCTACTCTACGGTTTGTGCAGTCACAGTCTGTGGAAAGCATTTTAGCAACATCCATCAGAAGCCATCAAAACACGCATAGCCTTTGAGGCGACAGTCCCATACCCAGGCGGTTAGCTTACAAGTGAAGTGCCGCCCTGGCTGGCATAGCTCAGTGGATTGAGCACGGGCTGCGAACCAAAGTATTGCAGGTTCGATTCCCAGTCAGGGCACATACCTGGGTTGCAGGCCACGGCGCCCAGCAACCGCACATTGATGTTTCTCTCTCTCTTTCTCCCTCCCTTCCCTCTCTAAAAATAAATAAATAAAATCTTAGAAGAAAAAAGTGAAGTGCCTGTGTGCAGACATGTAATTGACTACGGCGCTCTTCCTTTGTCCCTTCAAAGGTGCTGTGCGCACGTAGCCACTAAATATTGCGACTGTAATTGAGGAATGGAGTTGTAAAGGATTTTTTGCTTTTTACTTTATAAGCTTTAGAAAAATCGTACAGTCACGTATCCATTCTATAAAGGGGAAAAATAACACTTCCATTTTGAAAAACAAACAGTTACAAAGACTATGAAAAATGGGTATGACACTCAAAAATTACGCGGGCGACAGAACCGAGCACCATGTGCAAGCCCATAGAAAAAAGTCCTCCGAGCAGAGCCCTGGCCGGGCGGCTCAGATGACTAGAGCGTCGTCCAGATACGCCAAGGACGTGGGCTCGATCTCCAGTCAGGGCACAAGTAAGCATCAACCAATGACTGCGCAACTAAGTGGAACAACAGCATTGACATTTTCTTTCTCTCTCTCACATCAATAAATAAAATTTAAAAAAAAATTTCTCTGCATAGGAAGAACTGGAAGGATATTCACCAAAACATCAACAGAGATTAAATTCCTTGCTGACCTTACGGATGTTTTACTTATCCGTAAAACTTATTTACTTTTAAATGCATATATTATTTCCATACTTAAAAGATTTTCTGCCCTGGCTGGCGTAGCTCAGTGGATTAAGTGCGGGCTGAGAGCCAAAGCATCACAGATTCGATTCCCAGTCAGGGCACATGCCTGGGTTGCAGGCCACAGCCCCCAGTAACCACACATTGATGTTTCTCTCTCTCTTTCTCTTTCTCCCTCCCTTCCCTCTCTAAAAATAAATACATAAAATCTTTGGAAAAAAAAAGATTTTCAATGATTATGAATTCATAGAACAGCACTTATGGTTTAACAATAGCAGGGGATAAATTCTGTGTCCACTGTAATTGCTTAACTCTACAAAAAAACCCCACAAAACAATAAATGTGCACGAAAGAAACAAAGTGCCAACCATAAAAGAAAAGGAGTGAAGAGGCTGACCCTGTGGCCAGTTTCGCCATCGGAGCCCCGCGAGAGCCTGGTAAATCTAATGGCCCTCCTGATTTGAAGATGGGTGTGTTAGAGGCTCTGAATGGAAAAGCACCTCCTTTCTCTCCAGATAATAAAACCGTGACGTGAACACCGTGGAAGGGGAGTTTCGTTAAAATATTCTCTGGTCACACACCAGAGATAATAAAAAGAGACTGCTTATCATTTTTCCTGGAAAAGCTGTCTAGGTTGCTGCCCAAATATTCCAAAATATTAACGCTCACGGAAAAGAGACCCAAGTGAAGAGCTGAACAGCGCTCCGGTTTCCAGGCCTGCCCGCTGCGCTATGCCAGGGAAAAGGGCGCCACTTCACGGCCCACAGTGCAACACCCCAGCTCCGGAGCTGAGCGGCCTCCTCTCCACGCCTGCCGGGCAAGGGACCGCCTATCCCAAACCCCTCAATCCATCTATGCTCACGTTTCTTCTGTTGACCACCGCATCCCGCCACAAAACAGAATGACGCCCCCTTGAGGTAGGCAGCGTAAGGGCTCCTGAAGACGCCACACCCTAATCCCTGGAATTTATGGATACTTACCCTACACACCCAAAAGGGACTTTGCAGATGTGACTAAGGTTAGGGACCTTGAGCTAGGAACATTATCCTGGATATTCAGGCCCAATTTAATCACAGAAGTCCCTAATATCAGAGAACCCTTCCCTGCTAGGAGGTCCAGCGAATGGCAGTGTGAGAAGTCAGTCCATTATTGCTGAAGGCGGAGAAGGGTGGCCTCCCAAAGCTGATAAAGGCAGGGAAACGGAGGCTCACCTAGAGCCTCCGGAAAGAAACACGGCCCTGCAGACACCTTGACCCCAGCCTGGTGGGAGCTGTGCTGACCTCCTGACCTATGGCACTGCAAATACATTTGTGTTGTGTTATACCACCGTGTTTGTGGTAGTTTGTTACAGTAGCCATAGGAATGAATATACCACTTTCCCCTAATTTACAGAAAGAATTAAGTCAGTGGATAAAATTAAAACTGTTTTCCTCTACCTTGTCCTTCTCCCTTGGATACTGAAACTGCCCTATCACCTAGTGAGTGCTGGAGAGCAATAACAAAACAAAACAAAACAAAAACAGAGTGGAGTCCTGCGGGAACCCCTCCCATGCCTTCCAGGTGTTCTGCCAAAGAGCAAGTCTGAGAACCAGTGACCCAATTACCACTAAGCCTCAGTGAGCCGTTGAAGGCGGCTGCCCTGTGCGGACGGCAGCTCTGCTGACAGCTAGAATCCACGGTTCAATCCCATTGCCCAGAAACTCCCCAAAGTTCCTAATCTGACAAGCGTCAGGGATATACAAAGGGAGATGTGGTCTCCACCATCAAGGAGACCGACCACAGAGTGATAAATGCTAAGACATCGGGAAATCCATGGGGACAGGGAAGCATGGGAAGCGAGCACCTAAGCCAGGCATAACTTCTGCAAGATGCCCCTGCAGTGCGCACGGCCGGTGGGATGAGCTGTCGGACCGAACGAATTCATGCACTGTCTTCCCAGGTTCCAGTTCTGGGGATTTCCCCTCCCCTAACCCGCCCGTGGCGCCGCATCCACTTTGCACACTCACCTGTTTCCACGTCATTGGCATTGGCCGAGTCCCTCAGCCTCTTCAGAGCTGTGAAGAGAGTAAGAAAGCGCCAGTTTGTTTTTTAAAACTATTTTATTTAAGATTTTATTTACTTATGTTTAGAGAGAGGGTAAGAGAGAGAAAGAGAAACACTGATTGGATGCCTCTCGCACACCCCCAGCTGGGGACCTGGCCTGCACCCCAGGCACATGCCCGGACCGGGAATCAAATCTGTGACCCTTCAGTTTGCAAGGTGGTGCTCAACCCACTGAGCCACAGGAGTGCCAGTTTAAAAAACAACGGCAGCAGTAGATGTGGTGAAGCAGAAAGTGGACGGCTTCCTAGTGTACCCACCATTCCGCCACAGTAGCATCTAAAGAGAAAGAAAGTTGCCAGGATACAAGAGTCCCTGGCCCCGGGGACAAAGAGAACCTTGAAATGTGGTACAGCTAGTGCAAAAGCCCCATTCTGTAGCAAATCCGCCAAGGCCACTGGAGCCAGATCCTGAACCTGCCACTTGTAGTAGCTGGGCGGCCTGAGCAAGTTAGTGGACAACTAACTCCTGGGCCTCGGGTCTGCCACCTGCAAACAAGGCTGCGCTCCATCCCGACAGCCCCGAGTTACTGCCGGACGAGATGAGATGTTTGCATGGAGTTCTCTGTGAACAGGTCACACAGATAATTTTACATTCTCCTTCAAAACAGGCCACTCCCAAATGACTTAAATTTGGTAATCCCTCGGCAGAAACATTTTCTCCTGCGATGGCACCACTTCTGTATTAGAGGCTAATAGAAAGCCAGGCCTTCCTCCTCAGAAAAACGGTCAAAATTTGCGACTCAGATACACAATGATTCCTCACATCTGCAGAGTACTTGACGGGTTATACAGGACTCTACTCTGAAACTCTTACTTAATCTTTGTAACACCACGAAGGCGTGGGTGGAGTCGCACAGACAGAACTAGAAGGGACTCTAAATTTAGTCTCCATTCGTATACTGTTCCCGAGTTCCTCCCCACGTCACCCACAGATTGCAAGGACAGTAGACGTGTTACAGCAGGAGCCTGGGTTTGGCAGATCTGGCACTAACGCTCGCTCAGCCAGCGTTCTGGCTCGGTGATCCCAGCAAGGCATTTTCTCCGGGCCTGTTTCCCTTCCCTAAAATGGGATCCGTGCCTGCATCTCAGTGAGTTATTATTGTGAGAATCAGAAACGATCACAACAGTGTTTGGCGCACAACAGAAGCAGGTTAATGATTATATATGCACTAGCTTCCTTAACTCTCACAAAATCTCTGTAACCCGGGTATTGTAGTCATTTTACAAGTGAGAAAACTAAGGCCGAAAGGTTCTACAGCTTGCCTCAGGCGGAAAGGAGCCAGAGGAGTGCAGCCCGGCTCTGTGCATTGAAACTAGTCGGTAGGACTTGGCCACAGGCTCGAGCCTGCTCCCCACCCCCCATAGTAAAAGTATTCCCAGTGTCCCATTTTATTATCTATTAATAAACATCTGCGCTCATGAAAAGTTCCTATTCGGGAATGGCCAAGTGTGAAGACTTTTTTTCTTTCCATTCATGGTCCTTCGCAGTTAGTTATACGTAGTAATTGCTACCACTGAAAGGAGACTCAGGGGTCACTCTGGGCCCTTAGATCGGATGTCGGAGGGCTCCAGACAGACGCGGCCTGGGTCCCCGCGGAGGGCCGGGCCCGCCTCCCGCGCGATCCTCACCGTGCACCTCCTTGCCCATGGGCCCGAATCGGCGGTGGGGCCTGGCAGCGCGCCTCAATCGGCCGGCGGGGATCTTACAGAGCAGCTCATCGCGGGGCTCCGAGTCCTTCTGCCACAGGACGTGGAGGTAGCGTAACGGGGACTGGGCCCCGCTGGACCCCCGTCCCGGGAGGCTCGCGCTGCAGTCAAGCGCAGACCCGAAGTCTGCGAAGGAGAAGAGGCCCTCGGGGCCCGTCAGCGGCTCCGGCGCCACCGCGCACTCTCCATCAGAGCTCGAGCGTCCAGATCGCGGCTCGTTGTCCGCGCCCCCGGCGGCGGCTGCCATGGCAACAGTTCCGCGCCGGCCCGGCCGCTGGAGCCTCGTTCCGGACGGACCAACCGACCCACTTCCCTCCGCCCTAAGCCTCGCTGTCAGCGGGCTAGCTGGAGGGACGGCCTGCAACCACGGCAACGGAGCGGGCGCTGATCTCCGGTCGCGAGCTGGAGCTCTCCGAACCAATGAAAACTCTTCCATGCTAAGACCCTCCCTTCAACCCGGCGAGCTCGGGCACTAGAATTGGTTTCCGGTAGAGTGACTGGCGGGCATAAGAACCAATCATATTTTTGAAGTGCCCAACACCGGAGCCAATAAAACAGATGAATTTAGGATATTTTTTCCCATTTCCTATATCGGCTCAGAAGAAAGATAACGGGCAAATGCGTTATCCAATCACATTAAGATGATATGCAGCCAATCGGAAAGGAATGTCGAGAAGCCAAACTTGAGGGAGAAATAAACATACATAGATTTTAAATCAATGAACGTGAAAAAATACTTCCCACAATTGCATAGTGTAAGTAGGAAAATGAGAATATGCTAACATTTTGTCTGTCGCCACGAACCGAGGAGTAATAGCTTCTGAATGCGATAGATCCCTTTATTCAGGGTTCTCTCGGTAACCCCGGCGTTGATCACTGATTTACAAAAAATTTTAACTCAACGTGGTTACACCAGAGCGACGCTACAGTCCGAAAGCCAGTCACTGAGCCAGGCAATTCTCTGTGTTAAGTTCTGGACGCAGGACCAGACTCCATTCCCGCGGAGATGCTCATAGTCCTACGCGAGAAGTCCGAGCGGGAAACCCCGGCGTATTCCGCAGACAGGTAATGTGAAGGTTAGCAACAATGCAACTGGGCGCCCTGTTCTGTAAGAATCTTCACGACCCTGTACCCGAGGAAAGAGTGAGGATAAGGAATGTATAAAATGAAGTCACTTCGAGTTGCTAAAATGAATAGTATGGAGGTTGAGACATGAGGAAAGACTCTTCTTGTTCTAACTAGCCTGGTAACTTACTCTTTAACCTTCCAGTTAACTCTTTTTTTTTTTAAATTGTATTTGAGGCTCACAACATGGCTCTGTGATAATGAAGACTGATATCACAGACACATAAGATCAAGTCGATTGACCATTTGTTCTTTTTTAAAAATTTTTTTAAAGATTTTATTTATTTATTTATTTTAGAGCAGGAAGGGAGGGAGAAAGAGAGAGAGAAACATCAATGTGCGGTTGCTGGGGGCCGTGGCCTGCAACCCAGGCATGTGCCCTGACTGGGAATCAAACCTGCAATGCTTTGGTTTGCAGCCCAAGCTCAATCCACTGAGCTACGCCAGCCAGGGACCCAGTTAACTCTTTAACTTGCCTGAATGTGCATCTGGACAAAACCAGACGTCTGGATAACCCTCTGATTACCTTCTTGCCCCAGGACCCACATACCCAGACCTCCTCGCATGTGGCTGATAATTGTCCGGGACCAGTCCTACAGCTAAGAATGCCGGACTGATAATTCTCAAGAATGTACTTTTTACTATAAGAACTTTAAAAAAATCTCCATCTGAAGATATGTTTATTGATTTTAGAGAGAGGGATATCGGCATGGGGAAGAAACATCAACTGGTGGGTTGCCTCCTGTGAGCCCCCGACCAGGGCTGGAACCCACAACTTCTTCTTGTACGGGATGATGCTCCAATCAACTGAGCCACCCGGCCAGGGCTGCTGTAAGAACTTCTCTTTCTTCTATGGAACACTTCTTGGTTTTGGCCTAGCTCTGTTCCCAGTTTGTATATTCTAAGACCCTTAAATAAATCTTATCATTTGTTTCTGGCCAAAGCCTCCAGACTTTTCAAGTTTGTTCGACACACCCCACAAACAATTATATAAGGTGGACAAGGAGGGCCATCCCTACTTTACAGATGAGGAGCGGAAACCAGAGAGACAAGGGACTTGTTCGTGCGTGCCCAGCTTTCTCAGGACTGGGGCTTGTGTCCAGGCAAACGTTCTTCCATCTCATTCAACCCAGTTAAATGTAATATTTCTCTGATGGTTGAGAAGCAATTTCAGAGTTTGCAGTGCCCTCAGAACACCATTGTGAGGTGTACCACTGTCCTGTGCAAAGGAAAATGTTATTTGAAGTCCTCTGCCCTATAACCAAAGAATGTATGCCAACTCCACTTATAATCAGAAGAAAACAAAGGAAAGAAATAAACACTGAACGTGTACCAGTTACCAAGTGCTTGATATATGACTATTCCACCGTGTAGTTCTCCCTCCCAAGGGCCTGAAAAGGTAGATATTATTACACCCACTTGCAAGTCAGTAAATTGAGGTCTTGAGATGTTGTATGAATGGTCCAAGGGTAGATGGCTAGAAAGTTGAAGAACTGGGATTTTCCATCACACTGCTTTTTTTATTTTAAAAAAATTATTGATCGCCCTGGCTGGCATAGCTCAGTGGATTGAGCACGGGCTGCGAACCAAAGCATCACAGGTTCGATTCCCAGCCAGGGCACATGCCTGGGTTGCAGGCCACAGCCCCCAGCAACCGCACATTGATGTTTCTTTCTTTTTTTTTCCCTCCCTTCCCTCTCTAAAAATAAATAAATAAAAATGTTTTTAAAATTATTGATTGATTTGAGAAAGGGAGAGAGAGAAACATTGCTTTGTTGTTCTGCTGATTGATGCGTGCATTGGTTGTTTCTTGTGTGTGCCCTGACCGGGGATCAAACCCAGTACCTTGGCGTATCGGGACAGTGTTCTAACCAACTGAGCTAGCCAGCCAGGGTCACATGGCTTTTTTTTAAAGTTTTTATTTATTTATTTTTAGATAGAGGGGAAGGGAGGGAGAAAGAGAGGGAGAGAAACATCAGTGTGTGGTTGCCTCTCACACACCCCCTACTGGCAACTTAGCCCACAGCCCAGGCATGCACCCTGACTGGGAATTGAACTGGCGACCCTTTGGTTCACAGACCAGCGCTCAGTCCACGGAGCCACACCAGCCAGGGCCACACGGCTTCTTTAAATGAAGAACCTAAAGATTTGAACTGACATCTGTGTATTTATACCTCATGCCTGCTGCACTGATCCTGAAATAACTTTATTATTCATCCCTCCTTTTTTCCATGTAATCACCTCCAAGGGAGTCTTCATGCCTCCAGTCTCTCTGCAGAATAGAAGGGGCCCTTGCTGCCTAACGCTCGATTCTCTTCTCGTCTCTAGGATCCTCCTGCCCTTTGAGCTCAGGTAACCTCCAAACCCTTCATCCTATCGAGGAAGACCAGTGTCTTCCTCCCGCCAGCCCAGCAGGTGTGGTCTTTAAGAAGCTTGGTCTACCATTACGCTTGCATTGCCACAAATCTTTTCATCTAGAGGTAGTTGTTACTTCTGATTTTTAAATCAACTTTGTTGAAGTGTAAATTACACAGCCCAACTTCCTGTGTGTTTCAGGAACCACTGGTTATTTTGGATTAGAGGAATAGGATGTAGGTTAAACGTGAACCCAGTTAACCTCAGCCTCAGGGTTTTAGACTGGAGCTTGAAGTTGTTTTCCCCCATAATTCTTTGCTCAGCACCTGGCACCAGCGTATTGCAGCTCTTTGGCTGACTGATGAATGGAGTGAGTGAATGAGTAAAGATAGTCTAGCCCGGTGGTTAAGACCATGAACTTTGGAGCCATAAATCTGTGGGCTGTGGTTTTGGGCATGTGACTTGACCTTTCTGAGCCTCAGCTTCCTCATCTGTAAGATGGAAGTAACAGTGGTACCCATAGCATGCGGTTACCACAGGGCCGAATGATGTGATCTGAGTACTGAGCAGGATGCAAAGTTTGTGCTTGAAAAAAGGGCAGCTGTTGTTGTTATTATAAATAAGGGTAGGATACATGCAAAACCGACACGATAGTGCGCATAGCACGCTGGCTTGAACTTGACCTACCGCTCCTGCAAGCTTTCATACACAAGTCATTTATATTTGGTCAATCAGTGAATAAAACAAGAAGCACCTGACGGGAGACAAAGACAATACCTCTGTTTGCCTTGTGGGAAAAGCTTGTGCCTGGATTCCCAGGACCTGGGCTCTGAGTCCCGTCCGACCCAAACTTACCTCATGGTTTGGGGATGTCTCCTTTCTTTGGGCTCCGGTCTTCCCATGAGAAGTTTTTTTTGGGACTGCGAATGACCCTGGCTCAGGCCAGATTCAGCAGGCTGGCTTTCCTTCCGTTCTTTCCCTCATCCTGTTGGCCTTCACAGTATTTTAGAGCGATTTGAACTGGTTGCCAACATTTAAAAATCAAGAGCTTTCCTATAAAATGTTCTGTTTCCAGATGCTCTTAAAAATGGGAAAGTGCGGCAGCGCAGGACCAGCCCTGCGGCCTGAGTAGCGCAGCAGCTTCCCCTGTGGGGCGGGGGAAGAGGTAGCGCTACGGTTGGCCGCCACCCCGCTGCTCCACATCGAGGCCGAAAGGCAGCTGCCACTTACTGTCCTGCTCGTGCTGTTGTCATTCTTAGGTAGAGTTAACAGGAAATTAATATATTTCTTGTTGTTTTCAAACATGGAATAATGACAACGTGTGGAGTACTTGAAAATATGACGTGATGATTATGTTACCTTTTAGTATCGTGCTAGAGAATTTCTAGTAATCCCACATAAGGGACAGCTGACGTCCTGGGGAAGTCTAACTTGGACTGACAGTTGATTAGGACACAAGGATGTTTTATGATGCTGTAGAGTTAGAGGTTAACTTGCAGGAAACTGATAAGGTGCCATAACTTTTGTACATCCAACCCAGAAGACAGCCAACCCCAAAGGTGACTGTTATAAATAGTTATCCCGTAGGGCATGGCAGAAGTTAGGCCCTAACCTAGCCGTCACATTTCTACATTCCTTCACCTAATAACGTCTCTCAAAGTCTTTTCCAACCAGCTCTGTCCTACTGTTGGTTCTCTCATTAACGATTAAATAAGATGACTCTTTATTGGTATGGGAATTATGGTATTCATCTTTTGTCATCATGTAAGTTCCAAACATTTTTTGGTTAGCATTTTTTATTAATTTTACCTATTTAAAAAATCAAACTTATTGAGGTAGAAATTACACACAGTAAAATTTCCACATTAAGTATACAAGGCTGATGATTTTTCTTAAAAGATTTTATTTATTTGTTTGTTTGTTTATTTATTTATTTTAAGGGAGAGGGGAAGGGCCCTGGCTGGTATGGCTCAGTGGATTGAGTGCTGGCTTGAGAACCAAAAGGTCGCTGGTTCAGTTCCTTGTCAGGGCACATGCCTGGGTCGCAGGCTGATTGATGTAACTCTCACACATCGATGTTTCTTTCTCTTTCTTTCTCCCTCCTTTACTCTCTCTCTATAAATAATTAAACAAAAGAAATCTTTTTTTTAACTATTCTTTTAAAGATTTTATTTATTTATTTTTAGGGAGGGAAGGAAGGGAGAGAGAGAGAGGGAGAGAGAGAGAAACATCAATGTGTGGTTGCTGGGGGTTATGGCCTGCAACCCAGGAATGTACCCTGGCTGGGAATCGAACCTGGGACACTTTGGTTCCCAGCCCGCGCTCAATCCACTGAGCTATGCCAGCCAGGGCTATAAACAAAAGAATCTTAAAAAACCCAAAACTTAAAAAGAAAGGCAGGGAGGAGAAGGGAGGGAGAAAGAGAGGGAGAGAAACAACTCTCACCCCCACCAGGAACCCGGCCCGCAACCCAGGCACGCGCCCTGACTGGGAATGGAACCGGCAACCTTTCAGTTCGCAGGCCAGCACTCAATCCACTGAGCCGTACCAGCCAGGGCTATAGTTTTTAACAATTTGAGAACTGTTCTTTTAGGCTATAGAGAGTGGGCCCTGTGTTTTCAGGAGGATAAGTGAATATTTATTTGTGGACAAGAACAATAGTCTTCAATGTCTACGGTGAAAGAAGGGATACAGTTTAACCTGTGGTCAGGAAAAATCCTGCTACTGCATGTTTTTTTTTTTTCTTTCTATTTATGGGCTCGTGTACCTGAAGATTCTTAAGGATGCTTCTAGTTCTGATTTATAAAGACTGAGCTACTGCCCTCCCAGGGCCCACAGATTACTGCAGTAAAGGGGTGGGCAGGCACTCGTGAGACAGACGGTGCCCAGGAGAGTGACTCAAACAGGACAGTAAGTGAACTACAACTACAAGGCTCTCAGGAAGTGAAGCTTGAAATGAATCCAGCTGAAAAGCCCAGGCCGACCATAAACTATGAGTAATGGCTCTTGTAAGTCCGAGAAGTTCCTGCCGGAAAGACCAGGCAAAAGAAGCTGAAGAGAATCAGGGCAGTTTTTCAGCTGCTAAATTCTCTGGACAACTCTCCCAGGGAAAATTCCGGAGCTTCGTCTGTACTTTCTTTCCCTTTGAAGCATTGTTCTTCTGTTAGCAAGGGAGCCTTGCAAAACCACCCGTGATCGGAAGTTTCAGGTCTGTGACAGAGTTCCAGCTGATTTCAGTTCCAAGTTGAATTTCTTTTCTTTTAAAGATTTTTATTTATTTATTTTTAGAGGGAGAAGGAGGGGAGAGAGGGAAACATCAATGTGCAGTTGCTGGGGGTCATGGCCTGCAACCGAGGCATGAACCCTGACTGGGAATCGAACCTGCGACACTTTGGTTCGCAGCCCGCGCTCAATCCACTGAGCTGTGCCAACCACGGCTGGGCCCTTACTATTGTTTTAGTAGGGTGTACGTTCTGGGAGAGCTAAAAAGTCATAAATAAATGAAATGTGTGTGAGACGGCTATAAACAAGGAATCCAAGTTTCTGGTGACTGAAGCTCATGGGGAGAGCAGAGAATAGAAAGTTTCAAAACCCTAACTTGGTGGGAAGGAGAACACTTAGAGCAAGGAATTGCAACACAAATCATGGGAGAAATCATGCAATCACGAATTGCAATTTGCAATTTTAAAAAGCTGACAAATAGCTCAAACATCGCAAAATCCAAAAAAATAGGCATTTGTTAATATTCTGAAACACTGTCATAATATTTTTTTTCTATTTTAGGCTGAATATGCTTTGATCGCCTCTTTTTATGAAAATTTTGTGTCATCATTTTCCATAATGGAAAATTAATAACTAAGCCCTTCCTCTGGAACAGCTGCTTTCAACCCGGTCGCCGCAAGAATCTTTAGAACATGCAGTACCTGACTATGTCATCCGGGGCACTGACCTCTTTTCCCTGAGACTGTCAAATGGAAAAATGACTATAACCAACACAACCACAGCCATCTGCTGTGAAGGAATGAAAATTATACCTATTTTTGGTTGGCTCGGCAAAAAATACATTTTTTGGTGTGCCGCAGAATTTTTGTAATTAGTTTCCGTGTGCCATGAGATGAAGAAGGTTGAAAATCATTGCTCTAGCATGTTAGATCTATTTTTTAAAGTGCATTTCTCCTAGAATGAACAGTAATGCACTCTTTTTTAAAATTAATTTTATTTACTTTTAGAGAGGGAAGTGGGGGGAGAGAGAGAGAGAGAAACATCAATGTGCGGTTGCTGGGGGCCATGGCCTGCAACCTAGGCATGTGCCCTGACTGGGACTCGAACCTGCAATACCTGGTTCACAGCCCGCGCTCAATCCACTGAGCTACGCCAGCCAGGGCTTAGATCTATTTTTTATTTGTAATTTAGAAAAATGTCTGACTTCACAGTTCCTTTTCAGCAATGTCACAAACATTTTGAGAATTGTCAGAGTTGGGGTAACCCATAGAAAATTTTTGTCTGACACAAACTGTAAGATGTCAGGTAATTCCAGGCTTTCCGGTGCTGCTGAACCTTAAGTATCCCTTTCGTTGAGGGTACTCACCGATCACAATGCATGGTAGGTACAGCTTCCAATAGCACAACAGCCAGCAATAGCATAACTGTACATATAATGTATTCTCCTAAACTGAAACGTTCCCAGTTGGATTTCTTCTAGCTGGATCCCAAACACCACTAAGTACAGAGAAAAGTTATTACAGAGGAGAAATCGAATAGAGAGAGGTTTGAAGGGATTGTAGTAAAAATATTTTGCACGTTTTACAAAACCATGGGATCGATCACGGGAGCCAATGGCTGGGGACCCTTCACGGACAACGGAAGAGTGGGGGGGGGGGCGGGGGGATGGAGGAGCCCTAGAGTTTAAGCTCTAGTTCCGTGATGGTACCACCTCTTTGTGGTGGAGCAGAGGGAATGCAAAACAGAAACGCAGCGTGGAGAATTGTGACCTGGCATGCAAAACCAAAAGTTCATTTAGTTTTTCCTGCACAATGGCTCTAGTAGTGCTTGGTTGCCTTTTAACTTCATCCAAAACAATTTTGTTAGATTGTATTGTGACAGCTGTGATATCAGCGTAGATTAAAAAAAAAACTATAAAAATTGGTGAATTTTTGTGAAGCCGTTTTATTACTGGTGGAAGAAAATAAGCAACATTTTGGCATATGCTTTTATTTCAAGAATGGTAAAAATGCAATGGAAGTGCAAAAATATTTGTGCAGCATATGGAGAAGGTGCTGTGACTAATCAAATGCATCAAAAGTGGTTTTCAAAGTTTCTTGGTACTATTGACATTCTGGCCAAATAATTCTTCGCTGTGGGGCTGTCTTACGCATTGGAAGATGTTTAGCAGCACCCCTGGCCTCTACCCACTGGATACCAGTAGCGGGAGATAACTGGCATACCCAAAATATCCAAATCAATAAAGTTACTGGTGAAAATGAAAAATGTGTCTTTTATTTTACGGAAAAAAACCATACAGACTTTTTGGCCAACGCCGTAAGCAAGATGCTGAGTTTCTGGCATCAGAGCAAATAACTGAACATGATGGAGCCAGCCTTGCGTGCATCTGGGAGGGCTGCATTCTAGGAGGGAGACCAAGTAACTGAAAGCAAATGAATGCCCCAGGCAGAGTGCGCTACGCTGGGAAAAGCAAGGAGGCCTGTATGAGAAGAGGGTGCTCCCTGGGCGCACAGCAAATTAGTGGGAGAGCAGGGACTGGAATCCAGATTTCCACTAGGTGTTATGGATGGAGAGATGACTGAGCTAAGGCCCTTGACCCACAGATCGGTTTTGGGGACTTTATAACCCCCCAAACAGTCCCCAGCTTGAGGACTTCCCCAGGTCGCAAGCCCACACTACAGTGAGATTCCAACCGAACCCACCTCCCCAGCGTTCAACGCTGCACGTGTGGGTGCCGGGACTCGTTCTGGGCCTCACGCCAGAGCTGGCCTCATCTTTGCCTGCGCCAGCCGTAACGTCCAAAGTCGGGAGGACCCTTTTCTCCATGCCCTCTCACTGCATGGGACCGAGTCTCAACGTTTACACCCAGTAAGTTTAATCTTTTGAGGCCAGAACGTTTGAAGACACTTGTCGCAGGCAAACCGCTTACACCTAAATTCACATCAAGCCCTCTGGTACCCGATTTTCACTTAACGCGAGAAATCGACCCGAAGAAGCTGTCAGCCATCCTTTGTGTGGCATCACTTTGGGTTTCTTTGCCCGTAGTTTATTATGCTGAACTATTTCACGTCCTTATTTCTGAATTTACGCAAGTACTTCAACGTCACGTTCTTTGTAAAGCCTCTATGTGAAGGAAGAAAAATTTAGGCGTTTGCAGATTTTGCCCTTCCCAACGTGGCTGTCTCAGACTGCCGGCGGCCGCCGAGCAGCTTCCGGTTTCCCTGCAGGCCCCAGCGGGGCTGAACTTCCGGGCCCACGACGCAGGCGCAGGGCGCTCTGTTCGCTCTCTCCAGCTGGGTTCACGGGGCTCGCAGCCATGTCTTACCCCGCGGATGATTACGAGTCCGAGGTAACGTGGTCCTATGTAGGCGCCGGGCTTCGCGGCGGGGGCGGGGCTCTCTGGACCCTGGGCCGGCGGTGAGCCGGGGCCGGCCCTCCGGGAGCCCCCGGGGGCCGCGATCAGCTCCAGCCTGGCGCCTGGCCGGCGCGGCCCGCATGCTGCTGCCACTCCTCTCCGCTCTTGCTCAGCCCTGTCTGCCCGCCCATTTCCCGTGTCCGGCCGGTCCCCTGGCCTCAACTTGTCCAAGGCTGCTTGTGGGTCCCGTGCTTCTGTAGCTGAGGTCGTACGGTTTGGGCCCAGTCTTGTCAAAGCCCGCGGATTCTTCAGTCTCCGGTGCGGTACTCTGCCGTAGACACCCAAACGTTGCTGTCATTGTCTCCTTACTGTCTTTCTTCACAAGCATGTGAGTTCCTCAAAGGCAGGACTGTGCTGGATCCAACTTTGTATCCTTAGGACCCTGCTCGGCTTATAAGCCCTAGAACCAGCATTTTGGATCCACGAATTAGTGACTCTATCTTTTTCGTTAACAGGCGGCCTATGACCCCTATGCGTACCCAGGCGACTATGATATGCACACAGGTGAGTCTGCGAGTTTGCAGGGTCAGCTGGATTCCTGCAGGGACTGGCGCCCAGTGCCTGAGCGGCGCTGCCGGGAACTTGTTTAAAACTGCTTCTTGATGGTTTAGGGCTGGAGTCTGTTATTAGCTCTCAGCAGGAGGTGGTATGGAGTCTAATACACCGAGCCTTTTTTGTGGCACGGAAACATCGAGGAGGGGAAGGATACTAGCTATAGTTTTTGTTTATAAAAAATTAAAGTGATTCAAACCAAGCCTAAATAAAATTTCTTTTTAAAAAATTGATTTGAGAGAGAGAGACAACTGACATTCATCAGTTGATTCTTGTATGTGCCCTTACCAAGGATCGAACCCATAAACTTGATGTGTTGGGACACTGCGCTGGCCTACTGAGTTTCTCCGTCCAGGGCCCCAAATGAAATGTTTTTGGAAGGCTTTTGAGGTCTTCTGCAATGTCATAGTGACTCGATTTGACTTCACACTTAGCGAGTGCCATGCATTGCTCTGTGTGCTTCGTGTGAAGCGTCTCGTTTGGTCCTTACAGTGGTTCTGTGAAGGGTGTAAACAAACATGGTCTCCAGTTTACAGATGAGAAAACTTAGCACAGAGAACTTGAGTCACTTGTACCAAGTCACATGGGTAGAAGATGGCAGTCATTTATTCATTCAAATACTGTTAAGTATCCACTACTTTCTGTTCCTGCCCGCAGTCTTTCCCCCGCAACACACACAGCTCTTCTAGGTCCTGAGGGTACATATAAGCACAAGATAGACAAGGTTCTTTCCCTCGTAGACTGTAGGTTCTAGTGGGGGAAACAGGTAATAAATGAATGACTTTAGTGGTAAACGTTTGAAGAAGCAGGCGATGGTATTGCCATTGCCTTTGGGAGGATTCTGTCTGAGCATTTAAAAGAGGAGTTATGTCCGATTTGATAGGCTTGAAGTTAGTTTGGGGTTGGTCTTGCCCTTTGGTTATGTCGTGTACGTGGGTTTGAAAGCGGCTTGTAAAGTGTGTGTCATTTCCAACCTCTAGGAGATCCGAAGCAGGATCTGGCTTACGAGCGTCAGTATGAACAGCAGACCTATCAGGTGATCCCCGAAGTGATCAAAAACTTCATCCAGTATTTCCACAAAACCGTCTCCGATTTGATTGACCAGAAGGTGTATGAGCTGCAGGCAAGTCGTGTCTCCAGCGATGTCATTGACCAGAAAGTGTATGAGATCCAGGACATCTATGAGAACAGGTATGGGCTGCTGGCTGAAATGATCTCTTTCTGGGTGGGTAGGACTGGCTTAGTGTTACGCTGTGTAAAAAGGGGGTGCAGTTGAACCATTTTTCTGTATAGAGAACGTTTTCTGTGATTCCTCGGGGCTAGGGACATGTTATTGTATTGGACTCTGTGTCCCCAGAGTTTGTGCATGGTCAAGAACAGCATCACTCTCATAGTTGTAACGGCAGTTAGTGTGTGCGGTCAGTCAGATCAAGCAGGGTTCAGAGCGCTTTTCCCATATTTACCCACTTACCTTTCCCAGTACCCCATGAAGTGGGCACTGTGGTTTTCCTCATTTGACACATGAGGAAACGGCATGGAAAGGTTAAGTCACATGGTTAACTGGTTGGCTGAGATTGGAACCTGCACCATTTGAATCTAGAGCCTAATTTCTTTTCTC
Source organism: Phyllostomus discolor (assembly GCF_004126475.2). Taxonomy (NCBI): domain Eukaryota; kingdom Metazoa; phylum Chordata; class Mammalia; order Chiroptera; family Phyllostomidae; genus Phyllostomus; species Phyllostomus discolor. The sequence goes on from NC_040904.2 coordinate 209,828,271, forward strand.
TTTTTTTTTTTTTTTTTTTTAAGATTTTATGTATTTACTTTTAGAGAGAGGGGAAGGGAAGGAGAAAGAGAGGGATAGAGACAACAATGTGTCATTGCCTCTTGTGTGCCTCTTGCTGGGGACCTGGCCTGCCACCCAGGCTTGTGCCCCAGTCAGGAATCGAACCTCGACCCTTTGGTTCTCAGGCTGATACTCAATCCACTGAGCTACAGCAGCCAGGGCTAGAGCCTAATTTCTAGACTGTGCCATATATATTCTCAGTGCATAACAGGGTGAGCCGAGCTTTGAGTCGTTGGTTGCTCCTGGTTGCGAGGGGACTGCCCTTGTGTGATGGGCGTTGGGGATGGGGCAGGACAGTCGGGGTTGGGATAGTCGGTGAAGACTTCACCCAGGAAATGGAATTTAAGCAATTTCGGTAAGGATGGTTAGAAAGCAAGTAGCCAGAGACCTGTTGGGTCGGTGAACAGGGGTGAATCCCTGACCTGTATTTCCTTCATCCCCCGGGTCTCTCTGGTAGAAATGTGTACACCATTGCTGTCCAGTGGAAATACAGTGCTAGCCATGTGTGTAATTTAGGGTTTTGTTTATTGATTTTGAGAGAGAGAGAGAGAAACATCAGTTTGTTGTTATACTTATTTATGCAAATTGATTCTTGCATGTGTCCTGTCTGGAAATCGAACTCACATCTTTGCATCAGGACGATGCTCTAACCAACAACCTACCCGGCCAGGGCCTCGTCAGATTTATTTTAAAAGATAAAAAGGATTAGGTGAAATTAATTGTAATAATTTAATCTAGCATACCTAAAATATTTATTTCTACACAGTTATTAAACTATCAAGATATTTTTCTTTGTACTAAGTTTTTAAAAACCCATCTTTTACATTTATAGCACATCTCAATTTGCATGCGAAAGTTTTCCAATAACTGGGCTAAGTGGGTGTTTTTTGTTGTTGTTTGTTTTTTTAAGATCTTATTTATTTTTAGAGAGGGAAGGGAAGGAGAAGGAGAGAGAGAGAGAGAGAAACATCAATGTGCGGTTACTGGGGGTTATGGCCTGCAATGGCCAGGAATGTGCCCTGACTGGGAATTGAACCTGCGATGCTTTGGTTCACAGCCCGCGCTCAATCCACTGAGCTACGCCAGCCAGGGCTGGTTTGTTTTTTTTTTAATACAGGTTTTTTAAAATTTATTTTTAGAGAGAGGGGAGGGAAGAGAGAGAGAGAGAAACATCAGCTGTAGCGTGTGGTTGCCGCTCATGTGCCCCCTACTGGGGACATGTGCACTGACTGGGAATCGAACTGGCGACCCTTCGGTTCGCACGCAGTCCGGTGCTCAATCCAGAGGGGAGGAGGCACGATGCTCTAGAAGTGGAACTGATATTGCTAAGGTGGGGGCGTCTGAGAGTGGGTCTCAAATCAGGGGATAGCCAGCGTCGGAGTTCACGCGCAGAGGCAGGCGGTGACCCTGGAGGGCACGGCGGGCGCCTCTCTGATAGAAGGGGGTGGTTTGCCGTGGTAAGGAAGACGGTCTGGGGCAGAGCTGGGCTGAGAAGAGCTGGGGGCCTGGAGGGCTCGGCCCTGCTCCGTTTCTGGGGCATCTTCCCCTTCCGGAGCTTAGGGCATTGTCTGTAAAGCGTTGCTTCTCTCTGGTGCTTCTTGTTTTTGAGTTCTAGAATTCTTCTGTTTGGCTTTCAGCTGGACGAAGCTGACAGAAAGATTCTTCAAGAATACACCTTGGCCTGAGGCCGAAGCCATTGCCCCACAGGTCGGCAACGGTAGGTGTGAGGGAGCCTCTGTCCTGGGTGTGGACGGGGTCCTGTGGCCGGGGGTCATTAGAAGCTCGGGGTGGTCTGGGTCTGTTTTGTTTACTATCTTTTAAAAAACATTTTTTAAATTTACTTTTCATGAGAGGGGAAGGGAGGGAGAAAGAGAGGGAGAGAAACATAGATGTGTGGTTACTTCTTGAGTGTCCCCCACTGGGGACCTGGCCCGCAACCCAGGCATGTGCCCTGACTGGGAATCAAACCAGCGACCTTTCAGTTTGCAGGCTGGTGCTCAATCCACTGAGCCACACCAGCCAGGGCTCGTAATGTGTTTTTAAACAGGTGAGGATTCACAGTAGTCTCGAGTACAAAAGGAGATTTGGTATAACTACCTGTCCCCCGACACCACCACCCCGACTTCTGTCCCCACCTCTTCCGTTTCATTCTCTGGAGCCATCTAGTATTATCATTCTTTTTGTTTACCCTTCCTGTGACACTCTGTACGTACGTGTGCAAATAAGAATACAGTTGATTGCGGAGCAACGCAGGGGTTAGGAGTGCTGACCCTGCATACAGGCAAAGCTGCGTACAACTTTATTATTTCCTTATCCTCAACCTAGGACGTGCTTATTGATTTTAGAGAGAGGGGAAAGGGAGGGGGAGAGAGAGAAACATCGAGCGCTTTTTTGCCTCTCACCCTCGGCCCCACCATGGTCCAAATCCGCAACTGAGGCACATGCCCTGACCAGGAATTGAACCCGTGACCTTTTGGTTTATGGGACAGCACTCCAACCAACTGAGTCACATTGGCCAGTGGTGCGTGTAACTTCTGATTCCCCAGAAACTTAAATTGCCCCTTTGTATCTGCAGGGGTTGGTTCTAGCACCCCCTGCAGATACCCAAATCCACGGATGCTCAGGTCTCCTGTATCAAATGGCCTAGATCCCCGCGTGTGGTCGGTCCTTTCCATCTGCGGGCTCCCGGCCACAGTGGAAACAGCACAGGTATTCCCTGAAGAAGTTCCACGTGTAAGTGAACCTGCGCGGTTCAAACCCGTGTTGTTCAGGGCTTACCTGTAACTTGTTTGTTCCTTTCTTTACGTAGACTGAATGTCCCTTTCCTTTCCTTTTTTTTTTTTAAGATTTTATTTATTTTCCCTGGCTGGCGTAGCTGAGTGGATTGAGCGCAGGCTGCGAACCAAAGCATCGCAGGTTCGATTCCCAGTCAGGGCACATGCCTGGGTTGCAGGCCACGGCCCCCAGCAACCACACATTGATGTGTCTCTGTCTGTCTCTCTCTCTCTCTTTCTCCCTCCCCTCTCCATAAATAAATAAATAAATAAATAAATTTTATTTTTAGTCAGGGGAAAGGAGGGAGAAAGAGGGAAAGAAGCATCAATCACCCCTCTCGCACACCCCTCACTGGGCACCAGGCCCACAACCCAGGCATGTGCCCTGCCTGGGAACCAAACTGGTGACCCTTTGGTTTGCAGGCTGGCGCTCAGTCCACTGAGCCACACCAGCCAGGGCTCCATTTTTTTCTTTGTTGTATTTTTGGAGAGGATTCTTTATCTCCAGGATTCCTAAGACCTCCTCCAGGTTTGATGATTTGCTAGGAGGACTCAGTACTCAGCATACGGTGTCCCCAAGCTATCAGGGTTTGCAGCAGAAGGACACAGAACAAAATCAGCAAAGGGAATAGTGGGTGCCCCGAAGTCCAGAGGAAACCAGGTGCCAGTTTCCCACGGTCCACTCCTGGATTGTCACCCAGGGGTGCTTAATTCCTCAAGCAAGGAATTTGACGATACGCGTGACAAGTTGTCTACCAGAGAAGCTTATTGCAGACTCAGTGTCCAGGGGTTTTGCTGGGGGCTCATTGTGTAAGCACACGCCCTGCCTAACAGGTCCCGAAATCCCAGCCTCCCTGAAGGAAGAGGAGGCGTTCGGAACAAACCGTGTTGTTGGCACAGTGTAGGCACAGCAGAGAGCGTGCCCTGACCAGGGTGGTGGGGACCTCCCAAACCCTGGGTGCCCAGGCGCCAGCCGAGGTCCAGCTGGGTCAGCGACGCCTCGCGTCTGCAGCGTTGGTGGGTGGCGTCTGCTGCTCACCACGGAGCTGTAGCCACGTGCTAACGTGCTGGTTTATTTAAGCAGCGGGGTGGCCAAGGTCTCTGGCGAGCAGAAATGGGCCTGAATCAGACTGAGGTGAGGTTGAAAGACCTAGTGTCCTTCCCTCGAGAAACGAGTTTTCTTGTTGCGCATGTCCTGAGGTGGGAGCGTCGGAGGGCAGCAGTTGTGTTCTCTGAACTCGAGTTTATTCCTCTGCTGCCCCCGGGGGCCGACACGGCCGGAAGACCCTCGTTGTTCTGCGGGTCACCGACTCCCCCTCTGCGTCTCTTTCAGATGCCGTGTTCCTGATCCTGTACAAAGAGCTCTACTACAGGCACATATACGCCAAAGTCAGCGTGAGTATCTCGGTGTGGCAGGCAGTGGTTTAAACTCCGTGCCGTTTTGCTCCCCAAACGTGGTTACCAGCTGATGCTGGTTCGAAGTCCAGGAGCGGTGGGCGTGTTCTCTGGTCAGGCGTGGCAGTGGGGCGACCAAGCCTGGAAGGCCGGGCACGTGTCCCAGACGGACTGGGACAGCGCGGGGCCTGTGCGTCCTCTTGCGCTTCCCCGGGCCCGCTCCGCTCGGCTGGGTGCGTGTCTCTGTGCACTGGGTTGCGGGCGGCCACGCTCACGGTGTGTCACAGCACCTCACTCCGCCTCTGCTTGGGGTGTCTTTTCTTTCGCTGCTCTGTACACTGCCACTGAGCCTCCGTCCCTGACGTGTGCGTGACGCTGTGCGCTCTGGGCGCCTGGCGCACACCTGCACGCTGAGCCCTTGCAATGGTGGGTGAGGTGGGCAGACGGAGGTGCAATGAGGCGGCTTGTTCTCCAGTTCCCAGCGATAGTCCGGTGACAGAACTCGAACCCAGACCTGTTCTACTGCGACGCCAGTGTATTTGATACCACGCTGCCTCAATTTCGGGTTCTCATGTGATTCTTCTCTTCCTAACTTCGAAATCGGAGAGTGCCTGAAGCCTCTTAAAATACCGCCTGCGCTGCTCACAGGCACCCGTGACTTACAGACCTCGGTCTCAAGGCCCAGTCTCTCCGGACCCGGACTCGTTTGTCCGGGTGCCCGGCACCCGCCTGCAGCCGTCTGACCGTCATCTCGGGTTTAACGCGGCCGAGACAGAGCTCTGCGGTCTCTCCCAACCTGTTTGCCCCGTGTTGGTGCTCTCAGTAAACGGTGCTGCCCTTCACCCAGTTACTTAGTACCGTTCTGGATTTCTCTCTCACTTGACATCAACCTTGCGGGAAGTCCTGCTCAGCTGCACCCTTAACGTCCTTCTTCAGACCGGCTGCTGCTTCCCGCCACCTTAGCTTGAGCACGACCACCTCACGCCCGCACTGCTGCCTCTCGGCTGCTGTCACTCTCCACCTCGCCCATTGGGTCTGTCCTCGGCCCGGTAACCGGCAGGGTCCTTGGGGTCACAGTCTCGTCACTAAATCGCCTTCCTCCATCCTACCGTGACTTCCCGTCGTCCTGGGAATGCAATCCCAGGCCCTAGGGTCCTGCTTGAACCGGCCCCTGACTCAACGTGCCAGTTTCGTTTCCTGAGACTTCGCCGGGGCTCCTGGCCAAGCTCTGTGGCACTTCCAAGCTCGTGTCGCTAGCTGACGTTTTATAGTTTGCTCATGGGGCTTTTGCCTGCTTCCGCCTTGAGGGGAGTATGCTCCACCAGGCAAGGGCCTTGCCTTGTTCTCTGCTCTGATCCGGTGCCTGATGCTTGAAGGCGACACGTTACTTGTCGGAGTGTGTGTGGCTGTGCGAGGGAGAAACTGGCACCATGATCTCCCTCCTTGGAAACAAGGTCCCCGAGGACCACGTGGCTGACTAGACTCCAGCCGTGGCAGGACCGCCATCAGGAGTGGTAGCTGGAGTTCTGTTGCCAGAGTAACGTGGGGCGCCATGTTCTTCTGGCATCCCAGCGAGATCTCGGAGTACCTTATCTGAGACGGGAGAGTCCCTCCTACCCCTGATGCTGAGGGGCAGGTGCTTGGGGGGCTAGGCGGAGAACCTCGCCAGCCAGTATGATGCGGCTGTTTGGGGAAGACCGCGGCGTCGGAGCGCGTAGTGTAGCTGGTCTGACCGCCTCTGGTCCTCCGTCTGGTCCTCCGTCTGGTCTGTAGGTGAAGATTCAGCTGAGGTTTGTTGGTGCCCTCACCTCTGCGCTAGGTCCAAACACATGGCAGTTGGAAATCCCTAGAGGGAGGCTTTCCGTTGAGAGAGCACGTCCCGTCCCGGGCACTACCTGACCCCCGTTACAGGGATGGCGCACCTTGTCGGGACGCTGCGTGTGCAAGGGGTCGGGCTAAGGCAGCCAGGCGGTGTTGTCTCCTCTCCGTTATTTGTGCATCACGCACCGTGTTCCCCAGCTCGGAAACCCTCAGTGGTTCTCAGGCGCCTGCACCATTCAAGTCTCGAGGCCACTGACCCCAGTGGCCTCCGACGTGAAGTGCCAGAGAGTGTTTCTGACTCTGAGGGCCACGGTGGTCTCTGTCGGGTGCGTCCAGCTGTGCCTTTGGAGCAGCCATAGCCGGTGAGCGCTCACGGCTGTGTTCCAGTGAGACTGTTTATTTGCAGAAACAGGTTGGTGGCTTTGCTCACCCCCCGGCCCTTGAAGACCTCTCCCTCGGTGGGCCGGTGCAGTTCACTGTAGCCACACAGCACGGCCTCCTCTCACTCCAGCCTTCGCTTTCCTGTTTTGCCTTTGTTAGTGCCGTCTCTGCTGGAACACCTCCCTTCCCCTGCTTTGCCAGGCCTGCGTGCCTGCCCCCTCACGTTTGGCAAGGGTTGTTACCGTGAAACCTGGCACTCAGTGCTCCTTTGAGTTGCTGCTGCTGCACTCGCGGTCTTCCCTCTCACGCCAGTGCACTCCGCATACTAAGGAGAGAGCAGACGTCAGCTCACCTGTACTTGCGTTCGGCCGTCGTGGGAGGCCACGAGTAACGTTTACGTGAATTATGTATGTCCTGATGTCTCCGCTCTCTTTCTTTACAGGGGGGACCTTCCTTGGAGCAGAGGTTTGAATCCTATTATAACTACTGCAACCTCTTCAACTACATTCTCAGTGAGTCCAGGGTTTGGCCATGTTGGGGAGGGCACGGTAAAGCCCATTACAGCTCAGTTCAGCGCGATTTAATGTGCAGGAGCAGGGCGGATGCCTTGAGAGGGAGGGAAACCTCAGCGTGTGAAAGAAACTTCAGTCAGTTGCCTCTCGCACGCCCCCAACTGGGGACCTGGCCTGGAACCCAGGCATGTGCCCTGATCAGGAATCTAACCTGCGGCCTTTCAGCCTGCAGGATGATGCCCAGCCCAGTGAGCCACAGCAGCCAGGGCAGGGCCAGTCTTTTTAAGAGAGAAGTTGCAAAGCGTGTTCTGCAGCCTCGCCGAGTGGGCCTAGTCCTTGGTTCTGGTCTGACTTTCTGTGGTTTCCTGCATAGATGCTGATGGCCCTGCTCCCCTTGAATTGCCCAACCAGTGGCTCTGGGACATCATCGACGAGTTCATCTACCAGGTATCGGGCCTAGTTTGGAATAACTGGTTAGAGCAAAGGGCGCTGTCACCATTGCTCGCGTCGTTAGAAAGTGCACAGTGTGAAAACATGCGTGTCGCAGTCTGAAACAGCCCTCGAAGGTGCGCTCCTCTGCCGAGGTTGTCTGGAGAGTCCCTGAGGCCTCCGAGCTCCAGGCAGGAACTTGGAAGTTGGGAGGGTTGAGCTGTTGCCTGGCCTTGAGAGGCGGATGGCAGGAGGAACACGGGCCGCAGGTTTGGGGGCCGGGGGCCACCAGGTGGCTCTGTAAGGGTGAAATGCTAGTTAAGCTTTCCAAGCCTCGCTCCCCTTGCCCACAGAAACAGAAGTGTTCTGCGTCTTGGGAGTGGTTACTGAGGTGCATGCCAGGTCAGACTGAAATAGAACATTTCGTTGAAATGGCAACCTCGCCCCTCGGGGTGCTGTGCTGAGGTTCCCCTGGGAACGGCACTCGACGGGGAGTGCTACGGCCTGGGGGCCAGCGGGCCAGCTCCACTGGTCACGAGCCCTGGACCTTGGGCATGTCACTGACCACACTGTGCCTTGGTTTCCACGAAACGGGATTGTTGGAGGGTGACGGGGGTCAGGCGTGAAGTCCTTCGCGCAGTGCCTGTCGAGGTGCGACCGCTTGCTGGGCGTCGTGCGGTTGTGGTCGGTGCCGCTGGTCCTCACCTTCTCTCAGCCCGTTCTGTTCTGGAGAATGTCACAGGTGGAAAAGTAAAGTAACTGAATGGGGAAAATACCTGTTTTCCACGTGTTTTACGGGGACAGTATAGCTCACGTTGGGTATTCCAGGGGAATCCGCTTCTTAAAGATGTCCTTTGAACTTCATGGACCAGAGTGCCGCTAAGTTGTGGTTGGTGAGCTGAGAAAACTTTCTGGGGGCTATTTGGGAAAGAAGCTTCCTTAAAAAAAGAAAGAAAAGAAAAGAAAAAAAAGAACGCTTCCCGCTCAGGTGAGGCTTCTGTGCCTTCATGCAGTGTAGGCCACGAACCGCACTGGCCTTGTCTCTCTCTGGCTCCTTGGCTCGTGCTGGCCCCTGGTTTGGCGGGCTCATGGGAGGCTGGCGGCCCTGTGGGCCTGCAGCAGGTCGGGGGGGGGGGGGGCATCTGTACTAGGCTTCTTTGTCCCTCTGGAGATCATCGTGATCCCCTCGATTTAGCTGGCATTCTCCCCCAAGGGGCTTAAGGGGCTCCCCTTCTAACCGAGACTGGCCGGTGGAGGCCTGGCGGTCCCTCCCAGCCAGGCGGGTGCCCGTCGAGGTGAGTGGCTCTTCCTGCCACCCTCTTCTGTTTGTTCTCACTGCTGCAAGTGATATGTGAACGTGTTCACGGTGTTTTAAACAGCCGTGTGTGTTCAGACTGCAGACGACAGGGAAGTGTCCTGTCTTTGCAGAGCATCCGTGCTGCCTGGGGAGACAGGCACCACATCAGCATTTCTCCGGAGTGTGCTCCAGTGCGCTCCAGTGCGCACAGATAAGACACATCACTTAAGGCACCCCACTGTAGCGTGTGTTTTGCTACGACGTGGAGCACCTAGCGCGTCTGCACAGAGACCTGCCGTGTTCTGTGGTGCGGCGTGCTGCCCGATGCGGGTGCTCCACTCCGACGGCGAACGTCGGGTTTGGGTTTCACTGCTGCAGACCCTGGGGCGGTGCGCATCCTTGCGTGTGTGACGTGGAGGCGTGTCTCGGGAGACCTCTGGAAGTAGGATTGTTGGTTGAAGGATATTTACTTTTTACATTTTAGAAAGTCGACTTTATAGGCACATAACTTGCATACAATAAATTACCAATTTTAAGGGTACAGTTGATGGAATGTGACGAGAGTGCACACGGCCACAACCGAGACACAGAGCATTGCAGTCAGTTTGAGTTTCAGCAGACTAACACAGCTCCCTCTCAAGAGGCTGTACCGAATTATGCTGCTCCCAGCAGCCCTTGGGAGCACGCTTCTATACTGGGTGTTAATGGGCTAATTTTTGTCAGTTTGATGGAAAAGATGGCACTCCGAATTTAATTTACATTTTGCTGATAAGCAATGAGACTGAGCACTTCCCCCTGTAATAGACTAATCCTGTTTTTCTTTGAAGTGGTCATCAGTATCCTTTGCCTATTTCCTGTTGGATTATCTCACTAATTTATGAGAATTCCTTATGTATTCTGGATACTGTTCTTTGTTTATTGTAAATTTGACAGCCTTTCCTCGTACACCGTTGGAGGAAGATAATACTTCAGAGCTGAAGCACAACCTTAGGCCGTCAGGACACAGCTCCCTAGGTCGCTGGCCCCCACACCTGAGTGTGCCCCAGCATCGGCCCGGGCGCTTTTAAAAGTTCGGGTCGAGCAGGTGGTCTCGCGCTGTCCTCCCCATGCTGGTCCGATAGAAGGACTGCCCCGCACGAATGCCTGTGGCGTGTCCCCGGCGTGTGTCTGACACTCGGCTGGGCCCTGCGGCTGGCACGGAGACGGCTCGGCTGGGCTCCTGTTACGGGTGAATTGACGGGCGGCTCTGGTGGGGAAGAGCCCTACACACAGACAGCGACCTGTCTCCCCCGCATGGACACGCGTGTGCAGAGCCACCCGTGGACAGCGGTCTGTCCAGAACTGCCTGGTTCTGGTGGCCAGGGACACCCCACTGTGAGGCTCAGATACCAAGTGACACCAGGTTGTGTCTGACTCCAAAATGAATGTTTTTCCCCCAAACTACCTCTGACCTCAGAGATTTTTACTTAGTTGTGGAACAGCTGATGCATTTGGTAGTGAACAAGATTCCCAGCGTAGACAGAGGTGGCTCTGAAGACACGAGCCGTGTGCATGGGGGCGGGGGGAGCCATGTGCAGAGTGGGGGCGTGAGCAGCAGCGGCCGTCGTGCCTGGGGGCCGGCACGGGGCCTCCTGCCCCCGCCGAGCCTGTCCCCCCTCCCTCCCCAGTTCCAGTCGTTCAGTCAGTACCGCTGTAAGACCGCCAAGAAGTCGGAGGAGGAGATCGACTTCCTTCGCTCCAACCCCAAGATCTGGAATGTCCACAGCGTCCTCAACGTGCTCCACTCCCTGGTGGACAAGTCCAACATCAACCGGCAGCTGGAGGTGTACACGAGCGGCGGTGAGTGCTGCCTGCCGTCCATTCCCGGGGGCGGAGGCCGAGGGGAGTGTGGAGAGGTCACTGCCCCTGGGCAGTGGCTGTGGCTTCCCTCGGTGTTGGGGTGTGAGCGGGGGCTGACTGCCGGAGTCGGGGGCTGCTGCGCTCAGCCGGTGTTGGCTGATGGACCAGGCACTCCTGCCGTCTCTCCGGGGCTGTGTGTGGGCGCGCCCTGTCCTCGCTCTGGCGTCGGGACCGCTTCTCACTCTCAGTAGATTGGGAGAATCGCAGAGTGTGTCTGTGTGAATTTCTCAGTGAGAGCAGTGGCACTTTAGCAAGTCGCTTTAGTGCCTGGCCTCCAGCAGAGGATGGATTCTTATTTCTGTTCCTGTCTCCAGTCTGTTGCGGTTTGCTGTTCTGCCTGAAGTAGATGAGGGGAGTCTGGCCTCACAGAGGTTCTCAGCCAACAAAAGGGAAGCTGTCAGCAGCCTTTCTGGGGGTGCAGGTCAGCTCTGGTGCCGCCGCGGGGCCTGGCCGGCGGCGGTGCCCTGCGGGTCGGTGGCAGGGAGGGCGTGAAGCCCAGCAGTGAGCTCTTACCCTGGCGTGTTAAGGTTTTCTGGCTCTTCCTGCATCTTGAGTGGGCCTTTCACGCGTGCACACCTTCATGAGACGCGGGTCACCGGGCTGCGAGGGCTTCCCAGGACTGACACATGCCATAGTGCCGCTCCTGTGACCGCCCGGCCGCCTCTGCTGTCAGCCTCGTCCGATGGGTCTGTCTGCAAGCGGTTGAGCGCATGGTGGCAGATACAAGTTTTATAAAAGTCCGTTTTTTTCTTAAAAGCTTAATTTTTTTCTTGGGCAGCAGACATTGTCAGTTGCTTTCACTGGAGTGTAACAGGCTGGCCTTACTCGTTTTTGAGAAAATGGCTGCTGAATACCTAAATTGAAGTAACCATGGTTGTGTGTCCATTGTTCTTGGAAGTAAAAACGGTGTTTTGTGAAAAAGCGGCAAGTGTTTTACTGCGAGTGCGAGGCGGTGAGGAATTCAGTGACTGCCGGTGCAGCTGCGGCCTCCGCCTGGTGCATGCCGAGTGGTCAGTAGTGTTTCCCGGCCTCATTTTTGCATCGTTGGTGCCGGTGTCAGCTGAGCGGGCGAGGCAGAGAGCGACTTCGTGCTGTTAGGAGAACAGTTTTGACCCACGAGGTCAAAACTGAAGAGCCTCCTGAAAGGAGGGGCCTCTCGTGTTCTCAGGTGGACTGGAACCAAAAAATAAAAGAACGGCTGCCCTCCGCCCCGCTGTAGGCAAGCCCAGGACTAGCAGAAGGCCAGGCGCGCTGTTGCTCGGTAGTCCTTCGAAGGCCGAGTTACCCCCACGGCGGGGGGCTGGAGAGGCTGGCAGTGAGCAAGGAGTAACTGAGGGGCCGTCAGGGGCCGGGCTGGCCTGCCTCCGCCCGTCCCGGCTGCAGCACTGGGTGTCTGTCTCCCTAGGGGACCCCGAGAGCGTGGCTGGGGAGTACGGACGGCACTCGCTGTACAAGATGCTCGGCTACTTCAGCCTGGTGGGGCTGCTGCGCCTGCACTCGCTGCTGGGGGACTACTACCAGGCCATCAAGGTGCTGGAGAACATCGAGCTGAACAAGAAGGTAACCAGCCGCCCGTCTCCTCTGCCCGTCTCCCCGGGGCCGGAAAGTCCGTCTGCACCTGCTGGGACGAGTGTCGGGTGAAAGGGGACTCCTCTTCCCCGGGCCAAAGGGAAATGGGGGGACCACTGGGGCGAACACCTGGCCCTGGACCAGGGGGTTGCTCGCCGATGCCTGCCTGAAATGTCCAGTCGTCTTCTGATTCTGTTTCCGAAACAGGATGATAATGGCAGAGGTTTACTACTCAGGTTTCACTCGTCTTAGTTAACAAAAGCATTTAGTTCTAACGTGGTTTAAATAGTGATGGGATGAACCGAGGTGGTTTCCCTCGCCACGTAAATACCGGCGCCTTTGTGTTGGACTCGCATGTGTCTGTCTCCTCGTAGGGCTTGTTTACAAAGGCAAGTAGTAGAAAGCAAGGGAGAGAAAACACAAGGTGTAGAGGGTTTAGAGCAGAAAGGTATTTTGGGTCACCCGGGCCAGTCCCTTTGTTGCAGCTGGGAAAACGGAGGCCTCGGGTCACCTAACGCAGTTGGAGAGCAGAACAGTCCATGCCCGGGGCCGCCGACCCCAGCTGACGTCGGGCCCCCCCGCAATGACTCGGTCTGGGCCTCACGGAGCCTTCTCCCCTCCCCTCCTTCAGAGCATGTACTCCCGTGTGCCCGAGTGCCAGGTCACCACGTATTACTACGTTGGCTTTGCGTATCTGATGATGCGCCGCTACCAGGATGCCATCCGGGTCTTCGCCAACATCCTCCTCTACATCCAGAGGACCAAGAGCATGTTCCAGAGGACCACATACAAGTACGAGATGGTAAGGGGCCTCCGAGCGCCTGACCCTTTGGCGCCTGTGCCCGCAGTTTTTGGTAAACGCTGTCTGAACGCTTGCTCTTTCAGTACGCGTTTCCTGCACGATGATTTCTTTGCAGCTGGCTGCCTCTAGGAGTTTTTTGTTGTGTCTCTTACCTCGGATTTTAACACTTTGGTGATGGGATCTTTTAATCCTGGTTTATCCTCCATTGGTGCCTACATTTATTTTACTATTTTTATATTCTTTAAGATTTTATTTGTTTATTTTTAGAGAGGGAGGAAGGGAGGGAGAAACATCAGTATGTGGTTGCCTCTCACCTCCACCATTACCCCCACCGGGGACGTGGCCCACAACCCAGGCATGTGGCCTGACTGGAAATCGAACTGGCGACCACTTGGTTCCCAGGCCAGCGCTCAGTCCCCTGAGCCCCACCAGCCAGGGAAGTGCCTACATTTATTCACTCAGCAACAATTTGCTGCCTGTTCTGCGGGCTGCGGTGTTTAACAGTGAATGAGTGAGATGTGGGTGTCGTGCTCAGGCACTGTGCCGTGGAAGAGGGTGAGTCCAAGGCATGCACAGAAGTTGCAGGCAGAGCAGGGCTGTTGAGACTGTGGGGCACCTGGTGGTGTAGCAGCACGGGAAACCCTTTTGGCTGGAGAGCGGAAGAGTAGTCGAACTGTGGGGGTGGATTCTGGGGCAGCCTTCATTACCCAGCTGAAGAATTTAGTCTTTATTCTATAGGCATGGAGGTGCCGGCAAAGGCTTCTGGGTAACTCAGTCATAACTGGTGTGGGGGGGCGTGCCTGCCAGTGACGTGTGTGGCAGTTGGAGAGACTGAGCGTTACCTGTGAAGACTCCAGCTGGGGAGGGCCCGGAGCTGGGCCTGGATTGAACGGAGCTGGAGGGAGGCTCGGGAGAGACGTTGGGAAAGTTAACTGACTGGTGCAGACCTGGGGAGAAGTCAGACGTCGGGGCCGTGTGCTCGCGAGGGCGGCGGGGCCTCGGGAAGCTTGCGTCGTTTGACGCGGTGCCACCTCACCCCGCCCGCAGATTAACAAGCAGAACGAGCAGATGCACGCGCTGCTGGCCATCGCCCTCACCATGTACCCCATGCGCATCGACGAGAGCATTCACCTCCAGCTGCGGGAGAAGTACGGGGACAAGATGCTGCGCATGCAGAAGGGCGACCCGCAGGTCTACGAGGAGCTTTTCAGCTATTCCTGCCCCAAGTTCCTGTCTCCCGTGGTGCCCAACTATGACAACGTGCACCCCAACTACCACAAGGAGCCCTTCCTGCAGCAGCTGAAGGTGTTCTCCGACGAAGTGCAGCAGCAGGCCCAGCTCTCCACCATCCGCAGCTTCCTGAAGCTCTACACCACCATGCCCGTGGCCAAGCTGGCCGGCTTCCTGGACCTCTCCGAGCAGGAGTTCCGGATCCAGCTGCTCGTCTTCAAGCACAAAATGAAGAACTTGGTGTGGACCAGCGGCATCTCCGCCCTGGACGGCGAGTTCCAGTCGGCCTCCGAGGTTGACTTCTACATCGACAAGGTACGGCCGCCGCGGGCGGGGTTCCCCGGGGCACGCTCTGTCCGTCCATCAGCAGCGAGTCTGTGTTAAGCCGCCCCGTCTTCCAGTCACCGTTCTGGGCCTGTGCGCTGTATCGGTGAGCCCGATCAGCAAAGATTTCGGCCCTTTCGCTGATGTGCCAGTCTTTAGAAATAGACATAAACGTTGTAACTAGGCACACCGTCTGGGTTAGAGGCTGCCAGGTGCTGCGGAGTCAGGGTGGTGGTGGTGGTGGTGGAGGGCACAGGGCGAGCGTTAAATAAGGTACTCGGTAAGCTTTGTTGAGAAAGGGAAGTTGAAGCTGAGGTTCGCAGGGGGTGAGGCCCTTGGCCAAGCACACGTTTTGGGGACAGAGGGAGCGGTGAGAGCACAGGCCCTGGGCCGGGAGTGTCGGGGGTGTGTGTGTGTGTGTGTCAGTCAGAGGGACGGCGCAGTGTGTGGTGAGTTCTGGGAGGAGGCCGCCGCTGGAGGTGAGGCGGGGAGAAGAAGGGGCGGGTGCTTTGTGGGCTGACTGGGAAGCACTCAGCAAGTGGAAAGCCATCACCCTGACTTGTGTCGTCCCCGATCAGCGCTGCCTGGTTTCGAGCACCTTCCAGTGTAATCGTACAGAGCATGCTGTTTTGCGTCTAGCCCCTTAGGCTCGGCGGCGTGTTTGAGAGAATGACATCCAGCGTGCCTGTGTGTCACCACAGCTCACGCACACCCGCTGCTCTGTGACGGCCTGCCAGCTGCTGCCATTGCTGCCGGCCGCCTTTCCGCTGCTGACAGGTGTTCAGGCGGGCTTGGCTCTCACAGAAAGCATGAGTGTGGCTTTATTGGGGAGCTGTCGATGGTCCATTTAGGGGTTTTTTTTGTTTTTTTCCTGTAGGTAATATATAGGCTTGTGTACGCGAAGAGTTATTTCTGGAAGGGTGCACAGACAGCGTAGTGCTGGCTTCCTCCCCGGGGAGAGGTGGGTTGGGGAACAGTAGTGCTTTTCCCCGTGGGGGTTTTCAGTTCAGGTTGGACATTTTAATGTCCTGGTGAGCTTTTTTAAAGAAGTAAGTTGTTTTGTTTTCTTGAGGGTTTTTTTTTTTTTCAGACCTAAAATATGCTAGACTCCTAGGGTTGCTTTTTCCATGAAATATTACCTCCCCTCTTTGTTTCCCCCATAGACTGGGTTGGCCAAAAGTCCGTATGGGGTGTTTTTTTTTTTTTTTGATAAAATAAAAGGCACGGGTTTTTTTGTTGTTGTTTTTTGGGGTTTGTTTTTTGTTGTTGTTGTTGTTGTTTTCACTTTCACCAGTAACTTTATTGATTTGGATGTTTTGAGTATGTTGGCTATTTCCTGCCTGGTGTAATGTTGGTTGTTCTCAGTTAATGTCTCTGGTTGCTGTCAACTTCGCCTGGTCTCCCCGACCCTGGAGCACCGTCCAGCGAGAGATCTTCAGCGTGGAACTTCACAGACCGCTTTTGACACATTTGATCAGTCACGGCACCACCTTCACACACTGAACAAGTTTTGGTTTTGTTTTTGGTTTGGTTTTGTTTTGCATTGCAGTTGCATTTTTACTTTTCTTGAAATAGTAAAGCATAATATGCCCAAAATGTTGCATATTTTCTTCCATCTTCAGTATTAAAATGGCTTCACAAAAATTCACCAATTTTGATGGATTTTTTAAAAATTCACACTGATAGGACAGCTGTCACAGTACAATCTAACAAAATTGTTTTGGTGCAGAGACAAAAAATGGCCCAAATGAAAGAACAGATCAGAGCTCCAGAAAAAATACAACTAAGCGAGGAAGAGATGGCCAACCTATTAGAGGCACAGTTCAAAGCACTGGTAATCAGGATGCTCACAGAATTGGTTGAATTTGGTCGGAAAATAGAGGAAAAAGTGAAAGCTGTGAAAAATGAAATCAAGTAAAATATTCAGGGAACCAACCGTGACTGGAAGGAAACTGGGACTCAAATCAACAGTTTGGAGCAGAAGAAAGAAACATTCAACCAGAACAGAATGGAGAAACAAGAATTCAAAAAAATGAGGAGAGGCTTAGGAAACTCCCCCCCTGCCCCCGCCCCCCCCCCCCCCCCCCCCGGGCAACTTTAAACATTACAGCATTTGAACCATATCATTGCCAGAAGGAGAAGAGGAAGAGCAAGAAATTGAAAACTTATTTGAAAAAAATAATGAAGGAGAACTTCCCCAATCTGGCAAAGGAAATAGACTCCTAGGAGGTCCAGGAGATTCAGAGAGTCCCAAAGAACTTGGACCCAAGGAAGCACACACCAAGACACATCATAACTACATTAGCCAAGATTAAAGATCTTAAAAGCAGCAAGAGATAAGGGGACAGTAACCTACAAAGGAGTTCCCATCAGACTGTCAGCTGATTTCTCAAAAGAGACCTTGCAGGCAAGAAGGGGCTGGAAAGCAGTATTCAAAGTCATGAAAGGCAAGGACCTACATCCCAGATTGCTCTATCCAGCAAAGCTTTCATTTAGAATGGAAGGTCAGACAAAGTGCTTCTCAGATAAGGTCAAGGTAAAGGAGCTCATCATCACCAAGCCCTTATATAAAATGTTAAAAGGACTTATCTAAGAAAAAGAAGATGATCAAAACTATGAATAGTAAAATGACAACAGACTCAGAAACTATCAACAACTGACTCTAAAGAATATAAACAAAAACAAACTAAGCAAACAACTAGAGCAGAACAAAAGTGTTTCGAATGAAATTAAAGACAGCTGAGCTCCACTGGAGCCATCACAGGGAGAAAAACCAAAGGAACTTCTTGGCCAACCCAGTGTCTGCGCTCATAATTAAAGAGAATACTCTGTTTAGACATACTGGGAACCCTGATGAGGACTGATTAACAGTGTGTTAAAGGCAGTGGACTGCTATCTGTCTGTTGTAGGATATCTGTGGTTAATATTCCCTCCATATTATTGTCTCTGCTCTCTTCTCCTTCTGGAGGTTGTATTTACTGTGTGTAGACCTCACTCTGCTCTTTATGTCTCTCAAACCCTTTCTCCATCTTTTTCTTCCCTTTTTCTGGATAATTTCCCTTTGATCGGTCACTGTATCCCTAACTAATCTCGTCAGCTTCGTTTCTTTCTCTAACACTTTCTCTACTCATGGTGCAGTGAGTCCTTACTGGTTATTTCTTACTGTGGAAGGTCGTTGTCAATGAAACACGGTTTGTTGGCCTTCTTTGAAGACTCGGGAGGATACTCCCTTCTCTGGGGGCATTTGCTTTTGCCTCTTGAAGGCCCTGGCAATGCCATTGGTGTGGGGCCGCCAGGGGCTGAGCTCACAGCCTGTGGCCCCCTGGACCAGCCCGGAGACAAGCCCAGGCTACAGACTGTCAGAAGAGTCACCCTGCATCTCTCACATCTCGGGGGCGCGTCTTTTCTTTTTTTTTTTCTTTTATTCCCCTCTGCACTCTTTTTTTTTTTTTAATTTTTATTTATTTATCTTTAGAGAGGGCAGGGAGGGAGGAAGAGAGAGAGAAACATCAATGTGCGGTTGCTGGGGGTCATGGCCTGCAACCCAGGCCTGTGCCCTGACTGGGAATCGAACCTGCGATGCTTTGGTTCCCAGCCCACGCTCAATCCACTGGGCCACGCCAGCCAGGGCCCCCTCCGCACTCTTGGCAAGCATCGCTTGGTGTCAGGGGTGGGATGGCAAGTCTCTTCTGGTTTACTTGGAACTTGAGGATGGAGCCCTGTAGGATCCCAGTATTACGAGGAGGGTCTTCTGTTAAGAGTGGTCCTGGCCTTGGTTGGTGCTGCTGTCCCAAGTTTCTAGGGTTAGCAGCTGCCCTCAGTCCAGATGGGGCTTCTGTGCTTGCGTGGAACAGCTTCTGTTTTCTCTCAAATGGTTCTTCATTCCCTCTTCAGTTCTTTGAGGCTATAGGGAGATTTAAAAAATAACTACATTTGTGGTTGTTTTCAGGAAGTGTGATGATGTAAACATCATAACTTTTTTCGGAGAGTTTTTCAGACAACCGTTAGTGTGTCCACGGTGTTGTGTAGCTGTCTCCGGTACCTAACTCCACAGCACTCCCGCTGCCCCCAGAAGGAACTCCTGCCCGCTAGCGGGCATTCCCGGTCCCCCTCCCCCGATCTCTGCAGACCAATGAGTGGTCTGCTTTCCGTCTCTGGACTGTCTGCTCCTGCCAGTCCATGTGAATGGACCCTAAAGCGTGTGACCGTTGCACTTGACTCCCTTCACGGGGCGCATCTGCACGTTCCGTGGGGTTGCGGCGTGTCGGTGCCCGAGTCCTGTTCACGGCCTTGGGGCCCACAGGCTCTCGTGGGGGATGCTGCTGCGAGCACTTGCACACACGTTTGTGTGAACATGCTCTCGGGCGTCTGTTTGGGGCGTCTGTTTGGGGCGTCTGTTCTGGAAGCTGCCCCGTCAGACCTGGCCCTCCCGCTCAGACGTGATGGCTGTTGGGAGACGTGGTGCCCGTCAGCTGTCCGTGATGTGACGGTCTCGACAAGAGAAGAAACGCGCCCGCAGTGGGAGTTTTCCAGTGTTGTGAATCACGCTTTTAAAGTCAGACAGTCTGTCCCCTGGGGTACGACACCAGCCACCTACAGCTCTCTCCGTGTATCCCCAGCGGCCACGTGCACACGGTCTTCGGTGACACCAGCAGCCTGCTACTCCCTGCGTCCCAGCGACCGGGCGAACTAGTGCCAGATACCTGGGTGGTCTTTAACACGTCTCCCAAGAATTAGCAACTTGATTACAATGAATAAAGTTTTGCTATGAAGTTATATTGAGGTTAAATCGATCATAGTAATATGATTCAGAGTCCCTGCATGATAAAGGTTTAGTTGCATGTCTTGTTTTTATTATTGTTCTGCTTCCTGGTTCAGGTTTGTTTTTGGCAAAATGCTGCTTGCTTCGTTGAGGTGGGGTAGGGTGTTTGTTTTTTTCATCCTTGACTTGAAGAAATGCTGTCACTGATTCAGAAAGTCCTTGGGTCTCAACTGGGATTGTGTAGGAACTCACAAGTAAAATGGTGCTCAACAAAATATTCTGGGCTAAAGAGCAAAACGTAAAATCTGGCCTGATTGGCAGTCTGCGTGTGAGAATAAAGGGCTGTTTTAAATGTCTTTCTTGCCACAAGATTTCAAAGATTTCACGTTCGCTGAAAAAGACTGGGAAATAATGATGAGTTAGCAAGAAGAAAATAGAGTCAGTCGTCCAGAAAGGAGGAGCTGCGGTGAACTGGGGAGGCGCTTTCTGGGCAGCGGGGAGCGGCACGGCAACCTACGGGCCCGTGAGCGGCTCCCCCTCCGTGCCGTCATCTGTCTGACTGTGCTCTTCCCACAGGACATGATCCACATCGCAGACACCAAAGTCGCCAGGCGCTATGGGGATTTTTTCATCCGGCAGATCCACAAATTCGAGGAGGTGAGAGGTCTGGGGCAGGGGGTGGCCTGGGGACAGCGGTCGGGGACTGGGTGAGGAGTTTTCATTTTCATCTTTAAGGGAGTCCGAACTTGCCCAGGCTGGTGGATTGGCTGCTGGGCTACAAACCAAAGGGTCACTGATTTGATTCCCAGTCGGGGCACATGGCTGGGTTACTGGCCAGGTCCCCGGTAGGGGGCACGTGAGAGGCAACCACACATTGATGTTTCTCTCCCTCTCTTTCTCCTTTCCTCCCCCCCTAAAAATAAATAAAGTCTTAAGAAAAAAAAGCAAGCCCAAAATTGACCCTTGAAGTTTCTGAGCTAGACTGGCTGGCTGCTTGGGGTTTGGGAGCTGGGCTGGGCCCACAGGAGCTGCTGCGTCAGCCTTCCTGGGAGCGTGTCTTTCCAAGACCTCTCTCCGGGTGGCCAGCGGGCCTTCTCCCTCCCCGCCGTTTCCTAATATGGGCGGATTCGCTGCCTGCTCTCGCCCGTCCCTCCCGCCTGGCGGTCACCCCGCAGCTCAGACAGGTCTGGCCAGCTCCTGCAGGCGGAGTGCAGGGAGCAGCCCTGTTTCGACAGACTTGGCGCGTTCCGTGTCTTGCCTCATAAGAGGTCTTCAGGGTTAGGCCAGCACTACGGGGCACTGGGTCTCTCTGTGGCCGTAGCTGGAGTCCACCAGCAGAGGTCACTGCCGTGCTGCGGTCCTCGCCACCAGGCTCCTGAGGGTTGTAGCGCCGCTCTGAATCCCCTCCCCTGTCTACAGTGGGCCGAGCAGTGAGGGGCGTGTTTGTTGAGCGGGAGTGCGGGGGCACGAGCAGTGTGCAAGGACCGTGAGAGGCCCTTGAGTGCCCGATGGAGGGTCCGCCCACGCTCCCGTCAGAGACTCCCTCCCTGCCTGACCTCAGGGGGCTGGCACGCGCTCACGCTGTGGGACAGGTTTGGTGCGAGCTCCCCGTGTGACTGCGCTTTTCTTTCCCTTCCAGCTCAACCGAACGCTGAAGAAGATGGGGCAGAGACCCTGAGCCACTCGCGCCTGCGTTGGCGGGAGCCCGTGCAGATGTCGTCGTGGGCGGGGAGGCCCTTACGTGGCTCGGCCGTCAGCCTGCGGCCCGGTTGAAGTTTGTTCGTGTCAAAGACTGAAATGTGTGAGATGCGTCTCAGTAAAGGGTCTTCTTTGGAGCCAGACTTGTCGTCTCGTTATTGCTGGGGAGCGCCTGCGGGTGAGGGCGGCGGTAGGTCCCGTCCCGTGCGTGCGTGCGATGCTTTCTCCCGGCGCGGCGGCTGCTGGGGCCGGCAGGGAATCACCCGGCCCCGTGTTCACGCAGAGAGAGCCGCGCGGTCCACAGGACACGCGCACATCCGCGGTCCCACCGGCGCCTCACCGGGACCCCCGCGCGCTGGACGACCTGCCGCGGCCCGCACCTGGGTGCAGCGGCAGTGCGCCCCTCTGCACGACGAGGAGACGGACTCGGGGGTGAGGGACTCGGTCGAGGTCACACCGTTCTGTAAAAGCCAAGAGTTGGCTCCACATTTTCCTACCGTCTCCCGCTGGCCGGGTCTGCTGACTCCCTCCCTGTGGGCAGCCTCTCGCACCCTCCCTGGCTTCGGTCCCCCGGCCCGCC
This sequence comes from Phyllostomus discolor, assembly GCF_004126475.2. Lineage (NCBI taxonomy): Eukaryota > Metazoa > Chordata > Mammalia > Chiroptera > Phyllostomidae > Phyllostomus > Phyllostomus discolor. The sequence goes on from NC_040904.2 coordinate 209,849,804, forward strand.
CGTCATCACCTTCACAGCCAGTGCCCACCGCGTGAGTCTGTCCCCACTCTCGCTGCCTTCCCTCCCTGCAGCGCCCTGACGGGACCTTCCGTCCTGGGGACTTCCCGGAGGTGGCATCTTCTGCCCCTCAAAACCTCGCAGCCCACACTGTTTGCTGCAGAGCCAATTTCTGAGCTTTTCTGGCAAAGCACAGGTCATGCCCATCCACGACCGTTAGAAACGGGACCAGAGCTGGTGCCCCGCGCCCCGGGCAGTGTCGCCGACCGGCTCGGCAAAGAGGACGTGCTCGGAGCCGGACGGTCTGCACACAGTCTTCTCACCCTCCGACTCGGACGATGGGCAGCTCGGCACCCTTACCTTACCGAGGGAGGTGAGGCCCGGAGTAGTTACATAGCTTGTCTATCCAAGGCCAAGGTAGTAGGTAGTAGAGATGGGTTTTTTGTTACCCAAACTTGTGGTGTTAGTTTAGAAAGTGCCATGGAAGACTGGCACAATCGGTGAAAGAGCAACAGGTAACCCACACAAATGGGTGCATGTCAGCCCTGAGAGAAGAGGTGTTTCCTGTGACGTGGAAGGACACAGCTGGTGAGGCCGTCCCTGCCTCCTGGAGCCGGGGCTGCTGGGACTTCCCAAGGGAGGCTTTGTGCTTGCCTGGTGTGTGCTCGGTCCCCTGAGTGTCCGGGCGGGAAGGGAGCTGGGGAGCAGGGGAAGAACCGCTGACTCGAAGGCATGCCACCCGGATTCAAGTCTGAACTGTGTCTCGGATTTGCTCTGTGACCTCTCTGGGCTGGCGGCCTTGTCTGGTCCTGAAATCTCTGTGTCCCCAGGTTGTGAGGTGTAATGGGTGTGCAGGTGCCGTCACCCACTGGTGTGTGGTACGCCCGGGGGGCCTTAGCTAGTGCCTGCTGCCCTCCAGGGCTGGGCCTGCCCCGGGCGCTTGTCCCCGGGAGTCCGACTGTAGGCAGTGGCGGGAGCTGGGCGAAGGGGCGTCCTGTATCCGGGGGGTTGGCGCTGCACCTGTCCCCTGAGGTGGGCGCCAGTGCGGCTTCGGGGTGGAAGTGCCCGCTAGCGTATCACTGTGCCTGCCAGCCTCGCTCCTTGTTTACAAAAGCAGGGTGTGGACTCTGCCCTACGGGGTAGCTGGGAGGGGTACGTGAGATGGCATTCGAGTGCCCGGAGCGATGCCCGGGCTACAGTGTGCGCAGTTCCTGCTCCTCCCTCGCAATTAGGCTTCACGAGCTGTTCTGAACCTCCCCATCCGTGTGGGAGTTACTGTCTAGTGCTGTGATGGGTTAAATTATGGTCCCCGAAATCCAGTGACAAGTGTCATTGTAAGAGACACGTGGAGGCGGCCACATGAAGACAGAGTCGGAGACTGAACTCCCACACCCTGGGCCTGCCAGGGGCTGGGAGAGGCGAGGGCGGCCCTCCCCTGGAGCTGACACCCTGATCTGGGGCCGTTGGCCTCCAGGGCCGTGAGGACAAGGTCAGGGCAGTTTGCCACGGCAGCCCGGGACTCGGACACAGCGCCCGCTGGTGTCAGGCTCCGTGTAGGGCTTTGTGCAGAGGCTGACCCTTTGTCTCCAGGTGAGCCTGCCAGGCGCTGCTAGGCAAGGGGGAAATGGACAAACATCAAAGACAAAACCCCTAAAATGACAACAAAAATTAATTGAAAAAGCCCTCGTCCTCACGGGTTTAAATGTTAATGGGGGAGACAGGTGATAAACCACATCCTGTACCTGGGACGGAGACCCATGTTACGGACAGAAGTCAAGGGTAGGAGGTGTCATTTCGAGGGGGGCAGCCCGAGAACAGCACACCGGTGGGTGTCCTCTGGGCAGAGACCTGGCGTGGGCGCAGAGGCAACGTTGCACGTACTCGCGGAGCCAAGGGCAGAGGCTCGTTGGTGTGCGGAGGGGGTGTAGTGACAAGGTCAGTTGGAGCAGAGCGAGCAAAGGGGGGGAGGGGCCAGAGACTGGGGGAGCTCCCGCCGTGTATGTAGGGCCCTGTGGACGGCTGTAAGGACTGCGACCAAGCCTGACTGAGGTGGGAAACCGTTCCTGACCAGGGAGGTTAGAGATTTGTCCCAGTTCCCAGAGCCAAGGAGGAGCCAGGACCGAACGGGGTCAGTGCAGTTGCAAAGCCTGTGCTGTCTCCCGGACACCAGCCTACAGCTCAGCCCCGCCCCACCCCCCAAAGGAAGGAAAAACACCAGCATCCTCTCTGTGAATAAGGAATTAGTCCAAACATTCCCAGTGCCCTTGGTAGCTTCCCAGCATTTCATTTGTAACCCTGCTGGGTCCCCCTGAGTGCAGAGTAGGGCTCCTGCCAATGGTTTTGATTGCCAGGCCAGTGCCAGCCAGGTCCCCTTGCCCCTGCCTGCTGCAGGGGCTCACTGCCCGGTTCCCTAGCCTCCTCAAGAGTGGCCTCTCCAGCGCCATCTCTTCTGCTTGCTGTCCCCACTGCCTGTCCTGGCATTTGGCAGTGGTGGCTCACAGGAGTTCAGACCCACCTGAGCAGCCCCAGTCTCCTGTCCCCATTGTGAAAATTATTCCGGGTCAAAGCGTGCTGCGTCTGATACAGCGTCTCGGTGCTCTTCTGGCCTCCCTCGGCGATGGGCAGTTTCAGGAGCCCAGGGTCACAGATGGCGTGTGTGTGCCCAGTGTGGGGCCATTTCCCACAGCTTGGTTCAGGTCCAGTGGCAGTGCTGGGCCCCAGCAGCCCTTGTGAGGGGACAGGCACGGCTGGGCTCTGCCTGGCACTCACTGCTCAAGGAATGCAGGGCATTCGGCAGCTGCAGCCAGCTCACTGGGCTTTTATTCTTGCTGCCCGGAGTGGAGGAAGTGGGTTCGGTGAACGCTGGGTGCCCCCAGTTACCTGGAGTTCCCGCACCTGCAGCAGGAGGCAGTGTAGCAATGTGCAGGCTGGGCCTTGGTCAGACCGGGGTGGAATCCCACATACTAGCTGTGTAACCAGGGGCCAAGCTGTGTGGCTTCCCACTCTCCTCCTCTGTAAAGTGGGGACAGCACCTGCCTCAGGTTTGTTCTGTTGGTCAAGTGTTAGCACAGCACCTGGCCATCGGGTGTGATTAGGGAACGAAGGCCATTATTATTAGCCGTCTGTGACTTTGGAAGTCAGTTATATAGAAAGGTCACGTGTGGATCTGCATGGCTGCCTTGCGGTGGAGCTGGGAGGGGACCCAGCCTGCAGACTCTCACCTCTAGGGGCTTTTTCCAGCCCCGATTCCTCCAGGGGCCCAAGGCAGGTCTAGGTAGACACAGACAGTGGAGACCGGCTCACAGAGAGGCTGAGGCGCTTGTCTAGAGTGGTCCAGCCACACAGGGGCTGAGCTGCACGCAGTAGGACAGCAGGCCTGGGGAGAGGCAGGGGACACAAGCAACCTGGGAGGTTACAGAGGACAGGACTCGGCAGTTGCCCAGTGGGGGCGGCAGGGGGGGAGATGCCCGGGCCTCCAGTGTTTGCAGCTGGGGAGGCAGTGGAGCCACGCGGAGATGGGGTGGGTGGGGCAGGTGTGGAACAGGCGGCAAATGCAGGTGGGTAGAGAGCTGGGTTTGCATGTGAGTCTGAGGCACTCACGAGATACCCGGTAGAGATGCCCAGCGCGTGAGACTTTGGGCAGAAGCAGTGAGTCTCCGGGGCCGGACCCCTGACCTTCAGACCCCAGAGCCAAGAGCAGGTTTCGTGCCATGCAGGCCCCCCTCCAGCAGCCTTGGCTTGCTTCCACAGTCTCTTTCTCCGGCCCCCTCCTATTCTGGCTGCGAGCCCAAGGTGGGGTTTCTCTGCAGTATGGCCTTGACCTTATTATCTGCAAAATGACCTTCTCATCAGCAGAACGAGGCAGCTGCTATCCAAGGGCCGCAGCCCTGCAGTCCCAGAATTCTGGGTCACAGCCAGAACCGGGCTGAGAAAAGAGGCAGCACCTGGGATCCATGGCCTTTATAGAGAAAAGGATTTGTTGCGTGAACAAGCAATGAATGCATGAGGAGGTGAGTGAGCCAGAATTGAATGAACGAATAAAAACGTACAGCAGGTCCTGAATAACATTGTTTCATTCATCGTCATTTTGGTATAAAGTTGATGAGGGGAAAAAAATCAATTCCTGACAACAAAGGCAAGATGGCAGACATGCTGGATCTTTACGAGGCCGGGGTGAGGATTTCCTCATGGATGAGGAGGGGGACAGGAGCACTCACAAGCTGAAGGAAGCGGAGAAATGGAAGGGCTGCAGCTTTGACTCTGCAGAGGGGTCTCGAGCATGGATGTGTGAGGGTCACGGCAGCACGGAGCAGGATGGAGGTGAGCCCGGACCACCACGCTCTGCTGAAGCTGGATGCTCTTTGTCGCTGCAGCCCAGGGGGAACCAACCAGAGAAGACCTCCATGACGAAGCTGCAGAGTATGGGGCAATGAAAAACACCCACATCAACCTGGACGCGCCTGCAGGATACCGGGCGGGTGCGCTCTAGTTGAGTAAGAGGCATACAAGGAGGCCCCGGCTGCAGTGGAGGTTATGCAATGCCCCCTCCCCCCAGGGTTTGGTAGGACAGCCAATCAGCCTGCACTGGTGTGTTGTTGTCGTTGTTGTTTTAGATTTTATTTATTTACTTTTAGAGATGGGGAGAGGGAGGGAGAAAGAGAGGGAGAGAAACATCAGTGCGTGACTGCCTCCACTGGAGACCTGGCCCACAACCCAGGCATGTGCCCTGACTGGGAATCGAACCAGTGACCCTTCGGTTCACAGGCCTGCACTCAATGAGCCGTACCAGGGCTGCACTGGTGTTTTGTTCCCGGTCCATCCGAGGGCGGGAGGAGAGGCGACTGAAGATGCAGCAGGAGTCCAGACAGAGGCGCCGCTGACGGGTCCCCTGTTGTGCGGATGTCCTCTCCCAAAGTTCCGTTCGGCCGCGCAGCCTTGGAGAAATAGGGCTGGGGTGGAACCCCCTGGTCATATTTAATGTCTTACCCAGTTGTTTAGTGGTTTTTTTTTAGTTATAAAAAAAACTTCAGTTTCTTTTTTAGAATAAGTGTCCCATTTTTGTATTCTAAAAAAAAAAAAAAAAACACAAAAAACTCCCAGCGGGAGCCACCGCCTGCGTGGAGTTCCCACGGTCTCCGGCATCTGTGCAGGTTTTCTTCCGGGACTCCAGGCTCCTCCCACATCCCCGCAGGTGTGCGCGGTTGGGGAGTTGGCGCCTGCGCACTGTGCCCGTCTGCGTGCGTGGCGGTGTGCGTGAGCGCGCCCTGCAATGGGAGCGCATCTCGTTCGGGGCGGTGGGTCCTCCAGCTGCTGGAGAGGCCACCCGTGTTCCCGAGTTAGAATAAGCGGGTTGGAAAATAACTCTCTTAGTTGTTATTACGAATCTCTCTTAAATCTATGCAGAGCTTACATTTATGTCAATGCTTAATATTAGTGTTCGGGGCACTTATTTAGAAGTTTGGTGATGACAGAAATAGGCTGGAGGAGCTTAGCTCTCGTTTCAGTCCACGGGCCGAGGGTAAGTAAAACTGGTTCCATTGGGCCTCGTCTCACGCAGATTCCAAGAGCCTGTCGACAACGTGAAGTGAAGACTCACCGTATGAGTAAGTGACGGTCAGCCTTTCTAGAACCTACAGGCGTAGAATGAGTCGGTGATGAAGGTATGCTGTGTCCTGCACAGTCTTTTAGCAAATGGAAACCACCTCTGCTGTCCCCGGCTCTTCCTCCCAGTGGCCTTTCGTCCCCACCCCCAGCCTGCCCTGGGGACAGGAGAGGGGCTGGGGTGTGCTGTGGCTGGGGGTCAGGAGCTAGCCTCTGGGATGGGAGAAAGACAGCAGAAGGGGTGGGGGCAGATTTGAAGATCCAAAGCCTGCCCAGCAATTTCCTGATGTTTTCCGGAAAGAGGGGGGCAGGGGAAGCAGCGATTCCTCCAGGCTCCCGGGGCTCCACATTCTTGTCAAGCTTGAACTGGAAATCCAAGCTTTTCCTTATTTCTGGCCCCACCCTGTTCCTTTCCAGCCACTTGATCAAGGTCAAGATATCTCCCTTCTGCCCCTACCTCCACCCTCCATGAAGTTCCCTGGGGCCATGGGACCAGAGAGAATGGACTTCACTTTCTGGTCACGGTTGGGAAGTGGCAGGGAACTCAGGTTCAGCCTGATGCTGCCCCCTTAGCAGCTGGGAGATTTCAGGCTGGTTGCTTAAATTCTCTGAGCCCCTACTTCCTCATCAGTAATTCTCCCCCACGTGCCGGTGCCTGGCCCTTCTGAGTCTCAGCGTGTAAAGCTGTGAGTGTGATTCACATTTGGTGCTCCTCATGTCCACCCTGGCTGTACTGTGCTACCTGGAGGGGTGGTTCACCCTCTCTAACCTCTGTTCTATTTAGGGGGAAAAAAAGAAACTCACTCTCAGAGCTTCTCCAGGCGAGTCTCACTTTCTGTTTAGGACAGGAAAGCTGGCTCACTCACCATCCTGTTGGCACACTCAGGTAAGCAGGACACAAACAGTCCCTTTCTAAGTGTCTGACAGTCTTGTCACAGACCCTCCCTTCTGGCTAGCCGAACTCTCTCCAGCCTGACACTACTCGGAGGAGAGGTAAGCCAGGGAGGCTCAGAAACCGTTGCCCACTCCTCCTCCTGAGACATGCAGACCTGGCCAGGTTGGTACTGAGGGGGCTCTGGGAGGGCTCTAGCCCCCATGATCTCCACCCTAACCCCTAGTCACCCCCAGAGTGTCAGCGAGTTCATGGGCTGGTTTTGCAGACCCAACCCTGGGTCAGGCAGCCCTGTCTCCCTCCCGTCCTTCCTGCCACACATCTGCCCCTGCCTCACTGTGGAGCAGCAGGAGCTCACCTTCCCACGCCCTGAATACTATTTCAGCGCCCCAGCAGGACCCTGCTGGCCTGCTGGGGGGTCCCAGGAGCCGGCACATTAATCGCAGCTGTGAGTGAGCTGGGCCTGTGTGCGGGGCGCTGGGGGCTGTGGGGCTGGGGTTCCCGGGAGGGTTGTCACCAGGCTCACTGGTACGTACGGGGCTGGCCAAAAAGTCCGCTTAGTTTTTTCCATGAAATAAAAGACAAATTTTCATTTTCACCAATAACTTGGGTAATGATTTGGGTATTTTGAGTATGTCAGCTCGCTCCCACTGTTGGCTTCTAGTGGGTAGAGGCCAGGGCTGCCACCAAACATCTTCCAAGGCATGAGACAGCCCCACAGCAAAGAATCATTTGGCCAAAACGTCCACAGTACCGAGAAACCTAACAAACCGCCTCTGACACATTCCCTCAGTCAGCGCACCTTCTCTGTACACTGCACGAACCTTTATTTGCGTTTCAGTTGCGTTTTTACCTTTCTTGAAATAAAACAACGTAATACTCTGAACAAGTTGTGTATCTTCTTTGCATATCTTCTTCCATCTTCAAAAATTAAAATGGCTGCACCAAAATTCACCAATTCTGATGTTTTTTTTAAATGCATGCTAATGTGACAGCTGTCACAATACAATTGAACAAAAAAATTTTTTTTTTACTTTTTTTTAAACTGAACAAAAATTTTTGTTTGAAGATTTTATTTATGCCTAGAGAGGGGGAAGGAGGGAGAAAGAGGGAGAAGCATTAAGGTGTGGTCACCTCCCATGTGCCCCACACTCAGGACCTGGCCTGCAGCCCAGGCATGTGCCCTGATTGGGAATCAAACTGGCAACCCTTTGGTTTGCAGGCTGGCATTCAATCCACTGAGCCACACCAGGCAGGACCGCACAGACATTTTTAATGTTAAATTTAATACCTCCTCGAATCATCATGTCTCCAAAGTGCATGGGGACCCAGGCCTCATCTAGGCAGGCTGGGGCTCAGGACATCCTGGCTTGCTCAGGGCGTGCCTCTGGCCCAGCGAGGACAGAGGGGAGCTGCAAAACCGCTGCTGTTTTTGCTACCGAAGCCTCACACAGGCCTCCTGCTGCGCCCCAGCCCATACTTAGCGGTCCCACAATGCTCCTGGTCCACGGCTTTGCCAGGCCACACCCCCCAGGGAGCAGCTCAGAGCCCGGGGCTGGAAGAAGGCCCTGAATCCCAGGGCACGGACAGGTAGGAAAGCACAGTGGGCAGACCCACATGGAAGTTGGAGAATCCTATGATCGGACAGTCAGGAAAGCTTAGAAAAGCCAAATCCTAGAACTGGAAGACTCCAGGTGCTGAGGCTCCAGGCCGCAGGGGCTGAGGGGATGGGCCAGTTCACGAAGCCCCCCTCCCTCATCTTTCTTTCCTAACAAAGCTACATTTGCTCCACCTGTCTCACTCTCATCTTGCACTGATGAGCTGGGGCCCTGGTGCTGTGTGGACAGGTTTCCTCTTGTCGATTTGGGGCTGGTTTTGTTTTAAAACTGGAGCCTGATTTGCTTCTGGCAACGTGAAAGCACAAACAGCATGCGTTGGTATGAGAGACTCACAGTGACTTTTTTCCAAGTGATTGGTTAACACTATGACAGAGCAACAGTTTAAACATTAATTAGCAATCAGTACAGTGGCTCCACTTACACACGGCACCTGGAATAGTCAAACACACGGGGACGGAGAGTGGGGTGGTGGTTGCTGGGGGCTGGGGTGGAGGGAGGGAAATTGGGAGTGAGTGTCAGGCCAGCGGGTACAGAGAGTTTGGGGCAATGAACATATTCTAACTGAAGCAGTGGTAATGCTGCACAACGCCGTGAACATACGAAAAACTGCTGGGCTGTATGCTTTCAAAGAGTGAGTTTTATGGTGTGTGAATTCCTTTAAAAAGTTATCTGTTGTTGTTGCAATATCAAACCTTAGTGACTTATAAGCAATGAGTCAGCCACACCAATCAGCCTCAGAGCTAACCGCTGCCAGTGTCGGGGCAGGTGTCCTTTCTTCCTGGCGACGCGCCACGAAACAGAAACAAAAGAGAAAGCAGACGGCCCCAGCTGGTGCGGCGCAGTGGGCCGAGCGCCGGCCTGTGGCTCCTCCGACTCCCAGTCGGGGCGCAGGCCTGGTAGCGGGCCGGTCCCCGGGCGGAGGTGTGCAAGAGGCAACTGATGGATGTTCCTCTCTTTCTCCCTCCTTTCCCCTCCTCCACAAAGAAATGAATAAAATATTTTTAAAACAGAAAACAAAAAAGAAACCAATAAAAATAAAATTCCATATACATGCTCCTGTAAATGTTTAGAGACATAAATATGCATGGTATATGGCTATGTAATATTCTGCAGAAATGGGGCCCTATTATACTTGTTGTTCTGTCGCTGGCTCCTTCACTTCTTTTAAAGATGCATTTCCGTGCCCTTCTTCCTAGCAGCCGTGTGTTGTCCTGTGGTCCAGCTGTGCTGGATCTGAATCACCCGGCCCCTGACTAATGAGCACTTGGGCTGTGCCCCGTGCTTTGCTGTGAACAAACAACGACCAGCTCTGTGTGTGTCCCCACAGCTCGGTGCCCTTGCGGTGGTGGTTCTGGAGGACCGAATCCTAGAAACAGGCTGCTGTGCGGCAGGGTGGCAAATCCCTACCTTTCAGAGACGGTGACACTAAACCTTGGAGAGGTGACAGCCTTGTCTGGGGTCTTCCAGCACAGCAGTGGCACAGGCTTCAGGTGGAAGGGGGCCAGCCCGGTGCCACTTCCCACCCCCAGGAGCACGCATGCACACCTCTGGCTCTGAGAGAGAAGCCGCCCCCTGGCCTCCCAACAGGCGCAGAATTGGGAGGACGCCGCAGCCGGAGGTTCCCAGGGCAACGATGAAAGTCACTTTCACCCTGGCTGGCGTAGCTCAGCGGATTGAGCTCGGGCTGCAAACCAAAGTGTCTCAGGTTCGATTCCCAGTCAGGGTACATTCCTGGGTTGCAGGCCATGACCCCCAGCAACTGCACATTGATGTTTCTCTCTCTCTCTTTCTCTCTCCCTTCCCTCTCTAAAAATAAATAATTTTTTTTTTTTTAAAAAAGAGTCACTTTCCCCACAGCCTCTGCAGGCCCCTCCTCGGCGGTTCCGCCCCTTTCCATCTTTCTGATAAACTCGCCTGACGATCTCTGTGAAAACCATGTACAGCATAGGTCCTGGCTACTCATTCACTCATTCATCCCCACTGCTCCTTCTAGGTGAACCTCTCCCTCCCCATCGGCTCTGTTTCTTCCTTTCTTTTTTTAAATCCTCACCTGAGGATATGTTTTTATTGATTTGAGAGAGAGAAAAACATTGATCGGTTCCGTCCCCTGCGCGCCTTGACCAGGGGTCAAACCCAAAACCTAGATGTGTGCCCTGACAGGCATGACAGGACTTGAACTTGCCACCCTTTGGTGTGTGGGACGACCCTACAGCTAACTGAGCCAGCCGGCCAAGGCGGTTTTCGTTTTTTTTGTTTTTTTTTTCTTTCTTCCATTCACCTTCTGCACCTCCCTCCTTCGCAGCTCTCCTACAAACTGGATTGGCCAGAAGAGTGGTGCACTTTGACCCAAACTAATCAGAGGCCTCCCCTGGACGCCTGCTGTTCCTTGGGCTTCCTTTTTCCTTCCCTTATCATACTGGACAAAAGTATTGCTGAATCTGGGCCCTGGCTGGTATAGCTCAGTGGATTGAGCCTGGGCTGCGAACCAAAGTGTCGCAGGTTCGATTCCCAGTCAGGGCACATGCCTGGGTTGCAGGCCATGACCCCCAGCAACCGCACATTGATGTTTCTCTCTCTCTATCTACCTCCCCTCCCTCTCTAAAAATACATAAATAAAATCTTTAAAAAAAAAGTATTGCTGAATCTGTCTCGCCGACCAGACTAGCCAGCACTTCCCTGCCAGGATCCTGCCCCACTACCTGGATGCCTGCGGCTGTTAGGAAGGTCGCCCTGTCTGTCCCCGTGGCCTCGAACACAGCCCCTTGCTTTCTTTTTTCGGAGCACCTCTCACCAATGGGAGTCGTCTTCATTGGTTTGTTCACTTGTTTACTGCTCATCTCCCCAAGAATGTTAATTCCATGAGAACAGAAGCCCTGTCTTGTTCCCCCATCTCCCTGTGGGCTCAGGTGCTTGTAACTGTTGCACCCACGTTTGAATATAAATGCCTGCGCAAGGTCTGGAAGGCGAAGTTTGAAACTGACAACCATAGCTACTTTTCAAAAAAAAATTATTTTATGAGTTTCTTTGAGACACAGGCTGGGGAGCTGGATCTCCCTGTCTAAGATCTTAGGGTGGGGACTGGAATTAAGGGAGACTGGTAGGAACTTTAGCTTTAGTTTATTTTTAAATTCTGGGTAAGGAAAAGGTATTCAGTTCTAAACTGGTAGTGAAAAATAAAGAAAAGCACTGCATGAAGGACCCAAAGCCCTGTGTCCTAACCCTGAAGCAAGGGCCTGGTCTGGGGCCAGCGATCCGACTCCCTGAGCCTTCTGCGGCTTCTGACCTCACCTGCAGGCATGGCCTCTCCTCCCACCTGAAGCCGGATTTACAGTCTGCGCAGCATTTTTCCACCCATTGTCTCACCCGACTCCCCACAACCCTGCCACACAGGCCAGACAAAGATGATTATCTCGGTGTCACAGGCTATGACACTGGGGTTCGTGGCGGTGAGTCGTCTGGCCTGTGGTCACGCAGTTGTGGGCACACAGACCCTTACTTCCTATCACGGTGGGCCGACGAAAATAAGGGAACTGTAAAACCCACAAATGGTTCCCGGGGGGCCCAGAGGGCTGTGCCACGTAAGCTGTTATGGCAATGGGGTCAAGGCCAGATCCGGAGCCCTTTTGGGGGCTGATGGGAGGAGTCCCTGAGGCTGGTGAGGACAGGGTTTTCATGGAAGTCCCGGTGGGTGCTGGTACAGGGGTCCCGAGGCCGGGTCCCTGATTCAACGAGCACACCTGGAACCTTCCTTCCCTGGATGTGCTTTCCCAGAGAAGACAAGGAGGGTAGGAGGTGACAGCGCGGACAGGTAGAGGGCCAGGAGGGCTGGCCAGGCAGCCCCTTCCTAAGGAGCCTGAGAGTCCCCATTTGAGGCCGGGACGGTGGCCTTGCAGCCTCAGACAGACCCAGGGTGTGCAGCTGGTCCGAGTGGGCAAGTCGGGGCCCCCCCCCCCCCGCCCTCGGTCACCATCGTCTCCTGGGCTGGGACTCAGTATGCCTTGGGGAAGGTGGGATTCCTCGAGTGAGCCTCTCTGATCGATGATTTACTCCAGGCCCGGGTGACAAGCTGGGGACGAAAGGGTTTCAGCCCATTTTACCACGTGGTTACCAGGTACCAGGAATCGACAGTTAGCATTTCTGAGTGATGACTCAAGGGTAGGCATGTCTTAACACGCCCAGCCACCTTGTGAGTGAGAAATTATCCCCATTTTTAAGATGTAGACACTGAGGTTCAGGGTGGCTCAGGATCCCATGGCTGCATGCGTGGAGAAAGCCAGATCTGAGCCTGGGCGGCATGACTCCCAAATCCCTGTTCTTCCCGTTCCCCACTCTCCACCCACCCCAGGGCCCAGCGGTGAGAGATGACTAAGACCCTGCCCCTTCCCTGGGTGGTGGGGGATGGGGTGGAGCCGCAGACCCATCCAGTGCACTGGTCAGAGTTGCATCACTGCCCTGGCAGCTGGCAGCCAGCCAGTGGGAGGCTGATTCATCTCCGCAGGAGGTGAGGGGTCGCCATCGGAGGGGAGCAGTGGAGAATGGTTCCAGGCCTGAAACCCAATGCCCTGCCAGACTGGAGCCTGCTGCTTCCCATGGATCCTTCCCCCAGGAGTCCAACACACCAACCAACGCCCAAATCCGGGGAGGCCCCGGGCCCCAGGGGGGAGGGGGCGACCCCTGAGCACTGGGGGTTAGAACTCCGCAGGACAGGTGGTCAGGCCCCATATACCGTGGAGTCTCCCTGGCAGGCTGTGGGGCTGGGGAATGTTGGAAGGCAGACCTACCTGGAGGTCAGGGGAGTTTTGGGGTGGTGAGACAGGGTGAAGGAAGCTGGTGGCCTTTGGGGGGTGCTTTGGAGTCTGCCAGGGAACTGCCTGATTGGTCTGAGATGGGGGGGAAGTCTCCCAAAGTTTCAGGCCAGGGTAGCTAGGTGGGTTTAGAGACATCCATGTGGGGAATTTGCAGGGTTTTAGGCCAAAGAGTGAGAAGGACTCAGAATGGGAGGAAGAGGGGAGTTCCTGGTGGGCTGCGTGGCGGAGGCGGTGGGGTGGAGGAAGTCATTGTGGGCAAGGGTTAGTTGGCAGTGGCTGAGGGGTTTAGGGGCCGCCCCAGAGTTCCCTGAGGGGTCACCGTGTGGAAGCGGTGACTGGGGATCGCTGAGAAGAGGGACCGAGGGGTGCCGGGCGGGTGGGGGGGTGGGGGTCCGCGTCTGGGGGCGGAGCCGCCGCTGGGTGGGGCGCCAGGCCACCGCCCCCTCCCCGATCCGGGCGGCGGCGGGCGGGGACCCAGGCGCCCGCGGCCGGCCCACAGCAAGGGGAGAGGGAGGCGGTGAGTAGGCGGCGGCCGGCCGGGCTGGTCCGGGCAGGTCCGGGCGGGGAGCACGCTGCCGGGCCGGGACCCCGCGCCGGAGCCCGAGCGAGTACACCAGGCCGCGGCCCCGCCTCCTGCCCGCCCCGCGCCAGCCGGTCGGCGCCGGGAGTTCGGAGCAGCGCCGGGCGGGCAGGGCCGCGCCGAAGCCGCCGCCGCCGGTACTCCGCCTGACGTGGGCCCGACGGGGAAGCCTGAGCCGGGCGGCGCCCGGAGCCGGGAGGCGCCCCACGCGGCTCATGGCGGGGCCGCGGGGCGCGCTGCTGGCCTGGTGCCGCCGCCAGTGCGAGGGCTACCGCGGCGTGGACATCCGCAACCTGAGCAGCTCCTTCCGGGACGGCCTGGCCTTCTGCGCCATCCTGCACCGGCACCGGCCCGACCTGCTGTGAGTGCCGGGGCGGCGGGCGGGCGGGCGGGGAGCGGAGCGGGGCGGCGCGGCTCGGGCTGGGGACCCCCGCCCCCCTCAGTGACGCGGGGCCCTGCGGGTGGCAGGCGCCGCCCCGCGGGGACCCGGACGCCGACCCTACCCACAAGCCCCGATGCCCGGAGGGTCACGGAGACCCCAGCCCGGGGCCCAATCCTGCCCCAGTAGGCCCCTGGCCCCGCCCACCGGGCCCCGGCCCCGGCCAGTGCGCTGGCACCTCCTCGGCGGGGGCCAGGGGTGGGAGTGGCCCCGCCCACAAGGCGCCGATTTCCGCCCAAGGGGCTCAAGCGGCGCCCCCCTCACGCTCTTTGAATGGGCACGGAGCCCTCTTGGACACCTGGGACTTCCCCGCACTTAACTGTGCTCGGGCGCACCGACACACTGAGCGCCCCCATCCGGCGAGGCAGTGAGGCCTCCCTCTTCTTGGGGCCTCCTTGCTCTGAGGGGCCCCCTTGCTCTGAGTACAGTGACCCTCGCTTCTCTGATTCCCCCGCGTGATCTTGTCTCACGGGCGCTAGTGCCTGGCTCGGAGGAGACCCTGGGTTAACAGTGCTGGGACGAATTGGTGCGAAGCCCCCGCAACGCCCATCAGGACACAGACCTGCCCCCCCAGGTGTGTGCCCTAGGGTCCTGCGGCCCTCATTGGGGCAGGAAGGCCGAGTGAAGACTCATAGTGTCTGCTATGACAGCCGCCAGTGGGCTGCTCCGGGGTATGAAATTGCCCCTTCTTGTCCCCAGCTGCCCAGCGAGGTTCTCATGGGAAACTTGATTCAGGGGAAACCCCCGGAGCAGCAGCTGACTTGGGCTTCAGTCGCGGCAGCTCCCTCTGCCCCGGGCCCTGGCACCTCTGCCATCCATCCCTCCGTTCATTCATAAAAACAGTGAGCGAAAGTTTCTCCGTGCAGCCATTTCTCGTGCTGACGGCGTCCCACAGCAGGGGACCCTGAGCCTGGCAGGGCCTGGGGTCTCTGTGTCTGTTCCACCTGCAGACCTGCCTCCCCAGGGGCGGGCCTGGGAGGGCTTCGAGGAAGGAGGGAAAGGATGCCTCAGGGATTCGACGCCACAGGGTGCTTCGCTTACTCTGAGCCCCGTGGCACGATGTCTGTGGGTGCTGGGTCGGCGGTGCTGGGTCGGGCCCTGGAGGAGAGGGTTTTGGGGGTGTCGATGTAGCAGTGAACAAGATGAAGTGCAGACAGACGTGGTCGTGCCCCGCCTGCTGTGGGCCGGTGACAACGGCACCAGTAGAGGCGGGGGGAGGGCTCAGGAGTGGGGGCTTGAGGGAGGGAGAAGGGCACCCAGAAAGGAGTGGAGGGCTGGGGGGCTCTGCTGTTTGGCTGAGGGGCAGGTGAGAAGGGACTTGGGCATCAGACTGAGCCACTTGGTGGGCCCGAGCCCGCCACCGTCGAAGCATGGGCTACCTGGTGTGCGGACAGCGCCTCCCTGCCCCCGGAGTGCGACCTTGGGGACAGCACTGGCTCCCGCCAGGCATCTGCAAAGTGGTTCCAGAATGAGGCTGAGCGCCCAGGGCTGCTGCGAGGGTTAAATGAGGCAACGAGCATTCGGTTAGCATCAGTTAGCATCCGCAGTGTCCCTGGGCGATAGGGGGGTGGTGACGCAAGTGTCGCCTTCATCTGTTCAACAAGTACTTACAGAGTTGCCGCTCTGCACTGGGCTCTGTGCCTGGGAACGGAGACAGCCAGCCAGCGCAGGGACCAGCCGCGCACCGCGTCCCACGCTGTGGTAGTGACATGGGGGAGCGGGGATGGAACCTCCACGCGTGTGGGAGGTGCTGCCGCGGAGGAACAGCAGGGAAGGCCTCCCAGATGTCTCCTCGTCTTCAAGGAGACGCCATGTGGGTTTCTTTCTTTCTTTCTTTCTTTCTTTTTTTGAGCCCCATCTTTGTGCCCTCCGTCTCCCTCAGAGCCAAACGGAGCTCACCGGGCTTTGAAACTCTCGGAAAATCCCTGCTATGAAGGCCCAGATGTTCACGAGGAGGAAGAATTGTAGTGTGTTGGGGGCCTTTGCAGTTTTCACATGGTTTCCACCCTTTCTTCACCCAATAAGCATTTATTGAGCACCCCCTAAGTGCCGGGAACTAAGTAGGGCGTCTGGGGCCCGGGGTGAACAACACGTAACCCCAGCCTTCCAGGGACACTGTTGGGGACACCGAGACAAACGGCGGGGCATGACGCTTCACCTCGTTTGGCCTGGGAACAAGCCTTTGTCCGGGGCCGAGGTGGGTGTCCCGTCACCCCTTTCAGAGCCACAGACACGCAGGCTGAGGTTGAGGAGGTTCTGTAGCTTGCTGAGTGTCCTGCTCTTAGGTAACAGCAAAGCACGGGGACTTAGGGACCCAGGTGAGGGGAGGAGGAAGTGGCCTGGCGCTGACAAAAGGGGGCCCAAGCTCACACACAGTCACCTCCCCTCTCTGCAGTTCGCCTTGGGGTGACTCCTCCCGGGTTCTCAGGGGTTCTCGGGTCACCGCACCTGGACTCTGCGGGGAGGGGCGTGCTCACCCTCTCCCTTGTCCGTGAGGCCTGCCCTTCACCAAGGCAGACTGGACGGTCCTCCCCACCAGCCGGGGAGGTGACACTAGAGCTTCCCCTGCTTCCCAGACGGGAAGAAGATAAGGCTGCACAGACGGCCGCCCTGCTCAAGGTCACACAGCCCAGCCTGGGAAAGCAGGGCCTCCCGGCCTTGGAGGACGTGCTGCCTGCTCTGGCCTCTGGGCCCACCGCAGGGGGTGGACGGGCTGCTGTTTCCAGCCATAGAAGGAGAGGCGTTGGGCGGGGGGAGGGGGGCCCCAGGAGGCTTCGAGCAAGAAGGCTGGGCTGCCTCCACTGGTTTCAGCCACGCTAGCAGCCTAAAGCAGGGGCGGGGGTGGGGGATAAATAAAGCCAGCAGGCTGGCCAGCTGTCCCCTCCCTGGGTCCCCCAGGCCGGCCCTGCTTCCCCTCACCTGTCCCAGCTTAGAAGCTGGGAAAGCCTTCATTGCTCCCCCAAAAGCAGGCGCCCCGGGGAGTGGCCCAGGCAGGGCAGCCCGTGTGCGGAGGCTTGCCAGCAGCTCTGGAGCCCATGTGGCTTCCAGGCCAGTCCAAACCTGTCCTGCTCCCGGCCCCAGTGCAGAACGCATCCACCTCGGGCTGCGTTGGGGTGGCGCACGTTGGTGTGGCTTCTCCAGGTTCAAGACATGCGGCAGAAAGGGCCCGGAATGTGGATTCCCAGGGCTGGCTGTTCCCCCTCTCGGGCCTCAGTGTTCTCGTCTGTAACATGGGGAGAATGCCGGGCAGAGAGAGTTAAAAATCATGGGAACTCAAGATGGGAGCTCAGCACAGCGCCCGCGTGAGGCCCTGGATCCGCAGATGCCCCTGTTTTTACAAGCATTTGTCTTCGTCTCGGTGTTATCTCTGCTCCTGACTCAGGGTGTGGCTTCCCGGGGAAGGGGATCTTAAGCCTGAAAGCTTGGACTTGAGCCCCACGGCTTCCAAGTGCGAGTGCTTGGCAGCCTCGGCTTAGAGGCCTCTGGGGGCCCTGAGCTCATCCAGCGCCCCCACCAGGCAGGTGCTTGTTGCCCCAGTTTCCTCCCTGACAGCCCGCAGACCCCTCCCCTTAGGACCGTCCCCTCCAGGCTGGCTCCGTCTGGACTCACGCCCTTGCCTGGGGCCACCTCCTCATTGGCCTCCTCCCCTTTGCCTCTTGCAGAGATTTTGATTCCCTGTCCAAGGACAATGTGTTCGAGAATAACCGTTTGGTGAGTCCCCGACAGACGGCAGCCCCAAGGGGCTGTGTGTGGGGGTCGGGGTGGGTGGGCAGGGTTGCTCCTCTCCCCGTCCCCTGCTTCCCTCTGGCCCGCTTGTCCCCGGAGCACCTCCCCTCCTCCAGGTCACCCTGTGGGGTCAGAGCTGAGGGTTGCCCACAGTCACCCCTGCCCTTGACCCTTCATCCCTCTGAGGGGAGCTTAGCTGGGCCTCAGCTGAGGGGCGCCCACTGACCCTACCTCCTCTTTCTCCTCTTCCTGCTGTGGCTGCCCCTGCCCCTGCCCCCACCCCAGGCCTTCGAAGTGGCTGAGAAGGAGCTGGGCATCCCTGCTCTCCTGGACCCCAATGACATGGTCTCCATGAGTGTCCCCGACTGCCTCAGCATCATGACCTACGTGTCCCAGTATTACAACCACTTCGCCAGCCCTGGCCAAGGTGAGAGGGGGCCAGCGCGTCAGGGAGACTGGCCCTGGGGGTGGGCGGGCTGGGGACGGGTGGTGCTTTCCTGAGCTGCAAACCGCCTCCAGCTGGGCAGGCAGCACGCCGTTCATTCACCGGATCATTCATGCACTCATTGAGATGCTCTTTATTGAGAGAAACGGCGCTGTGCGGGGGTGTAGCTGTGAACAGGTCGCTGCCCTCCTGGAGCGCCCAGTCTTGTGGCGGGTGGTGGGGGTATGCAGGGGACAGATGGCGAACATGGCCGCCCATAACGGAGCAAAATAACAGGAGGGAGACGCACCCGCCATCTGTGAGTTCACCTCTCTGCGCCCACCCTCACTTCCTGTTTGCAGACACTTCCCTGGGGTTTTCCTCCAGCAGGGAAGGCCCCCCCCCGCCCCCCCCCCCCCCCCCCCCGCAGTGGTGGTGCATGGTGCAGTGTCTTCCCCAGAGGCGACCTTCAAGGCCTGAGAGCTGAGAGGCTGGGGAGTTCGGGGTGGGGGGCCCCTCCGTACTAGGGCGCTTCTCTGCTGAGTCTAATCCCTGGGGGCCTGCAGAACCCCCACACAGGCATCTCCCGGGCGCAGCTGGGCCTCTCCTGCAGAGAAGCAGGCCCAGAGAGGGGAGGCACGGAGCTCAAGGTCACACAGCAGGAAAGCAGAAAGGCTTTGCGAAGATAGGTCCCCTGACTCCTGCTCCGGGTCACCGCTGTCCTCGGGTCCCGAGGAGGCGGGCACCTTGCCCCTTCCCTGCCCCATTTCAGTCCAGCCTCCTCCTGTCTCTCCAGGCGGACAGTCCCAGCCCATCTCTTTAAAAAAGTGCTCTATGAAGTCAGGTCTTTGTTTTCCTTTTTAAAAGTAAAACATGCTTATTGTAGGCAATTTAGAACACAGAAAAAAGCATAAAAATTCAAATAATCTGTTACTCCTTCCTCCCTGAGGTATTGCTAGGGATTAATGTTATATTTGAACAAATACCATTAGATGTATTTTTTTTAGATTTTATTTATTTATTTTTAGAGAGGGAAGGGAGGGAGATAGAGAGAGAGAGAAACATCAATGTGCGGTTGCTGGGGGCCGTGGCCTGCAACCCAGGCATGTGCCCTGACTGGGAATCAAACCTGCGACACTTTGGTTCATAGCCTGCACTCAATCCACTGAGCTACGCCAGCCAGGCATTAGATGTATTTTAATTGAAATCCAATTAAAAGGATTTCTCAACCACAGAGTCTTTGCTGAGGGGCAGTAGGGTAGAAGTTAATAGAGTGGACTCAAAAATTATTTCTCTGCTGTTTACTATCTGGGTGACGATGGGCCGCCATGGTCACCTCTCTGCCTCAGTTTCCCCTTTGCAATGGGGACAAGAATAGTGTCCGTCTCACAAGGTTGACGTGAGGCATAAATGAGGAAGTATAAACCCATGTCTGGCTCTTATTTAGGACTCAAGGTTAGTACTGTCATGGTGTCTTTATTTCATTGGTTGGAGCTTAGCTTACTTACCTAGAATCACAAGGGAGAGAGAGAACAATGTAAAAAGTGATACAATTTCAGGAGAATCCAATAAGAAAACAAAATAAGGTAATGGGATGAAAAGCAACGGGAAGAGGAAGTGGCTACTACAGGTGAGTGGTCAGGGAGGGCCTCCCCGAGGAGGTGACATTTGAGCTCAGCCCTGAGCAAGGAGAAGTGGGAGGCCAGGCGAAGACCTGGGGAGGAACGTTCCTCATTCCTGGCAAGCGGGCAGCAGGGGGTCTGTGTGCTTCAGTGGGGGAGGGGGGGAGGAGGAGAGGACAGATGGGGCCGTAGGGGCAGGGACTTGATGAGGCGGCGAGGTTTCCAGAGTTTTGGACCATGATTCATGGCAGGAAACACAGTTCCCATCGCAGTCAGAGGTCACGCACACGTATGTAACTGAAACCAGTTTCAGGAAATGGTTCTTCCCCTTACCACACGTGATGCGCACAGATATTTTCTCTTTCACCTTTTGAGGGTGCTGATTGCGCCCGCCCAGTGGATCCCAGGGTCCCTCTGGGTTGTGGCCTGGAGTTGGGTGAACGCTGTTCTAGACCACAGCTGGGAACTTGCGTTTTTTTTGTGTTTTGTTTTTTTTTTTTAATTATCATACAGTAAAATGAATTTTTTGGTATACAGGTCTCTGAATTGGGGTGTTTTATTTTTACACAAAGTAGGTGCTTCGTGAATAGTCGCTGAAGGGATGAAGGCATGGGGGGCTGGAGGAGGCTGGCTGGGTCTCTTCTGGTTCAAGGGAGGGCAGGCGGGGTTCTGGGCCACGGCTGCCTGCCTGCTCGCAGGTGGGGCAGCTCCTTGTCGGCCTCAGGGAGCCAGCCCCGCTTCCTGAACCTTGGGCCAGCACTGTGTGGTGGTCCCCTTCTTTCCCTTCCCTTCCAGCCCCTCGCCCTGGGGGGAGGGAGGCTCCCCGTCCTGCCCCCCACAGGGCACCGTTAGCTCTGGGACCGCACTGCTGCCTGCTGTTCACACGGCCCCCTTCGCGAAGGCTCCGAGAGGTGAAGCAGCTTGCACTGGCCTCTGAGCTTGGAGGTGGAGGTGTCCTGTCCCCTGGCCTGTGTGGGCTACCACCCTGCATGGGGACCAAAGGTGGTGGCTTCAGACCTCCAACCTTAGGCCAGGTTGGGGCGTCTGGGGGCTCCAGGCTCCCCACCGGCCTCAGGGCTCTCTCCTGTCTCTTGGCAGCCGGCGTCTCATCGCCCGGAAAGGGCCTGGCACCCTCCTCCCCACCATCTGCTCCAGCGGAACCGGGAGACAGGGCTCAGGTAGGCAGGCGCCCGGGTGGGCGGGTGGGGTGCGGGTGAAGAGGGGCGAGTGGGGCGGGGACAACTGGCACCACGGCGCTCGTACGGCGCTTGGTCCTTTTCCCACCGGCTCGGAAGGTAGCGGCTCACAGGCCAGGACAGGGGGCAGGGGCAGGACGTGCCAGGCCTGGGAAGGGGACGTAGGTCGCAACACTGACTCGGCTGTCCCAGGCCCGGCAGGATTTGCCCCGCAGTAATATGACGAATACTGGCCTTCGTTCCTGTTGAGATGGAGCCTGTGGGTTCCCTGGGTGATTCAGCCCCTAACAGCCCTGGGAGGCCAGGAGTCGCTGTCCTGGTGCACGGACGAGAAAGCAGCCTCAGACGGGCCACGTCACGTGTCCGGGGTCTCTCAGCGGGCAAGTGGGGACCACACTGCCAGTCCCCTGCTCCGGGGTGCCTCGAGGGGTGACACCAGCCCTCCATGTTCGGGAGCCGGCCCACCTGCTCCCATTGGCTGCTGGCTGGAGCTCTGGAGGGACAGGGCGCCCGGCCCAGGGCGGGTGTGGGTGAGCGTGCGCGGGGCCGAGATAGGCAGGGACGCGGGGTTCCGATTTGCAGGTGGGAACCCAAGGCCCAGCGCCGCCAGCAGCTCGCTCAAGGTCATGGTGCTTAGAAGGAGAGAAGCTGGGATTTAAATCTGCTGGGGCTCTAGGAGGGGCAGAGAAAGGGGACGAGGTGGGCCTCAGAGGACAGTCACTTATGGCGGGGGGGGGGCGACCTGCAGGGATGGGACGCAGGTAAGAGCGATGAGCGGGAGGGGTCGTACAGCCAGGGGCCGCCTTTCTGGTGGGGGCGGCCCAGAAACTGGACGTCGGGACTTCTGTTCCCTCCTGGCTCTGTGACCTCGCACAGGTCTTTTCGCCCTCTCTGGCTTTAGTTTCCTCACCTGTGGAAAGGGGCCGGCGGCCATGAGAGGCGGGGAACGGGATGGCTGGTGACCACATGCCCACCCCCAACCTGCCCACCCTATTCCCTGCAGGGCGAGGCGCTCTCCTCGGGTGACCTGTCGGAGCAGGGCGCCCACCGGACGCCCAGCAGCACGTGCGCGGCCTGCGGGCAGCACGTGCACCTGGTGCAGCGTTACCTGGCCGAGGGCAAGCTGTACCACCGGCACTGCTTCCGGTGAGTGGCTGCTGCGGGAGGGAGCCCAGGGGCGGGACCTTGACCCCAGCCCCCCAGCAGCAGGGAGGGAGCTTCCACGGACTCAGCGCCACGGCGTGCTGAGGGGTCCGAGTGCCAGAACCTCCTGCCTGTTCCCGTTTTACGGAGGAGCAAACTGAGGCCTCGGGGGACGCTTGCCCAGCCACACGGCTAGAGACTGAAACAGGGCGGGAGCTCAGGGTTCTGCCCCCAGCGCTGGGCACTGTGAGGCAAACTTCCTGGTGGTGTTTAAGGGGTACAGTGTGCTTTGAAAACTATTGGGGTGGGGGGTGGAGGATTTTTAAAAAATCACAATAGCAATTCGCTTTCTGTGTGTGTGTGTGTGTGTGGCTCTCAGGGGAAGAAAATTGAATAAGAGGCAAAGAGCATACAAATAACGTAGAAAAAAATGTTATAAGAAATAAATCAGTAAAAAATATACCAAAGAGCCAGGGAACCGGTGACTGACAGTTGCCGCTGGCACCGGATCGTGGTCACTGTGCCCCGGGGGTGGGGGGACCTCCGCTTCCTCTTGCAGCACAAACCGAACGCATGTTTCAGTTTCCTGACCGTTGTTGCCCTTTCCCTCCCCTCCGGGAAGTCCAGGGTATCAGGACAGGATCCAGATGGGCAGCTGGGAGGCGGGGAGAGAGGGAGGGCGCCAGCACGGCGGGCCGGGCTGCCTGGCCACGCTGAATGCCCATCCCCGCCCTCCCTGGCAGGTGCCGGCAGTGCTCCAGCACCCTGGTCCCCGGGGCCTACCGGAGCGGGCCCGAGGAGGGCACCTTCGTGTGTGCCGAGACCTGTGCCCGGCTGGGCCCGGGAGGGCGGGCAGGGGCCAAGCCCCGGTCCCCCCCACAGCCGAAGCAACAGCAAGACGATGCAAAAGAAGCAGCAGAAGAAGCCAAGGACGTGGAGGGAGGCAGCCCCAGTGCGGCTGCAGGGGCCGAGGCCCGGCCCCAGATCCCCACCAAGCCCTGCGTGCCGGACCGACCGCAGGACCTGGCCAGCCCCCCAGCCGGCCGCCCCATGCCCGCTCCCCGGAAGGCCTTGGAGAGCACAGCCCAGACGCCCCCCACGCCCCGGCCCCGGTCCAGCCTGCAGCCTGAGAACTTGGAGCCGGGCGGCGGCAGCCTAGTGAATGGTGAGCAGGGTCCGGCTGGCGGGGGAGTGTCTGGCGTTTGCATGGACGTGCGCACCGGGAGGGCGGATGGGGCCACGCTCCGTGCCTGTGTGTCCGTGTGGGGACGACGCTCTCCGAGGCGATCGGTTCACACAGCAAGTTGTGACCGAGGCCTCGGTGCCGGGTCTGCTCCCCGTGCTGCGGGGGCAGCTCGGACAGACAGACAGACAGACACGCACAGACTGCGCCCGGCTGCCCTGCACGGTGCATGTCGGGGTGTTTGTCTGCCTTCCTGCCCTGTGCGCTTTGGCTTCGGGGCATGTAGCAGGGGCACTTTTTGCGTGCCTGTGTCCTGGCTGCGTCCGGGACTCCGTGTGTCTGGCCAGTTGGCACGCCCCAGGTGACCTGCCCTCCCACGCCCAGCTCTTGTACTTGCTTGTGTCTGGGTGTCTGGCCGGGGAGCGCTCAGGGGCTGGGGGCCGGGAACAGGCTCAGGAGTGTCCCTGGTCGGGTGGGTCTGGGGACACTCTTCAGGCTCGTCAAAACTAGCAGGGGCCCCTGTCCCACCCCTCATGGTAGGACCTTCCCGGATGACCTCCCCAGCTTCCGTGTGCTCAGGCAGACAAGGCTGCTGCAGCCTGCGCTGTGCTGGGCGGCCCTCAGCGTTGGGTTGGGGAAGGCGGTTAGGTTGGGAGAGACCCTGGGGGGCGGGCGGACGGCGAGAGACTCCCCGGGGCTGTCCAGTTCTGGCCCCCACTCCCTGAAGCCTGCACTGAGCCCAGCCCTGA